>NC_090173.1:54768305-55115805 GCF_024679245.1 Pseudorasbora parva
AACAGGAAGTGTGTTATAACTTTTGCATACATTAATTTATTTTGATGAAACTTCAGCTGTGTGTTCGTTGTAGGAGGCCGATCACATGGATATGACTTTTGTGAGTCAAAGTTATAGCGCCACCAACTGGCAGCAGGAAGTGTGTCACTTTTTAAAAAATGCTTTAAATCCCCATCTTATTTTCACCCGATTTACTTTAAACTTCATCAGTATAATGTCAAAACATGGCAGATATAGACATATGAATAGTTTTCTGATTTTTCAAATACTGTTGTCATAGCAACGTGTCAAAGTCCAATAATCTTTTTTGGTGTTTTCGAGACTCTTAGCATGCTTGAAATTGCATGAAACTCAACACACACATCAGACATGCTGTCCAGAAGATGCAAGCAAAGACTTAGAAACGGGCGTGGTAGAGGGGCTCAGTAGCGCCATCTTTTGTCCAAAGCGGGGGGTTAGTTTTATGTACATTCACTAAACTCGGTATATATATTGTACATTTCGAGCCGGACAACTTTCTAATTTACAGTCATTAGCTCTGACCAACAGGAAGTCAGATAATTTGGTTGGAAGATAACAAGAAGTCGAAAGCGAGCTCTGAGTTTTTACCTTCTCCTCAAAAGCGATTCATTCAATCTCCTCCAAACTCGGACAACATGAAGTAAATATACAGAAGATGCTAAAATGCGAACGGTTATTGAATATCTCAAAAGGTGTTCCCGTAGCAAAAGCCTAAAAAAGACAAAAGAAGCACACAAGTGCCTGGTTCATAAATAAGGCTATACTCCCACCTGCTGGTTATTCTATATATCACACTGGCTGTTTTTTTTTTTCTTTTTTCTTTTTTTTCAACACTTATGCTCTCACTTAAATGACCAGTAGAGGGCAATATTGTATAAGTTTTCAAGCAAAAAAACTTGCCTCTGTGTGTGTGTGAGAGAGAATGGTTTTCTAGCATGGTGGGGACTAAAACCTGAATGCACACAGACTCATGGAGACTCGTGTCACTGTAGGGACCTAAATTGAGGTCCCAATGGGTACAAAAGCTTATAAATGTGCTTTGGTCTGCATTAAAGGAGAAAACATTATTCTGGGTTTGAATAAAAAAATTTAAAGGGTAACTCTCCAGAGGCCGACGATGCTCCTTCATTCATTCATGCTAGCGAAGCAGCAGCGCAAGAGAGAATGAGACCACTAACTAATCTATGAACATTGAACAGTCATATTCTTATACTGAATGTCACTACAAAAGCGCAGGACCAATAAGTTCAAAGCTAATAGCCTATTACAACAGATTTCCTCAAATAAAAGTTACGCCAGCAGTTCACGTTACCACGGCAACCATTTGCGTGTCAGGGTTTGTCTGAAAGCGTCAGAAGCATGGGCATAGATTACGCGGGGGACGGGGGGGACGTGTCCCCCTCACTTTTAATAAAATGTATTTTCGTCCCCCGCACTTTTACTTGGTCTCACCGATTCTAGTCGACCCGCTCCGAGGGGGATTCGAACCTGCGCGAGGGCGGGCAAATTAACAGGGACGCTAAAGACAGCCTTCTCTAATCTCGGTTGATAGAGCGCTTTTTGAGTTCACGGGCAAGTGTATTTACATAGAAACCAATGTGAATACATTAAGATTTAAAATCAGAGACAAAAATTAATCTATGCATGACCTCCTGTCATTTTATTCGCATCTAAATATGAGGAGGGCGCTCTCACAGAAAGTCCAAATTCCAAAAGCGGATTCGTAGAAGTAATACCCTGTCACGCTGGAGCTGCAGCTGAAGGAAAACAATCGTTATGAGTGAGGAAATGTGACGACGACAATCAGACGAGTGCGACAATATATGCTTTATGTGTGTTTTTCAAGCCATCTTAATGTAGCCTATTTATTGACAATAAAGTAGCCTATCATATGAATAATGCAGCTTTTTAATGTTTAGTATCTTCTGCTCACCAAGGCTGCATTTATTTAATCAAAAATAGTTAAAAAAGTAATATTGTGAAATATTATTACAAGTTAAAACAGCTTTTTTCCTATGTGATCAAAGCTGAATTTATCATTACTCCACTCTTCAGTGACACATGATCCTTCACTAATCATTCTCATATGATGATTTTATAATCAAGAAACATTTATGATTATTATCTGTGTTGAAAACAGTTGTGCTGCTTAAAAATGTTGTGGAAACCATGATACATTTTATTTTTCAGGATTCTTTGATGAATAGAAAGTTCAATGGACAGCATTTATTTGCATTTATTAAATAAATTATTATCTTTTGTAATATTAAAAATATCACTTTTGACCAATTAAATGCATGTCTGATCAATAAAAGTATTAATTTCTCTCTTTTTTAATTTTACCACAAATGTTTAGATTGCATGTCTGATCAATAAAAGTATTAATTTCTCTCTTTTTTAATTTTACCACAAATGTTTAGATGGTAGCAAAACTTCTTTCAGTAACTAACTTCATTCAGTAGCAGCACAACTGATAATAATCATAAATGTGTGTTGATAATCTAATCCTCATGAGAATGATTAGTGAAGGATCATGTAACATTGAAGACTGTAATGATGATAAATTCAGCTTTGATCACAGGAATAAATTGCATTTTACTATATATTCACAGAGAACAGCTGGTTTACATCAGAATTTAAAATAATAATATTTTTTTTACATTGCATAAAATCTATGGAGACTTAATGCAGAAGTGTCTGTAATATATAAACCAATCATGAAATTGGCATAAAAAATAGGAGAATAATATTATAGATATTAGTGGTTATTATTCAGCAGTGTATTTTATATCTTACCAAATTAAAAGCAAGAGATGCGATAAATTATATCGGTCCCCCCCCCCAAAAAAATGGTGTTACGACATTTCTGTCCCCCTCACTTTTGAAAAGATGGCTACGCCCCTGGTCTGAAGTATGTAAATTATCTGTAGACATGACGGGCGGCAAAACTATAGCAAAAGAAAAGCTTAACATGTACTTACAACTGCATTATTTATCTGTATTTTCTTCATTAGGATGTTGAAAGCAAGTGCATGAGCGCTGGACTGAGCCGTTCTCATCATGTGATCAAGGGAAGACATTTCTTAAGGCGTGGTGAGCTCGTGCCAGGGGCGTGGATAGTGAGCCGTTGGAAGTACCATCCTACCCATGATCCTACCTCACGAAGCACCACAACGTCCAATAGGAAAACTCGACTGCAGAAGCCACCGTTCAACCTTAAGAGGGCAGCACTAAGACGTTTTTACACCATATATTATAGAATTAAACACTTTATACCCAAATGTCAAAACATTTACTCTAATCGAGTGGCTCACACACACACACACACACACACTGTAGAAATCAGTGACACATCCCATGAGTCTGTGTGCATTCAGGTATTTTCTATGTTTTTGATATGTGTGAATAAGGACTGCATTGTCAAAAAAACTGAAATTGATCTGACGCACCTGGAAAAAAGGCATTTCTGAGAACTGTTCCCTTTTTTAGTTAGGCCTATACTGTAGGCTATTATGTCCTATAATTTACAAATACATTGGGCAACGCATTTCTAAAAATAACAAAAAACATGTCAACATTAGATAATGTGAGGATACAATGATTTCACACACACTTGGAATTGGCAACGAACTTTTTATTTGAATAATCTGGGAGCTCTTAAAAGAGCTGTTGTTAAGTTAAACGCATTTCTGTTGACACTCTGCTGATCGCCACCTGCAGAGCTTCTGGTATGTTGCGGACCAGCAGCTGGTTTCCGTCAGCGGGGAGGTGGACACCGTCTGGGAGTAGATGCGAGAGGCTGATGTTCGGGTAGCGAATGCAGCGCATCTGTCTCTCTGCCAAGAATGTGTCATTTTTTCCTCTTTATTTTTCTCTTTATTTTCTCAAAACATTTTTTTAAAATGTTCTCAAAACTTTCTCTATTTTATCACCCTCTTTATTTTCTTAAAAGAATAACCAGCTATGGTTATGATGTGAAACAGTTGTGTAATTTATTTTTATTTTTTATTTTATGTATTTATTTATTTAGTTATTTTTTTATTTTTTTACTTTTTTTGATTAATGGAAATTTCACATGATCCTTCAGAAATCATTCTAATATGATGATTTGATGCTCGTTTATTTTATCGAAAATACAGTTAAATGTATTTCTGATATTTATCATTTATAATAAAACTGATAGCAGTAATAAACTGAATAATCAACTGATAGGCTATAATAAACTGAAAACTGAACAGTTTATATGTTTGTTCTGCCAAAGAATTAAAAGTGAAATGTGCATTTGGAACAGGTCGTTTTGAGTTTTGTGCAGACTGTCACATCAGAAATAAATGGACATGACAACATGCATTTGAAACGCAATCTGTTAAATAGTTTTGAGTTTGCATGGTGCTAACTTTTTTATTACTTCTTTATTTTGCCTCACTAGTTCGTTGGAAATATGAACATCATTTAGAAATACTCTTTTGCTCATCAAGCCTGTATTTATTTGATCCAAAATACACCAAAAACATTATTGTGAAAATAATGTTTACAAAGTAAAATAACTATTTTCTGTTTGAATAGTTATCAATTTATCATAACCTGAATTTATCAGGGCGCAAAACATAGGCTATTGCTTTCTTAGCTTGAACACGTGATTTGTGTTAATCAAAACGGTTGTTTGAGATCTTTGGATATGCTTTTTATGGGACTAACATTGAATGTAATAACTGTTTATTTACCATTGAAAACAGTTTAATGTGGGAAAAGAAATTCGTTTTCGGGGAGTTTTTTTTTTTAAATTGTCCACAAATTCACAGCTCTTATGATCAACTCCCGGTAGCAGTTAATGCTAATGTTCGTTCTTTTGTGTCAATAGATAGACCTTTACATAAGCGGCCAACAAATTCACAGCTCTTATGATCAACTCCAGGTGGCATTCAATGGCAATGGTTGTTCTTTTGTGTCAATAGAGAGACATCTGCATAAGGGACGCCAACATGACTAGCTGTTTTCACCAATGGACGGCCAATTTACTTTAAGCACATATTTGGCCACATTAGTGGTTATAAGCCTACAATAGCAAAATAAATAATTGCTTTTTTTAATGAAAAGTAAAGCTCAATGTTTAATACAAATGTTAAACAAACTATATTGTTTAATCAAATCAGAAAAAGGATATTTAACTATTTAAGAGATTATGTTTCAAATTCATGTTGTCATGTCCATTTATTTCGGATATAAATATTTCCTTGTGGGTTTTATGATATATGATATGGGACATTATTACTCCACTCTTTTGTCTGCCACTGCCACTAGATTTGTAGGTGAAAGTTTGGTGTAAATCATATAGACAACACTTGTAGAGAAGCTATGGAAGCAGTGTGATATAAAAGTATATTTATTTGTAAAATTATGAAAAAGTTAAAAGTAGAAGCAATTGGCTAAAACAAGCAAAACAATATATTAAATCGACACAAAAAAGCCTATAAATTCTTCCAAAAACTCACACAAAAAGAAAGTGACATATATATCTATTTTAAAAAAGTGCACATTCAAAAAAGTGGCAAAGAGGTAAAGTGGCAAACGGGTCACGAATCTTCATTATGTAGGTCTATAAAAGAAAAGAGAATGTTATAATAGTTTCCTTGGAAATGAACAGTAAAATATATAGGCTATATATATATATATTTGTATTGATGTGAAGCACAGAACAATTTAATATTTTACCTTCTTTGCACAACTCTTTAGGTGTACCTTCTGCATTTTCATTTGCCACCGTTTGTGTGCTGGCGTCATTTAGGTCTGTTGAAAAAAAAAGATAATGTTATCATTGTTTTCTTGGAGAATAATAGTTTTTAAAAGAAAAAGAAAAGTGTTACGATTGAAGCACTGAAATCCTTACCATCTCTGCACAAATCTGTCATGGCAGATAGTAGCTCAGCTTTAACCTGAGCTTCTGCCAGCTGTGCATTTGATTTATTGAGCTCTCCTCTCAATGTCTTTATTGTGCTCTGAAGAGCAATATTTTGTTTTTGCCATCTTGACATAATTGTCACCATCTCAGTAGCCAGGGTACAAAGCTGTTGTGCCGTTTCCCTGGGGCTGACTGTGGGATCATGGCACTTGTACTATTGAAAGGGCAAAAAAAAAAGTTTTAAAATCTGTGTAATCATATGTGTAATCTTATTTTCAATATGTAGATGTAATATAATATAGAAATCAAAGCAAAACGATAAAAGCAAAAAATATATATCTTACAGCAAGCAGTTGGAGGCGGTCGTGGATGGTGTCAGCCTCAGGATGTTGGATTTTTGGGATCTTTGTAGGGGATGCCATTATCTGAAATGTTTATTATAAATGTATTTACACATTGACACACAAAATATCAATCAAGCATGTACATATGTATAGCAGTGTTATACACAAAAAAAGAAAGAAATATATATATAAATACATATAAGTAGTATATATTTCAAAGCATTAACAATCGTAATTGTAATATATATTACAATTATAAATAAATATATATACTGCCAAAGGCAAAAGACCTTAACTTACTGGAGTATGGAACTGAGAAAAATGACTTTACAGATCAAAATCATTATAGCAACACCTGTATAAAATCTAATGATCATGGCATTTTTTTTGGATGATTTACAATTAATTATAACCATCTTTTTAATATAATTTGCTTTGGTTGCATTCTGATGCCATTATTAAGGACACAATACCTCTAGTAAAGCAGCCGGATCTCACGAAAAATGCATAAATAGTAGGAGTGTGCAATGTCGTGGAATGTATACGCCAAAACTAATTTTGGCGTGCATATGATAAGCTGTTTTTTGCGTGCATATGATACGCATTTTATGGCATTATGAACCCACTACCCTAAACCTATGCAAGAGAGCGTGTCATATATACGCCATAAAGTGCGTATCATATGCACGCGAAAAACAGCGTATGGCCAACATGAGTTTTGGCGTATACATTCCACTACATTGCACACTTAATTATATGAACAAGATAAGCTTATTTCTAATGAGTAAACATTTGCATATATAATGCAAAGATATAACACATAACAAAGAACAAATCATGCACAAATTTAAAATGCATTTGGAATTTGTTATAAATTAAATAGCAAATAGTGCCGCTGGTTAATCAAGGGTTAAGTTTGGCTATCAAGCTCTTTGACAGCGCTGACTGGATCGGATTGGCCAATCATAGGCTAAACAGAGTAATTATTTTTTACAATATGTTTTTAATGTTTTTATCTAGTAAAAAAAGATATGATAGACTACATAGCTTAATTACTTTTACATCGATTTGAATGAAAATTGCCTAGGCTAAAAGAACAACTTTTAGATTGATCTGAATGACAACTAGGAATAATTCTCAGAATGCTTGTCGATTAAACATCTCCGATGACGTTCATTGCCATGGATTTTATCGGGTTTACAAGAAAAGTTAGGATGTGGATATAATTGCGAACTGTTACTGATTGTATGCGTGATCGCACTCTGATAAAGGAGATCTTGAATGTCCCAAAAGGCCTATAGCATGCATATATATATATATATATATATATATATATATATATATATATATATATATATATATATATATATATATATATATATATATATATATATATATATATATTTTTTTTTTTTTATTTTTTTTTTATTATTATTATTATTATTTATTTATTTATTTATTCATTTATTTATATTTAAATTAAATACTTTTAATTTAAATTAAAGCGTGGCACGCCTATCCTTCCGTTAAAAATAATGGTTGTTGGTGCTGGAATATAGCTACCGTAGCAACATACATACTTTTTGGAATGAATTATCAAGAGAGGGAAAACAACATTTTAGGGCGCATAACAGCGGTTAATGGAAACCCCATCAGTTTTTTTTTATTTTATCGACATTTAGCAGCCTTAATATGCAAAGGTTTAGTGCAAATATTTAATGGAAACGTGGTGCGAGAGCAGTCCAAACTAATTCAAGTGGATTCAGGCCTATTTGCAGATCACATTCCAACACGCGAAACTATAAGAATGGTATCAAAAATTCAGAGAAGAAATGTCCATTTCTAGCAGTATATTAGGGATATAGGGATCCAGCGATACAGAAAACTATAGTGGAAAACTATAAATAAATAAATGAATCATGAAAGGAAAGGCTTACCTTGTTCAGTATAACTGCTAGGAGGCAAAAAAGAATGTTGCTTCTTGAATTCCTTGTGTCAAACACGTAGAAGGACAGTAGGCCACCTTGATATAAATGGGAGTAGCCCTAATGCACAGCCAATCATCAATATTGAACGCATCATATGTCAGAGGTGGGCGTCAAAAAATACATTAAACAGTAGAGGATTACAGATAGATAGATAGATAGATAGATAGATAGATAGATAGATAGATAGATAGATAGATAGATAGATAGATAGATAGATAGATAGATAGATAGATAGATAGATAGATAAATAGATAGATAGATAGATAGATAGATAGATAGATAGATAGATAGATAGATAGATAGATAGATAGATAGATAGATAGATAGATAGATAGATAGATAGATAGATAGATAGATAGATAGATCAACCGTAATTTGGATCAGTCTGAAAAGATTCCAAGCCAACTAAAAGTTATTTTGGTTTTTATGCAGCTGTATTTAACTACAGCCTAACATTAATGGACAAAATATAAGACCTATAAATATCACACATTTGGTATAAAATATTTTTTAAATCATATTTCTTACAACTAACAAATGGTCAAATAGGCTGAATTAGAATTAAAAATAAAATGTGAATTTTAAACAATTTTTGCTGAGCAGTAAGTGAAACATTAGTAAGTATGAAGACCTTAATTGTTTGTATAGCAACATATGCAATATGCCATATCATAAAACCCACAAAAAAATCTTTACATCAGAAATAAATGGATATGACAACATATATAGCCTTCGACATATATAACATATATAAGGCAATATCTTAGATAATACACTACTTTTACTGATTTTATTAAACAATATACTTTCCTTAACATTTTATTAAAGATATAGCTTTACTTTTCATTAAAAAAATATATATTATTTTGTTGTCGTTGGTTCATAAAAACTAATTTGGACAAAACTGGTGCCAGTAATATATGCCATATGCCATATCATAAAACCCACACCAAAATATGTACATCAGAAATAAATGGATATGACAATATATAGCCTATAAGGCAATATCTATACTGATTTGATTAAACAATATAATTTTCGTAACATTTTATTAAAGATATAGCTTTACTTTTCTTTTTTTAAATATTATTTTGTTATTGTTGGTTCATGAAAACTAATTTGAACAAGAACAAACTGGTGCTTACCGGTAATATACATGTCCTTTTGTATAAGCAAATGGGGCTATAATGTTGGCGCCACATATGCAAACGTGTCTCTATAGAAACAAAAGAATGGCCATTAAGGCGGTCTGACACCGGCAGGCTTGTAGGAGTTGTGAATTTGTGGGCAGAGCCTAACAAAACTTATTCTCCAACATTCAACCATGTTAGCAATTAGTTTTAAATTGTAGGCCTATGTAAAACTATTTTTTAATAGACTTTACAGGCAATAAAATAGAAAGAACAACAATAAATTAAATGTTGTCTAAGTTGGATAAAATATAAGCCAATCTGCCTGAAATAAATAGCTCTGTCCCTGACTTTTTTCAATATAGTTGTGTTGTCCATTTAAGCCTTTGTATAAATGCTTATTAATTTATTAAATCCAGGCAATCTGGTTGATAAAACATTTATAAAAAATTACAAAAGAAATTCAGTCTAGAGAAAGGTCTTTAAAAAGGTCTTTAAAAAAACAGAAACATGTGACAAGAAAAGTATTACTTTAAACTGACACTTAAAGTGTTCAAAATAATTTCTGACCTTCTGTCTTTTGAACACCAATCACTTGTTTGTGTTAAGAATAACCTACAATCAAGTAGGCGAATGACTACAAACATATATCGATTGATTTATTATTATGCATTCTGTGTATTTACACAACAGTAGCAATGCATTATGATTAGCCATATAGTTACTTTATTGCAAATCAATTTAATAATCAAATTGGTTTCCTAGTGCTTTACTAAATTTCACTTTAAAATTTAGTTTAAAGGTTAAAAGTAGGCCTAATAAATATTACTTATTTCTTTGCTTTGACAAATTGTTGATTACATTTTCCCAATTGGCTGTTAAACTTTATCCTTCTGTATCATATCTTCAAATAATTGTGCACCAATCGGCTGCAATGCTGATCCCTCCCACCCACTCCCAGCCACGCCCTCGGCTCGTTCTATATCTTCTCTGGCCGATTTCAATATTTACTTTGTTTGGAGTTACGCTCTGACAACTGTTTCAGCTACTTTATGCTGCGCAATTGAACGCCGTCAAGTTTCAATAACTATATTACTGCTAAGCAGAACCGGAGACATCGGAGCCATCATAAGAGACATCTCTGCGATTTCTACGATTACAAAGAATTTTCATTAAGGTATGTGCAATCTTATTCAACATGAAGAAACTTTAGCTTTTCTACTTAAATCATATGCCTCCCCTTTTATAACAGCGGGAAAAAAGTTAAATACAAATTATAAACACATTCAAAACCATTCAAAACGGTAAAGGGTTTATTTTGTACTCCCACAATAACATTGTGTTACACCTTATTGTGTTACTTTTGTTACATAAAAAAACATCATGTGGGTTTCTTATGACTAATTTCCATTCTGTTAATCAGGTTCTGTTTAACGAAACTAAATAACAAACTTAGTACAGACTAAGGATAGGCTATAGCCTAGAATAGGCATTTACAGTTATTTAATATTTAATTTTGTTGATCTTATAATTATTCTATTTTATTCTGATATAGCCTACTATTATGTTCATGTTGCTGCACACGCGTTGTTGTTCCACGAGGCTGCTTACATTCTATTGTTTAACTTGCGATAAGTGCATAGCCTATAATTAAATGCATGGAGAGCAATTTTTGTGTTTTTATTTCAATAGGCCTAGTTTAATCCATAAAACCCTAAATGAATAACATCCAGTGATATTTGTTTTATTTAAAGTGCATTCTTTACTTCTTACCATTTATTCTTATATTTTACAAAAAAATCTCCAGTTTTATAGATAGATAACCTACATTTTCAGTGTATTTATTTTTTATTATTTGTTTATAATATAAGCCTATAGGCTGAGCTCATAAATTATATTATAGTATATTAAGTTTTAGACAATTATTATGGTTAACTAATTGTCGAACTTTCAAATGTAGTCTATGAAAGAAAATAGGGTTGGCCCCAAAATAGAGGTTGGCCCCCTATGGTGCCAACCTAAAGTTGAACCAAAATTGTTGTCAGCCATTTAATTATACATCCAATACTCAAACAAAAGTTTGAGAACGGTATGATTTTTAAAATGTTTTTAGAGAAGTCTCTTCTGCTCACCAAGGCTGCATTTATGTTTTTAAAATAGAAAAAAAGCTGTGGGCCTAATATTGTACAATATTATTCAAATGTAAAATAATTGTTCTCTATGTGACTAAATAGTAAATCCTGTAATGCAAAGCATAATTTATAATCATTACTCCAGTCTTCAGTGTCTTATGATCCTTCAGAAATCATTCTAATATGGGATTTGATGATAAAGAAATATTTGTGATTATTATCAGTGTTGAAAGAAGTTGTGTAAAACATTTTTTTTTTTTTTTGATTATTTGATGAATAGAAAGTTCAAAAGAACAGTATTTATCTAAAATAAAAACGTTTATAAAATTGTACTACCATTCAAAAGTTTTGGGTCAGTAATAATTTTGTGAACAATTATTTTTGAGAAAGAATTTAAAAATTAATACATTTATTTAGCAGGGATGCTTTCAATCAAGTGACAGTATAGTATAATGTTGTAAAAGCTATTTATTTCAGATAAATGCTGTTCTTTTAAACTTTCTATTCATTAAATTATCTTGAGAAAACTGTTTTCAACATTGATAATCATTGATAATTGATACTTATAAATGTTTGTTGATCATCAAATCCTCGTATTAGAATGATTTCTGAAGGGTTGTAACTCTTGAGACTGAAGTAATGAGGATGATTTCACCTTTGATCACAGGAATATATATATATAGCTAAGTAGCCTACATCTTTCAAAGCATATATACATAGCCTATTTATATTCACATAGGAAAAAAAAGTTATTTTACATGCATTGAATTGATCACAAGTGATATTTTTAATATTACAAAAGATAATCATTTATTTAACAAATGCAAATAAATGCTGTCCATTGAACTTTCTATTCATCAAAGAATCCTGAAAAATAAAATGTATCATGGTTTCCACAACATTTTTAAGCAGCACAACTGTTTTCAACACTGATAATAATCATAAATGTTTCTTGATTATTACAACCATCATATGAGAATGATTAGTGAAGGCAGGGGCGTAGCCATCTTTTCAGAAGTGAGGGGGACAGAAATGTCGTAATACCATTATTTATTTATTTTGGACCAATATAATTTATCGCATCTCTTGCTTTTAATTGGGCAAGATATCAAATACACTTCTGAAAAATAACCAATAATTAATATCTATAATATTATCCTATTCTCCTATTTTTTGTGTGTGCCAATTTTATGATTGGTTTATATACTACAAACACTTCTGCATTTAGACTCCATAGATTTTATGCAATGTAAAAAAATATATATATATTCTGATGTAACTCATCTGTTCTCTATGTCAATATATAGTAAAGTGTGATTTATTCCTGTGATCAAAGCTGAATTTATCATTAGTCAGTCTTCAGAGTCACATGATCCTTCACTGATCATTCCCATATGAGGATCTGATGATCAACACACATTTAGGATTATTATCAGTTGTGCTGCTCATGGTGATGCTTAATTTTCTAAACATTTGTGGTAAAATTAAAAAAAAGAGAAATTAATACTTTTATTGATCAGACATGCATTAAATTGATCACAAGTGATATTTTTAATATTACAAATTAGATAATTTATTTAATAAATGCAAATAAATGCTGTCCATTGAGCTTTCTATTCATTAAAGAATCCTGAAAAATAACATGTAGGCTATCATGGTTTCCACAACATTTTGGGAACTGTTTTCAACACTGATAATAATCATAAATGTTTCTTGATTATGAAATCCTCATCTGAGAATGATTAGTGAAGGATCATGTGTCACTGAAGAGTGGAGTAATGATGATAAATTCAGCTTCGATCACAGGTCGACTAGAATCGGTGAGACCAAGTAAAAGTGCGGGGGACGAAAATACATTTTATTAAAAGTGAGGGGGACACGTCCCCCGCGTAATCTACGCCCATGCGTGAAGGATCATGTGACACTGAAGACTGACTAATGATAAATTCAGCTTTGATCACAGGAATAAATAACCATATATTCACATAGGAAAAAGACTGTTTTAGTTTGTAATAATATTTCACAATATTACTGTTTTAACTATTTTTGATTAAATAAATGCAGCTTTGGTGAGCAGAAGATACTACATTAAAAAAGCTGCATTATTCATATGATACTTTATTGTCAATAAATAGGCTACATTGAGATGGCTTGATAAGCACACAAAGCATTTATTGTCGCACTCGTCTGATTGTCTGCGTTACGTTTCATCATCATAACGATTGTTTTCGTTCAGCTGCAGCTCCAGCGTGACAGGGTTATTCTACGAATCCGCTTTTGGACTTTCTGTGAGAGCAAACTCCTCATATTAAGATGCGAATAAAATGACAGGAGGTCATGCATAGATGATTTTTTTATCTCTGAATTTAAATCTTGATGTAATTTAATACTTAAGAATTAAGTATTAAATTTGGTGCTGTGATTACAAAAACAAATGGCTGTTTTAAACTTCACTGGTGCGGTTGCTTAATCGCTGCATTCAGCAGTTCATCAGCGCCCTCTGCTGTCACTGAGCGGCACTTCAGCAGCGCGTCTCCCTCACTCGTTCATGTGCTTCTCATTTACATCTGAGCGCGCGTACCTTTGACCATAGACTGTAAAAAAAAGCCTTTGACGCAGAATACAGCGGTGTTGAGCATTTATATGTTGATGGGCAACGTATTCTTGAGTGCATTATAAAAATTTAATAATTGTTAATAATGAATAATTAATAATTATTATTAACATATTTTGAAGTGCCCATGATAACAATATCGTGCATATTCATTATCGTGGAATATTGCATTACCAACAATCGGCACGTCTAAATATATTTCTGTAATGCTAAACCTGCTTTTTCAGAACCCAACCTTCACTGTCACAATATCTTTCAGAAATCTTTTATTAAAAAAGATTACATAATATTACTACGCATATTAATAATATTATTATTAGCATATTAATGCTAATTTGATGATCTGTCTATGTTGAACAAGGTTATGCTGCTTCATTTTTCTGTGTAAAGTGAGATTGTCCACGATGAAAACATTATATTAATATATTATTATTATTAATAATAATAATAATAATAATAATAATAATAATAATAATAATAATAATAATAATATATTCTTAATGAGCAATTTTAAGCTATTTAAAGTTTCCTTGTCATTACTTTCAAAAACTTATTTCTGTTTGCTTAAAATTATAAACATCTATCATGGAATCAAAGAATATAAATGCTTTGTGGTAATTAAAAACATTAACTAAGTACAAGAAACAAATATGTTTACAATTAAGATCATATACAATGCAACCACATGTAAATATTACTAAAATCAAAAAGACATTTTCTCACTCATTTTTAACAGTTTGAAGATAAAGATTACTTGGTTGCACTTTGTTTGTTATGTTTGCCTCAGGTAGTTATTTAAACAACATGCGTTTGCACATTTCATGCAAAAATATATTTTAAATAATTTAAATGTATAAAGATTAGGGCCGGGACTTTAAAGCGTCAATTAAGATAAATTAATTACGGGACTTTAACGCGTTAATTAATTACGCAAATAAATAAATAACATAATTTTAACCACCTATTTTTGCACCGCGGAACGTTTTTCAATGAATGAGTTTCGACGGACCGATTATACTGGAACACCAACTGGCGCACAGAAGAAGTCACGACAACAACAAACCAGTGTGAACAAGAACGAAGAAGCTGATGAGACTGCTTTGCTTGGCCCCGTGGATGGGAAATTTTGTTTTAAAAAACGAAAGGATGGAAGCGTCGACAAGAGCATGGTAGTGTGCAAGCTATACAACAAGGAATTAGCGTATCACCGCAGCACATCGAGCCTCAAATATCACAAATATGCTTTTGCTACACTTAATGGCAAACATTGCACTGGTCTGCTGGACTGAAATAAATAAACAATATTTTGTTGATTAAGCTTATGTATTCAGTCATTATTCAATGGTATACTAAAAATCCATGTGAAAAATTACTTCTCATTGTTCTCAGGTCAAATATTTATATGCAATTAAAATGCGATTAATTTCGATTAATTAATTACAAAGCCTCTAATTATTAGATTAATTTTTTTAATCGAGTCCCACCCCTAATAAAGATTGTAAATGCATTATGTATTACAAGGTTAACGTATGTGTCATAGTACATATTATTATAAATTCTATAATTTCAACATGCCATTGTTTTTCCTTAGATGCCTAAGCTGAAGCGATTTCGAATGCGGCGCCAGCCATTGAACAACAAAAGTAAGACTGATGCCTCTATTTCCCCTGTTTGCGTGTGCCCAGATGTGTCTGGCATTGTAGCAGGCAATGAGGTTCGAATGCAGTCTGCAGAGGTGAATGAGGAGCTTGTAGGTGTAGCCTGCAGTGTAGTTTCAATAGTCAAGCATAAGACACATAATGTGTGTACCTGGCAGAAATCAGATCTTCAGGAAATTCGTAGTGAGGGAAGTAAATTGGTTAAGGACATGAAAACGAAAGGCAATGGAGACGGTCAGTTTCCTCATAGGTTTGGTGGCCAATATAGTGTGTTCAATAAAACATGCGAAGTAACAGTAGGACAAGAATTACATGGAACAAAGATTGAGTTGTATGAGAAATTACAGGAGATGCTGTTTAGTCATGAATATTCTTTTATGAACATAAATGGAGACATATGCAGTATTGTGAGACACAACGATTTCTATGTTGTTGTAGACTGTAATGTCCGTAATGCACATGGTATGGGATCTAACATTGGTACATCCGTTGTTATTTTTAACACAAACTGGCAAGACCTAGTTTTGCACATCGACAATTTAATGACAAGCCTGAGTGCAGATGAGTTTAGAATCTGTGGTTTCAATGTGCACGACATCTCATCAGATATGCCAAGCTTGAGCAATACTAATATTGTTGGAGAAATTAGTACAGTCAAAGATACTGAAAAAAGTTTACAGTCTACATCTAATGAAAGAGAAAGTGTAAGTAGCATCCGTGGAACATTTCATCAGGGTGATAGCAAGTTCCAGTGGCCTGGAAAACAGTGTGTTGCAATCAGTTTGGCTGCAATGGCAAAGCACAGTGTACGTAGTGTGTTCTCATGGGAAACAAAAGATTTAGATAATGTTGTAACTGTGGGTGACAGCTTGTATTCTAGTTTACGTCAAAGTGGTTCAATCACTGATCCAACAGAGGAAAAGTTGTTATGCATTCCAGATCTACCCCAGCAGTACACTTTTAATTCAAACACATTTACACTTGAATATGGGGACTTTGTTTCTGGATTTGTAGATGTGGTTAAAGAAGAATTTCTTTTGTCTGGTGCATGTGTGAGATTGCTTGATGGTTTGCAATCAATGTTTGAAACATATGATACATGCTTTTTAACCATAAATGCTAGTACCTGTGCTATTATTAAGCAAAATGGAAAATTTGCTATAGTTGATTCTCATGCCCGTAGTAGTACTGGGATGCTAGATTGTGATGGATTAAGTGTGGTTGTATATTACAATTCACTGAGTTGTGTTTTGAAACACATTCAAAATTTGGCTGCATGCATTGGCGGAAACCTACAGGCTTTTGAAATAAGTGGTGTATGTGTACATCAAGTTAAAAGCAATAAAGCAGCTGTCACGGACTTAAGAAAATCAGGGTGTGTTGGAGAGAAAAGGAGATTTCAGTGTACAACTATGACTTCGGACAAAAAGAAAGATTGTGTGGTTGTGAAAAAACAGAAACAGCATTTCAAGGACAACTCGGACATAAGTGAAAAAAATTCTAAAAGTCCTGTTAATTCAGATGTAGTTTATTTGGGAAATGGAACTAACAGAATGTTTGATTTTAGACCGATGTGTCATGAACTTAAGCAAAAATTAAGTAACAAACTTCATGTAGAGCTCCATGGTGAAAATGTACTTTTACCAGCAGAAATAGGACCAATTGGCTGTCCTTGTAAAACAATCAGTATTGTAGGTGATGGGAACTGTTTCTTCAGGGCAGTGGCACAAGTGGTGTGTGGCACACAAAAATCTCACCGAGCAATTAGACTTGCAATTGTAAAACACATGGAATTGTATAGTGACGAATACAGATGTCTTTTAAGATGTCAGTATAAATCTATGGATGATTATTTGTCAAGTTCAAAAATGAAGTTTGTAGGATCATGGGCCACAGAAGTCGAAATTCAATCAACGGCAAATTATTTAGGAGTTGATATTTATACATACCATAATGAGAAATGGTTAAAGTACAGTTGTATACATAAAAGAATCAGTAATCAAGGGATATATTTGACACACTGTAATGACAATCACTATGAAGTTGTGATATGCGTAAGACAACCTGATAACCAGATATGTTATAATTTGTGTCAAAATGAAGACAATATTGGAAAAATGCGCACAAGACAAAGTGTAAAGCCACAAAATGAAGTTAATGTTCAGCATGTGGAGCCAGTTTCTGTTGATCGAGATACAAATAATGATATAAATGATAAAAGGAGGAGATATGTGGGAAAATATTATTCATTGAAAAGAGTTAAAAGTAAAATGAATGTACGAATGCATTCACGCAAAGACCACATTAAACAACGTATTTTGGAGTTGTATCATAGCAATACTGAGTTTCAGCAACATGTGAAAACTGCCACTAGAACAAGATATTATAGAAATGTTTCATATAACAACTCATTAAAACAAGCAAGTAAGATTAAATATTCTAAAAACAAGCAGCACAAGCAAAAAGTAAAGGAGTACAGCAAGGTGAAATACTGTGAAAATGAACAACATAAAAATAAAGTGAAGCAATACAGCAAGATGAAATACAATATCAATCAACAACATCAAAATAAAGTAAAGGAATACAGCAAGGTGAAATACAATGTCAATGAACAGCACAAACATAAAGTAAAGGAGTACAGCAAGGTCAAATACAATGTCAATGAACAGCACAAACATAAAGTAAAGAAATACAGCAAGGTCAAATACCATAATAATGAAAAGCATAGAAATACAGTAAAGAAACAAAGTCATTTAAAGTATAACAACAATGCATCACATAAAGAAAATGTAAAAAGAAAAAACAAGATGAAGAGAAAACAATTGCAACAAAATAAGCAGCATTCTGATTTTGTCAGAAAACAGTTTGAAGAGAGAGTTAGTTCTGGGTTAGAGTTTGTTTGTTGTGTTTGCCATAGATTGTTGTTTAAACAGCAGGTATTGTGTTGTAGAAGAGAATGTTACAATGATAATCCTGCAATGTCATTGATAGCCAACAAATGTATTACAGATCGCTTTTTGCACAAGTGTGGTGAGCAATGTGATATTTCCTGTGATTTGGCAAATTCCTGTAAAGGTCAGCTTTGGATTTGCTTTACTTGTCATTCTAAGTTAAAAAAAGGTGACATGCCAGCAGAAAGTGCAGTTAACAATCTGGAATTGCAAACAATACCAGAAGAATTGAGTTGTCTTAATAACTTAGAGCAACATTTAATTTCATTACATATTCCTTTTATGAAACTTTTATCTTTGCCAAAGGGCTCCCAAAATGGAGTCCATGGCCCCATTACTTGTGTGCCAGCTAATGTAAAACAAACAACAAACGTTTTGCCTAGAACAGAAGCTGAAGGGTCTTTTGTATGTGTGAAGTTAAAGCGCAAATTGACATATAAAGGTCATTATAAGTATCAGTATGTTGATACAAATAAAATTAAACAGGCATTGTGTTACTTAAAACATTGCAACAAGTTTTATTCCGAAATAGCTTTTAATGACGATTGGTTTAATGAGTTTACTAGGCAGGAAAATGAAGGTGACAACGATAAAGATAACACTGAGGAGAATGAAGTGGAAAATTTAAATGTTGATGAGGAATTACATGATAGGCAACAGCACTGTATGTTCATGGACACGTGTTTACAGCCTGTAGATATTGGGCAAGAAGTTCTTGATCAGTACTTTGATGGCATTGTGAATATTGCTCCTGCTGAAGGGAATACTCCAGTTAAAATGCTTGCAGATGAAACAAACGAGGCAAAATGTTTTCCTGTTTTATTTCCAGATGGTTGTTCATCTTTTCATGACAAAAGGCCATATAGATTAACATTGTCACGCTACTTTAATACTAGAATTTTGCATGCAGATGGCAGATTTGCTCAAAATGTTGAATACATTTTTTATGCACAATATTTGTCAGAAGTTCAACAGGTAGTGTCTAGTGTATCTATCGCTCTAAGAAAAGGGCATGGGAGTAGCAAATCCATACCCTGTGACATGTTTAAAGACACAGAGTCCTTAAGGCAAGTTCTTAATTTTGATGAAGGGTATAGGTTTTTGAAGCCCATCCGCGGCACACCATCGTTTTGGCAAGGTGTGCAAAAAGATTTATTTGCAATGGTCAGACAGTTGGGCATTCCCACTTGGTTTTGCTCATTTTCTTCTGCGGACATGAGATGGACAAATCTGATGTCAAGTATTTTAAGAAATGAAGGTAGACAAGAAACTTTAGATCAGCTTGAATGGGCTGACAAATGTGAGCTTTTGCGTCGAAATCCTGTTACTGCAGCTCGCATGTTTGATTTCAGGTGGCATTGTTTTTTGAAAGAGGTGCTTATGTCACCGCTCCAACCCATAGGAGAAGTTGTAGATTATTTTTATAGAGTTGAATTTCAACAACGTGGTTCTCCCCATGTTCATTGTTTGTTTTGGATCAAAAATGCCCCACAAATAGATAAAAGTTCTGATGAGGAAGTTGTTGACTTTATAGACAGGTATGTTACTTGTGAAGTGCCCAGTGAAGATGAAGAGCTGCACAGCGTTGTCACTTCTGTACAACAACACAGTAAACGTCACTCAAAAACATGCAAAAAGAAAAACACAGTTTGTCGATTTAACTTTCCTAAACCACCGTCAATGCGAACATTTATATGCCGTAGAAAAGTAGAAGATGTGCCTGAGGAAGACGAGCCTGATAAAGATGTTTCTACTAATAGTCATCAAGATAAAAGTAAAAGTGGAAGTGTCAATGATAACACAAATCTAGAATATGCTCGTAACATAATGACAGCAGTCAAAACAGCTCTTTTAGAAGAGAAGATAAATTCTGTCGAAAGTTTGTTTAACAGTGTTGGAATAAATCAGGAATTGTTTGAAATGGCATACAAGTCCATAAATAATTCTACACACATTGTCTTGAAACGACAGTTAAATGAAGTGTGGGTTAATCAATATAATAATTTTGGCCTTCAGTGCTGGAATGCCAATATGGACATTCAATATGTAACAGATGCTTATGCCTGCATAGTTTATATAATTTCCTACATTTCAAAATCCGAAAGGGAAATGGGATTGTTATTAGCTAATGCCCAACGGGAATCAACAACCCAGGGTAACGTTGATGCAAGACAAGCTTTAAGAAAGCTAGGGAGTGTGTATTTACACAATCGAGAAGTTAGTGCACAGGAAGCAGTTTATAGATTAACTAATATGCACTTAAAAGAGTGTTCACGCAATGTTCAGTTTATTCCTACAGGTGAGGATACTGTTCGTATGAGTTTGCCACTGAGCGTTATTCAAAACAAGTTGGAGTCTCAGAATCTGAAAAGTGAAGAGATGTGGATGACAAGTTCTATTGATCGATACAAGAATAGGCCAAACCAGCAAGTTTTTAATGATATGTGTTTAGCCACATTTGCATCAGAGTATCGAATTATATACAAAGGTCAGTCTTGTTCTAATAAAATTATGTTGCAAAACAACTTGGGTTTTATTGTAAAAAGAACACGCACTCAACCTGCTATTGTACGTTTTGCACGATTCTCAGTGACAAAGAGTCCTGAAAAATTTTATCAAAGTTTATTACAACTGTTTCTTCCATATCGTGTAGATAGTCAACTGAAACCAGAGGGCTATAATAATTATGAGAATTTTTATAGAGAAGGTGAGGTTTCTATTAATGATGGGTCTGTACATTTGGTACAACAGATTGTAAATAGAAATAGAGGACTTTTTGAAAAAGATGCAGATGTATTGGACACTGCACAAAATACTGTTAATAATGAGGACATGTTAGAAAATGCATGGAGTTCACTTTGTCCTGAACAACAATTGGAACGTTTTGAGTGTAAACAAATTAGACTTGAGACAGATCAGGAAATAGAGGGAAATGAAATTATTCCAGATTTAAGTAACAATCAACAAATTGCTCAGGTAGAAAAGAAAAATAGTTGTCTAAGTCGAATAGATGGGTTGAGCTTAATTCGTTCTTTAAACAAGACCCAGATGGATGTTTTCAATAAGATTAGACAGTGGTGTCTTGGTAAAATTAGAGGAGAAAATCCAAAAGCATTTCAGGCTTTTATTACTGGCGGAGCAGGTACAGGTAAAAGTCATTTAATTAAAGCAATACAGTATGAAGCAACGCGATTATTGTCTCCGTCGTCTTTGCACCCAGATGACATTTGTGTTCTCTTAACTGCTCCAACAGGCATTGCTGCATACAATTTAAAGGCTTCAACAATCCATACAACATTTTGTATTGGTACAAATGTGAAGTTGCCGTACACACCTTTAGGTGAAGAGAAGCTAAATTCTTTACGTGCAAAATTCCGTGGCCTTCAGATATTAATTATAGATGAAATATCTATGGTGGACCATAAACTTCTGGCATACATTCATGGAAGATTGCGACAAATAAAGCAAACCGCAGATTTGTCTGTTTTTGGTAATATTGCTGTCATTGCTGTTGGCGATTTCTTCCAATTACCTCCCGTGAAGGGTAAACCCCTCTTTGTGGATGTACCAGGAGTCGATTTATGGTTAAATTATTTTAAAGTTGTAGAATTAACACAGATTGTTAGGCAACAGGACAACATATTTGCTGAATTATTAAATAGATTAAGAAAGCGAAGCAGGAAATCCCCGCTAAGAAAAGAAGATTTGGCAATACTGTCAAGGTGTGAGAACGATGAAAATAATGACTGTTTACATATTTTTTCTACAAATGATGAAGTTCATGAGCACAACCTAGAGCAATTAATTCAAATCTGCGAAGAGGTTGAAACTATAGAGGCTGAAGATTTTGCACGTAGTAAGCGGACTGGAAAATTAGCATTACTTGTTGGTCATCATGTAAAGGTTCATAATACATCCTTGGCAGCAAAGTTGCTTATAGGCATAAATGCACGTGTAATGTTAATAAAAAATCTTGATGTTGATGATGGACTAGTTAATGGTGTTTGTGGTACAGTTAAACACATTGAGCGTTCAAATAAGAATAAATTACCTGAAACTGTGTATGTCTGTTTTGATGATAGTAATGTGGGCTTAAAAAGACGAAAGCAGTGTTTGTCTGAGCCAGCAAGATTATTTCAATCTACACCGATATACGTAGAAGAGGAAACTGTTTGTACGAAAGGTGGACTTCGTCGACAGTTTCCATTAAAATTAGCATGGGCGTGCACAGTTCATAAAGTTCAGGGTTTAACTGTTGATAGTGCGGTTGTTAGTTTAAAGCGAGTTTTTACTGCTGGGCAGGCATACGTAGCATTAAGTCGGGTAAGAAGTTTGTCTGGTTTGACAATAAAAGACTTTAATGAAAAAAGCATTTATTGTAATGACAAAGTCTTTGAGGCGATTAATGAAATGTCATGTTTTATGACAAACGACGATTTCAATATCCCAGTGCAAAACCATAATTTTTCAGTCTTTTTGTTAAATGTACAGAGTTTGCCATGTCATAAACAGGATTTGATGGTGTGCATTCAAAATTTGCAGCCCATGTGTATAGGTTTAACTGAAACATGGTTGCCTGCTTGCTATCAGCCTGACTATGTGCATTTAGACAATTATAATTTTGTGGGTCTATCGCGCTCTACAGCATATAACAGCAATTGTCCTCTTTTCAGTGAACTAAAAGCTCAACAACATGGTGGTGTTGGGTTATACACAGTATGTGGTGTGGAAAACTCTTCTATTACATTCCCAAATCTTAACTTGGAGTGCATACTGACTGACTTCACTGAAATGGGGATATTACTTGCCGTAGTTTATAGGCCCCAAACATATACGTTGTCCATTTTCAAAGAAAATTTAGGTAAATTGATCGATTTAATGTCTTCATTACGCGATAAAATTGTACTTATAGGTGATTTTAATAATGATGCATTAAAATCACATTCTCTATGCTCTTTCATGTCAGATAGGGGTTTTATTCAACTTGTTAGACAGCCAACAACTGAAAGAGGAACCTTAATTGATCATGTTTATGTGAAGAACATTGAAGAGTTTTCAGTGCACACAAATGTTGTGCCAGTTTACTTTAGCACACATGAGGGAGTTCTGTGTTCATTTCGAGGTTTACAGGTTTAAATGTGTTGAACAACTTGTTGGACAGCTATAGCTTACGGATGCAATATATGACACTGTTCTGTACAATGTATTGTAAATAGATATTGTTAATAGGTTCTATACAGATTTGCCTACCTGGTAAAGGAGACAAAACCATGAGGAAAAAGCTTCTCTCTAACTCCTCCTGCATTGTTAAGCCAGTAACAAAGTATTGTTATTATGCGTAATTAATGGCAGTGTTTTCGTATTATACTTCTATCTGCAATTGTGACTGTGCTACGTATAACTGGTTGAGTGGGCTGTACAAACCATCCAGTATTAGATTTACGCAATCACACTATTTCTCAGTGTATTGTTGCTGTGTGTAATTATTGGTAGTGTTTTCGTATTATACTTATATCTGCAATTGTGACTGTGCTACGTATAACTGGATGAGTGGGCTGTACAAACCATCCAGTATTATATTTACACAATCACACTATACCGCTCAGTGTTTTTTAATGTGAATAATTAATTCCAATTTGAACCTGTTAATTAACGTTATATAAATTGTTTACATATACATTAATTAAACCCTTCATTTAAAAATGCGTTCAAAAATTGTTGAAGCAATAAAGGTTTTGTTTTTCTTGCATTGCAACAGCATGTATTAACACATATATCTATAGTTCTACTTTACATGTACATTTTAAAAAAATTCATACATAAATACACACACCGATAATTACAATACATGCACTTACACATTTAACTACTTTCTAATTAACCCATCTGTAAATATTTTGCATATAAATATTATAATCAATCCATAACTATTACTAAATAAACTATAAATAAACAAATAAACAAATAAACAAACAAATAAATAAATAAATAAATAAATAAATATATAATTGTGCTATTTTGATTTCAAACTGTCATGAAAATGTAAATATTGCTACTGTAATAATAATGATACATACTATACTTAAATATACAGAATATCATGCTAATCTAACTAGATCAATTTACACATACCATGCTGTTGCTAATACATGTTTTGCTTTTCCTTATAGTCAAATAATAACAAAAAGCAAAATACACTGGTTATGGTACTCCAGGTTACCCACCAGGATGGGGTTCGATTCCCTGCAGTGTACATGCTTGTTATTATCAGATATGATTAATTTTATATCCTTTTTTTATATTATTAGATTTTACACATCCACATTCTTCAATTTCTCAAACAGCGTAGTAATAATAAAAAAAACTTGAATACACTATTGTAAAAACATTATTTTCACTACAAAACAAATTCACTAATCAAAAATGTATTAAAAGTACACTTCACATGATTTTATAAAAGTACCTGTTTAAAATAACTGTACATGAAATGTAGGTACTCATCTTACTCTTATGTGACACTGATAATAAAAACATCTTTACAGTTTCTGTGATTTGGCTAAAAACTCTAGTAACAAAATCATCACCAAATTTCCCAGTCCTAAATATGACTTGAGAGGCCATTTGTGTCTATGTGTTTATAATGCTTCTCCTGATACACATTTCATTCAATCTCCTCCAAACTCACACAACATGAAGTAAATATATGGAAGATCCTAAAATGTTGTGGTAAAACATATTAGAGCGATTTTAAAATATTCTCCGGTTTAAATGCAATGTGTAAATACAAATAATTATTAATAAAAATCTATATGAATATTAAAAAACATTACTAACAAAGGAAAAACACAGAATGAGTTCTTTTGAAAATGTGAAAATGCAGAAAGTTGTGTGATGGGTAGGTTTAGAGGTAGGAGCAGTGCAGGAGGACAGAATATAAGGTTTGTACAGTATAAAAACCATTACCGAAAAGAGTCCCGAAAAAGATAGTGAACCAGACATGAGTGTGTGTGTGTGTGTGTGTGCGTGTGTAAGAGAGAGAGAGAGAGCCACTTTTCTGTCTAAAAAGATTACCTCTCAATGCTGTGCTTTGGCCTGCATTAAATGATTAAACATATTATTCTGGGTTTGAATAAAAAAATAAATGTATAAAACCTGTTTATTTGTAGGGCATTGACAATATTGTTTTATATAATTAGTTAAATAATTGTGGTAATACAAATAATTATAAATAAAAAAATATAAATATAAAAAAACATTACCCCCCCTCTCAGGATCACTCTGTGTGTGTGCGTGTGTGCGTGCGTGTGTGTGTGTGTGTGTGTGTGTGTGTGTGTGTGTGTGTGTGTGTGTGTAGGGGGTCTCTCTCACTCTGTGTGTGTGTGTGTCACCTTGTCTCTTGTTTTTTCATAATTTAACCATTTCATATCATAGGCTATCACAAATATCTATCACTTTATTGTGAAAAATAAGTAAAACAAAAACATATATTATATCTTTACTTAAATACTGGTCTTCTGAACTTACAAAATTTTGAGCTGCAAAAAATACATTTGCACATAATTGAAAGTGATATCCTAATACTTTAAATTATTTTCTATAACATGGGCTTTAAAGAAGGTCATGTGCTGTGTTTGCAAAGATCACGTATGACACCTCTTTAAACTAATTATTTATTGATAGAATTCAAATGGATAAAAAATAATAATAATTTCACATGATTTTATAAAAGTGGCTGTTTATAATAAACTTCCATAAATTATATGCACGCATATTACTCTTACCTGACACTGATATTAAAATCATTGTTGCGGTCTCTGTGATTTGGCTTATTTTTAAGAGAAATGTAAGGATAATACAACTTCAGCATTTGGACAGTATTCTGCACTCATTTTGAAATTGACATTTGACATCATCTGACATAAAATTAATGAATAAAATGTAATTGATCTCAGAGATGTGACTGTTGTGGTTCCTGGTCATAGCAGCACCAGTTGCTGCAGTTAATGAGGTGAATTCAAATGACTTTGACATAGTCCCTTTATTTATTTTTTCCCATATTAAATGCCTATTGCCTGCTGTGCACAGTTAAGCTGTTGCCACCGGGGTGGCGGTGCCCCCGGCTTGGGCCCGTCATCGCTGCTCGCAGCTTTAATTATTATTTATTATTATTATTTTTTTACGCGACTATTTGGGCATTTTTGGGGCCCTTCCCATGCTCGAAAACTCTTGAAACTTTGCACACGCATCAGAATGCGCGGCCATCAGGGCCGGGCTAAGGCTGGGACCCGGGCGTGGCAGGGGGGCTCGACAGCGCCCCCTAAAGTGGGGTCTGAAAACGTGGTCTATAAATCAAACACACTTTCACGTACATATATGAAACTCGGTACACATATAGAGCTCATCGGGCCAAACAACTTTCGTGCTCTAAGTTATGTGTCAGCCCAACAGGAAGTGAGCTATTATGGGTTGTTCGGAAAACGCATGCTCTGGAATTTGCGATACTCCTCCTAGACGATTCACCCGATCAGCACCAAACTCGGTCAGCATGAAGTCAAGACACTGAGGATGCTAAATTGCGAGCAACTTTTTGATATCTCAAACAGTTAGGCCGTGGCGAAGAGACGAATTTATGGCGAGAAAAGGGAAACAGGAAGTGTGTTATAACTTTTGCATACATTAATTCATTTTGATGAAACTTCAGCTGTGTGTTCGTTGTAAGTGGCCGATCACATGGATATGACTTTTGTGAGTCAAAGTTATAGCGCCACCAACTGGCAGCAGGAAGTGTCACTTTTATCCAAAGTGGGGGGTTAGTTTTATCTACATTCACCAAACTCGGTATATATATTGTACTTTTCGAGCCGGACAACTTTCTCATTTACAGTCATTAGCTCTGACCAACAGGAAGTCAGATAATTTGGTTGGAAGATAACAAGAAGTCGAAAACGAGCTCTGAGTTTTTACCCTCTCCTCAAAAGCGATTCATTCAATCTCCTCCAAACTCGGACAACATGAAGTAAATATACAGAAGATGCTAAAATGTGAACGGTTATTGGATATCTCAAACGGTGGTCCCGTAGCAAAAGCCTAAAAAACACAAAATAAGAACACAAGTGCCTGGTTCATAAATAAGGCTATACTCCCACCTGCTGGTTATTCTTTATATCACACTGTTTTTTTTTTTTTTTTTTTTTTTAAACATGCTCTCCTTTAAATGACCAGTAGAGGGCAATATTGTATAAGTTTTCAAGCAAAAAAACCTTGCCTCTGTGTGTGTGTGTGAATGGTTTTCTAGCCTGGTGGGGACTTAAACCTGAATGCACACAGACTCATGGGGACCTCCCAATGGGTTTAAAAACTTATAAATCAGACAGAATGAGTTACTTTGAAAAGGTGAAAATGCAGAAAGTTGTGTGATGGGTAGGTTTAGGGGCAGGGGCAGTGTAGGGGGACAGAATTAATGTTTTGTACAGCATAAAAACCACTACGTCTATGGTGAGTCCCCAGAAAGATAGTGAACCAGATATGAGTGTGTGTGTGTGTGTGTGTGTGTGTGTGTGTGTGTGTGTGTGTGTGTGTGGCTGTGTGTATGTGTTGTGAATGGGGGAATGGGGGATGGGCTGAGCTGATTTGAGTTGCCTGCAGCATACTTCAGCATTACTACTGTGTGTGTGTGTGTGCGTGTGTGTGTGTGTGCGTGTGTGTGTGTGTGTGTTGTTCTAGCCTGGTGGGGACTTAAACTTGAATGCACACAGACTCATGGGGACTTCTCAATGGGTACAAAAGCTCATAAATCAGACAGAATGAGTTCTTTTGAAAAGGTGAAAATGCAGAAAGTTGTGTGATGGGTAGGTTTAGGGGCAGGAGCAGTGTAGGAGGACAGAATATATGGTTTGTACAGTATAAAAACCATTACGTCTATGAGTCCCCAAAAAGATAGCGAACCAGACGTGTGTGTGTGTGTGTGTGTGAGAGAGAGAGAGAGAGAGAGAGAGAGAGAGAGAGAGAGACACTTTTCTGTCTAAAAAGATTACCTCTCAATGCTGTGCTTTGGCCTGCATTAAAGGATTAAACATATTATTCTGGGTTTGAATAAAAAAATAAATGTATAAAACCTGTTTATTTGTAGGGCATTGACAATATTGTTTTATATAATTAGTTAAATAATTGTGTTAATACAAATAATTATAATTAAAAAAATATAAATATAAAAAAAATTACCCCCCCTCTCCCTCTCTCAGGATCACTCTGTGTGTGTGTGTGTGTGTGTGTGTCACCTTGTCTCTTGTTTTTTCATAATTTAACCCTTTCATTTCATAGGCTATCACAAATATCTATCACTTTATTGTGAAAAATAAGTAAAACAAAAACATATATTATATCTTTAATTAAATACTGGTCTTTTGAACTTACAAAATTTTGAGCTGCAAAAAATACATTTGCACATAATTGAAAGTGATATCCTAATACTTTTAATTGTTTTCCATGACATGGGCTTTAAAGAAGGTAATGCGCTGTGTTTGCAAAGATCACGTATGACACCTCTATAAACGAATTATTTATTGATAGAATTCAAATGAACAAAAAAAATTAAATTTCACATGAATTTATAAAAGTGGCTGTTTATAATAAACTTCCATAAATTTTATGCACGCATATTACTCTTACCTGACACTGATATTAAAATCATTGTTGCGGTCTCTGTGATTTGGCTAAATTTATTTTTAAGAGAAGTGTAAGGATAATACAACTTCAGCATTTGGACAGTATTCTGCACTCATTTTGAAATTGACATTTGACATCATCTGACATAAAATTAATGAATAAAATGTAATTGATCTCAGAGATATGACTGTTGTGGTTCCTGGTCATAACAGCACCAGTTGCTGCAGTTAATGAGGTGAATTCAAATGACTTTGACATAGTCCCTTTATTTATTTTTTCCCATATTAAATGCCTATTGGCCTTCTGTGCACAGTTAAGCTGATGCCACCGGTGTGGCGGTGCCACCGGCTTGGGCCCGCCATCGCTGCTCGCAGCTTTAATTATTATTATTATTATTATTATCTTTTCGCCTTTTGGGCATTTTTGGGGCACTTAACGTGCTCGAAAACTCTTGAAACTTTGCACACACATCGGAATGCGCGGCCAACAGGGTCTGGCAGAGGCCTTTGACCCGGGCGTGGCAGGGGTGCTCAACAGCGCCCCCTTGAAAAACAGGGTCTATATATTAAACACACTTGCACGTACATGTATGAAACTCGGTACACTTATAGATCTCATCGGGCCGAACAACTTCCGCACTCATAGTCATAAGCTTCGCCCAACAGGAAGTGAGCTATAATGGGTTGTTCGGAAAACGCATGCTCTGGAATTTGCGATACTCCTCCTAGACGATTCACCCGATCAGCACCAAACTCGGTCAGCATGAAGTCAAGACACTGAGGATGCTAAATTGCGAGCAACTTTTTGATATCTCAAACGGTTTGGCCGTGGCGAAGAGACGAATTTATGGCGAGAAAAGGGAAACAGGAAGTGTGTTATAACTTTTGCATACATTAATTCATTTTGATGAAACTTCAGCTGTGTGTTCGTTGTAAGAGGCCGATCACATGGATATGACTTTTGTGAGTCAAAGTTATAGCGCCACCAACTGGCAGCAGGAAGTGTCACTTTTGTCCAAAGTGGGGGGTTAGTTTTATCTGCATTCACCAAACTCGGTATATATATTGTACATTTCGAGCCGGACAACTTTCTAATTTACAGTCATTAGCTCTGACCAACAGGAAGTCAGATAATTTGGTTGGAAGATAACAAGAAGTGGCAAAGCGAGCTCTGAGTTTTTACCCTCTCCTCAAAAGCGATTCATTCAATCTCCTCCAAACTCGGACAACATGAAGTAAATATACAGAAGATGCTAAAATGCGAACGGTTATTGGATATCTCAAACGGTGGTCCCGTAGCAAAAGCCTAAAAAACACAAAATAAGAACACAAGTGCCTGGTTCATAAATAAGGCTATACTCCCACCTGCTGGTTATTCTATATATCACACTGTGTTTTTTTTTTTTTTTTTTTTTTCAACACATGCTCTCCCTTAAATGTCCAGAAGAGGGCAATATTGTATAAGTTTTCAAGCAAAAAACCTTGCCTCTGTGTGTGTGTGTGTGAATGGTTTTCTAGCCTGGTGGGGACTTCAACCTGAATGCACACAGACTCATGGGGACGTCCCAATGGGTACAAAAGCTTATAAATCAGACAGAATGAGTTACTTTGAAAATGTGAAAATGCAGAAAGTTTCCTGTGATGGGCAGGGGCAGTGTAGGACAGAATATATGGTTTGTACAGCATAAAAACCATTATATCTATGCTGAGTCCCCAAAAAGATGGTGAACCAGACATGTGTGTGTGTGTGTGTGTGTGTGTGTGTGTGTGTGTGTGTGTGTGTGTGTGTGTGTCTGTCTGTGTGTGTGTGTCTGTGTGTGTGTGTCTGTTGGGAGGGGGGGGGGTGGTGGATGGGCTGAGCTTAGCTGATAAGGGTTGCCTGCAGCATACTTCAGCATTACTACTGTGTGTGTGTGTGTGTGTGTGTGTGTGTGTGTGTGTGTGTGTGTGTGTGTGTGTGTGTGTGTGTGTGTGTGTGTGTGTGAGAGAGCCACTCTTCTGTCTAAAACAATTACCTGTCAATGCTGTGCTTTGGCCTGCATTAAAGGATTAAACATATTATTCTGGGTTTGAATAAAAAAATAAATGTATAAAACCAGTTTATTTGTAGGGCATTGACAATATTGTTTTATATAATTAGTTACCCCCCTCCCTCCTCAGGATCACTGTGTGTGTGTGTGTGTGTGTGTGTGTGTGTGTGTGTGTGTGTGTGTGTGTGTGTGTGTGTGTGTGTGTGTGTGTGTGTGTGTGTGTGTGGAGGGGGTCTCTCTCACTCTGTGTGTGTGTGTCACCTTGTCTCTTGTTTTTTTAATAATTTAACCCTTTCATATCATAGGCTATCACAAATATCTATCACTTTATTGTGAAAAATAAGTAAAAAACTAAAACATATATTACATCTTTAATTAAATACTGGTCTTTTGAACTTACAAAATTTTGAGCTGCAAAAAATACATTTGCACATAATTGAAAGTGATATCCTAAATACTTTTAATTGTTTTCTATGACATGGGCTTTAAAGAAGGTCATGTGCTGTGTTTGCAAAGATCACGGATGACACCTCTTTAAACTAATTATTTATTGATAAAATTCAAATGAATAAAAAAATTAAATTTCACATGAATTTATAAAAGTGGCTGTTTATAATAAACTTCCATAAATTTTATGCACGCATATTACTCTTCCCTGACACTGATATTAAAATCATTGTTGCGGTCTCTGTGAATTGGCTTAATTTATTTTTAAGAGAAGTGTAAGGATAATACAACTTCAGCATTTGGACAGTATTCTGCACTCATTTTGAAATTGACATTTGAAATCATCTGACATAAAATTAATGAATAAAATGTAATTGATCTCATGGATGTGACTGTTGTGGTTCCTGGTCATAGCAGCACCAGTTGCTGCAGTTAATGAGGTGAATTCAAATGACTTTGACATAGTCCCTTTATTTATTTTTTCCCATATTAAATGCCTATTGGCCTGCTGTGCACAGTTAAGCTGATGCCACCGGGGTGGCGGTGCCCCCGGCTTGGGCCCGTCATCGCTGCTCGCAGCTTTAATTTAAGTCTTGTTATCTGAAAACAACATCAGCATTAAGCAAATGTATTCATAAAACAAGTAGAAATACTGTATATCTGCCAGTGGGGTAAGAAAAATAAAGCTAATTGTAGACACAGGAAACCGGAAATGATGTGGAGATTAGTGGTGTGTGGCTAAACATGGGATATTTATTTGCAGTCCTAGCCAAGATACTTTTTCTTGTGCCATTGACAAATGTTTTAAGCATTAAACTCGCTTACTTTTGGTAAACCTGTCAGAAAACAAAAGTAGTTTTGCTTGAGAATGTTTAGTTTGTTGTGTTTCCGGTGTCGGTGTGTTTGACTCACCAGCCGCTTACAGGAGATTTGATAAGCTCCGACACGCCGAAGGACATGGAGCCCATGAAGTCATTTCGGGTGGTTCTGTCCCAATCCCACACCTCCACGGACAGACGCCGCTCCTTATCCGAGACCTTTAACTTACTGCACACAAACACACACACACACACATTAACCTGAGAAAACACATCTACAGTGTGTGTGCGTGTGTGTGTGTTTACTGCTGACAGACTCACAAGACGAAGGACTCGTTCCAGGTGGGGTTGAGTGAGGAGCGGATAGTCCGGGTCTTCTGTTTGGTCTCATTCTTGGGGTCTGGGATGAGTTTGAGCTTCACATACGGGTCCGACAGCCCATTGGGGTCCATGGGAATCAGATTTCTGGCCTCACCCACTGATAAATAAGAAAGAAATCAAAGTTTGAACTGGATTAACTCTTTTAATACTAAAGACATCAAATGTGGTGACATGAAATATAAAAAAAATATTATTATACATAATAGTTATTTATTGTGTGTGTGCTGCTGTGCCCTGTGTGTGTAATAATCAGAGTGTATGTGTGTTGTGCTCCGCCTATAGGCTCATATTACTAACACACTCTTTAAATAACACTAAAATCCTGCACTATTGCCTTTAGAGCAGGTTTGTGTTGGTCAATGGCTCAGTCGTTTTCAGTTCCTCAAAATAGCAACGCTCCAACAATGCTCCTGAACACTCCTGGTTTTCAGACCAGACGCCCATGGGGGAACAGATGAGCCAGTGCATTTGATATTTAAACTACATGGAGCTGGACATGAACATGATAACAACTTTGGGCTGAAACTAGCAAAAAACACTAATATTGCGGCGGCTGTATGATAGGGCCCTGTAAGTTATCGAAAAACTGCATTCTGCTGCATTAAAAACTAATACCGGTATGCTAAAACTTTATTTTGATGGTCACTTTTAGACATTCTGCTGACTACAAGTAACTTTGCATCTACATTACAACTTAAATCTACTAATCCCTAACCTAACAGTCCACTAATACTCTAATGAGATGCATTATAAGTGCATTATATATAGTCAACTTACCCCCGGTTTCAGACAAGCTTTAAGCTTGGTACATATTCCACAAGAACAAAGAAACTTGTTAGTTTTCTCGAGGTGGCAAGAACAAGAACAAAGTTAATTCTGGCCAGGACGTCCCATACTTCACGAGAAAAGCAGGTGCCGTTTCTCAGCATTAACCACGCCCACTTTACATTTCTGACCAATCACACAATAGTTTTCAGACACCCTCAAGAAAAAAGTTCTGCTCAGACGATGCGTCGAGAACAAGCTGCGAGAAGAACTCTCAAACCAGGGCTAAGAGGACAAACTGACGGCATTTTGTCCTCGCAGCCCTGGGAGCGAGAACTTTTTTCTCTGTTCTTGCGGAGGAAGACTTTAAGCTAGTCCCAGACTAAAATGAGCTGTTTTAACTGAAAGCATATCTTAAAGATATCATTGTTTTGTCTCAAGAATGCACACCAGTATTATTATTTTCTAAGGTATGTTTATAAAAGCTACTTAAATTTGAACTAAGGCCAAAATCCTGGCCTGATCTAAGGCCTGTCTGTGAAACCAGGCCATAATGTCTGAAGGGGACCATCAGAATAAAGCGTAACCATAAGGTATTTTATGCTATGGCATTTTGCTGATAATTATGGTTTACACACGGTGATAAAGTAAATGTCAACCTTCAGTTACATTTCGGGACAGTGTGTGCAGGTTTTGAGGAACATGTGGACACAATATATTTTTGATATATCCAAATTGATCCACAGATGGACATATTGTTGTCTTATGACGACTGTCCATAGATATACTGATTTTTATACTGTACAAACTGTATTTTTTTGCATCTTTACATTTTCAAAACAAAACAAAAACAACAACAACAAAAAATGTCCCCACAAGGACAAGGATTTCAGATATTGCCATCTTTGTGGACACACGCACGCACTCACACACACCAACCCGACCCCTAAACCTACCCATCACACACAACTTTCTGCATTTTTACATTTTCAATAAAATTATTTATTTGTATGATTTATAAGCTTGTTTCGTCTATTTCCACACAGCGATACGAGTCCTCATGAGTCTGTGTGCATTCAGGTTGAAATCCCTACTGGGATAGAAAAACACTCACACACACTCAAACACACACACACATAGGTTTTTTTATTTTATAAAAAATAGGGGAGGTGGGGGGTATTTTTATGTCATCTCATGTTGTTAATCGCAGCATGACAGACAACACAATGTTAGATACAGACAAACATGACACACAGACAAAGGGATAGACAAAAAAATAAAAACACATCTTGCATTTCATTTATTTTAGAGATCTAGAACAAATCTTCTAAACAATGGCAAGCGGGGCTAGTTTTCACCAATTTTACCAGAGTGAATATTTAAATCAAATTGTATTTACATTTTTTGCTAAATGATTCAACTAGCACTGTCGAAAATAAATACAAAAATACAAAAATACAAAATAAACACAAACAGTTACCAACCTCTTTGACAATAGACACACTGCACTGATATCAACGGCCAAAAGAGGGAGACATGTCTCTTTCAGTCTTTCTCACAGAAACAGGCAAGCAACCTAAACAGAGTTGAGTTTTCTCAAATCTGAGTGTGTTCAAATAATTGCTCGGATCTCTTCAGAAGCTACAATGTTAAGAAAACTCAGAGCTCAGGTCTGACAGTGAAAGTGATAGTGTGTCCATTAATTTGACTCTTCACATCGCCTACACTTGGTAACTGACAAAGAGACGTCAACCAGAATCAAGGCTTTTTCAGCGGCTGTTGCTTAGAGACGACATCTACGAGGAGCGCCGCGCTCACCCGCTTGCTCTCTCCTGCTCTTCTGAGGGAATTTTTTTAGGTTTTGACGGAACAAGATCCATTGCTTATGATTCCAGCTCAGTCTTTCTTCTTGTGACCTGAAACTTGTCATTTGGAAATGACATACCAAAAGTTATTCACACTTTTTTTTTTCAATTGTGCACAATTAATCAATCATTCAAAACAACTGCATTGGATGTATTAAACTGTGCTTTATACTGTAAAGTTAACGTTAATGATTTGAGCAAACCCTCAATCTCACACAGTTTGACATGAATGATTCTCCAGATGCTTGTCGAGGAGAGGTGTGCTGTTTCTTTAATAAGCAAACAACTTACGCTTTTCATCCTACAGACAAGAAAACCATCTAGCAAACATCTGACAATGTTATATCAACCCCCGGAAATTACCTACATACTGTAGCAACACACAAACACACTCATAACGCTTTAGAGATCACTAGGGTTGAGAATAATGTATTACTCATTGTTAATGTTAATGCATTAGATAACGTTAACTAATGGGAGTTATTTTTTGGCAGCGGCTATTTACACTAAGTAAAAATAGCATTTAACGATAGCTGCTTTTTGCACTGGTAAAATAGCAATAGACTATATTTACGCTATGTAAAAAAAGTGTAAATAGTAGTTAAATGCTATTTATATTTATATATAGTGGCGGATACTATTAGCACCTCAGTGTTGTTGTACATTACAATAATAACAGAGTGTAAATTGTTATATTTACCAAAATTATTAACAATAAAGCCCTCCATACACCTAACCCTAACTGATAAACACAATTATTAAGCACATGTCAGACACTTTATTTCCACTTTTCAAATCATTTCTTAATTTTCATTGAAAATAAATGCCTTTCCGATCTGATATGTGAGGGAAAAAGGGAGCAGAGTGAGTTTGGCAAAAGGCGGATTCAAAGTTGATTTGCGTCAAAACTTTCTTTCCCCTACAGTATTGCTGCTATTGACAATCCAGCGTCTTCTGTCATTTTATCTGGCCTAGCCAGACGTCAGTGGGCGGAGTTAGAGAAAATAGCCTCTGCCAACACGGTGGGGTGAGAAAGTGCAACGCCCAATATGGCGAATAAGCTCCACCTTCTAAATTAAAGAGCCAATCGTTGATGAGGTAAGTCATCGCATCACTGCCGTTAGAAGCTCCGGTTGCTATTGAGAATGAGGACATATGGTAGTTTGCTGTCACGTGGCAAATCGGGCGGTGTTTGGGCCCGTCCACCATTTTGGGATCCGACACTATTGGTTGCCAGGGGCAACACTGTAAGAGCGATACAGAGATCGGAGCAGGAAAGACGGCTCGAGGAATTATTACGATATTATTATTATTAAGTAAAAAGAAATGGTTAACTACAGGGAGAAATTGCTACTAGCGCCAGGCAGAGGTATTTAGAGGAGCTGGATGATATCAAAAACGTCAATCCAATCCATACGAGCTGCCTGCAGCAGAATGGAACAGAAACCTAACGTTAGACGCTTTAACTTACTACCTTGCATGTTCCTGAAATGTTTCTATATATTTTTTGTGCATTCTGAATAACAAATTAATATATCTCCCCACTATCCTGCAACAGTCTAGTGCTCGTCCTCTCATTAACAGTGTTTTTCTCATACTGACCATATTTTATACCTAATGACAAGTTTACATTTCTAAATGAGTTTAACTAATAAAAAGGAAGGCTTGTGTGCGCTGGTGCTGCTCAGCACATAAAGTTACATGTAACGTTAGAGGAAAATGACAGTCAACAGCCATAGGCCTAAGTTACTTTGAATATTAATCATTTTGGCATGAACATGTAAATTACATAGAATAAAATTATTGACAATGAAAAATGACAGAATAGTTTTTTAAAATGTTTAATACAAATAAATAAAGGATCATGTTCATCAGATGTCAACACACTCCAGCATCGCGGCACTAGTAAGACGATGACTGACACCCTGTGGTGAAATAATGTTTACCAGCAGCTGCTTTCTCAGAGCGGCTGGGGTGGATTAAAACTTCATGTTCCATTGAGTTTGGAAAATCATGTACATGGTTATCATCAGAATATCTCTTCTCCAGTCTCTGTCCGAATCCAATACCTGGCAGACCATCCTCCCAAAATGGCAGAAGGGGGCGGGGCGCGGTGTCGTGACGACATCTCATTCTCAATAGAAACAGTCAGTGTTCTAACGCAACGTTCACACCAAACACGAATTGAGCATCAAAATCGCGTCTACCTCGCCTAGTTTTACGCGTGAACATTTTGAATCCATTCGCGCGTCCACAGCTAATTGGACGCAGGTAGAAATTGAGCATTTGAAGCGAAATAGACGCGCGTTAAAGGTGCTCCAGGTGAAATATGTCCTAAAACACCAACTCTGCCTCTTTTCATTTTCAAAAAAATATATATTTAGCTTTAACAGCTACACAAATGTGGTTCAGCCAATGCAATACCTGGATCTTCACTGCATGTATATTCAAATATCCTTAAAGAAATATAAAGTTATGACACTTCACTTTGCCCTCAGTCAAAATGATTTGCTAGGCAACAACAGATTAATTGGACCAAATATCGCCCATTAGATGTACATAAGGCGAAGCATATGTCATGTTTAACCTCTACAGAGACATCCGAGCCAGCGGCAAACGCCAGAACGACTGGCCAAGTTCAGATTTTTCAACTTGGGCGTCAGACGCGAATTCACTTCAAACACGTGAATGCACAAAACACACCACTCAAGTGTAACGCGTGTATAGACACGCAATTCGACTTTTCATTCGCCTTTCCATTGACTTAACATGGAAATCATTCGCTTCAGACGCTCTATTCGCTATAAGACTCGCGCTCGTCCAGGCTGAAAATTTCTTTTTTTTTTGTCATGATTTGAGCATTTGGATACAACATTTGCTTGGCGAACAGTTCTCGGAGAATTTGATGTTTCCCAATTCAAAAAGAGGAGCTGCACTTTGCATGCCCAAGAGGCGTTTCAAAGATGGCTGCCGAGTGAAATGACTTGTCTTAAAGGGACTCAATGGCTGTCTGGGAGTAACTGTAACAGCACATGATATTCTTTACAAGCTGTTTTATTATTGACGTCTTTCAGCGGGTTAAACACTTACTGAGTGATTACATGCGACATGATACGTTTCTGTATGTTGTACTGTATCTTTCAACATACCTTCTGTCCTGATGTTCATTCATGTTTGTTTGCTGCTATAGCTTAGAAGTAAAAAGGTGGAGATGATTAACGGTTACTGCAAACTGATACGACACGTTAAAAAGAGACAAAATTACATTAATTGTTGTTTCATCTAAAAAATAAACACAAAGCTGGATGAGAGGCATGCTACAAATAATGTTTAGTGAAGTTTTGTTCACATATCAAGATAGACGAAAATGTTGATTGATCTTGAACCAGTTAATCAAAATGAAGACCCCAACTAAGCAAGTCAAAAGCCAAAGGCAACGGTGGCAAGCAACCAAAACTCCTTCAGGAGACAGAATGGAGAAATAAACCTTGGGATAAACCAGGCTCAGTCGGGGTGTCAGTTCTACTCTGGCCGACGAACAAACAGTGTATGATTATTATTCTGGCAACATTACAGGTAAGAAGTCAAATTAGATCAAAAGATATTCGTAAGACTGTTAAAATTACAAGATCAATAAGTCATGACAACATATGTTTTTACTTCAACTCATCCAAATAATTTAAGCCATTTTAAACTGTATTTTATAAGTTATATGAGATTTAACTCACAGTTCAATGTAATTTAAGTTGAAATTACTTAAATTGCACAGCCAAGTTGATTGTAAAAAACTCTTTTATTTTATTTTAATTTTTTTACATTGAACCACCAACAACACCCAACACTGCGGCGGCACATTTTGCACAAACCTAGCGATCAGGTCATTTACAGCATCATAAATATTTCCTCTTACAGTTATTCATCTAGCGAGTATTATTGAGAGCCGATGATTGGTGTTTTGCATCAGAATGGATGAAAGATGCATCTGATAAAACTTTCAGAGAGTTCCTCATTAGTACGTTACAGTCAATGTTTTACCACGTTGGCCACATTATAAACTTCAGTAAATCCTATCTTACTGATCTTGATGGGTGGCAGCATGAATTCCTGATGTAATCTTCAAAGGCCTATTTTTACATGTGGTTTTCCACGGACGTTCAAATCGCTCAAATAGCCTGAGAAATTCAGATGTGCTGTTACATAACGGCCAAATGTCCAGTGCGCTGCATTCTGGGTAATCTGATAATGCAGTCAAACGAGCTTCTTCCCATTGTTTATCCACAAAACACCAAGGGTCAGCCAAGATTCCTCCGTCTGACTTCAGCCCAGAATAAACAAACTCGCATACAATAACAATAATAAATCTCAATCAAAACACTCAATCATCTTTATATACTCTGTCCATTGGGAGTCTGTGCTAGATCCTTAACATGGGAGAAAATTCCTCTGAAAGCTTCAGCATGGCCACTTTTCTTGCTCAGTCATGTGCCAAACGTTTGGAAACATTACTATTAGTAATGTTTTTGAAAGAAGTTTCTTCTGCTCATCAAGACTGCATTTATTTGATCAAAAAAAAAAAAAAAAAACAGAATTTTTTTTAAATGTTGTGATATATTATTACAATTTAAAATATTGGGTTTTCAATTTATTATACTTTAAATGATCATTTATTTCTGTGATCAAAGCTGACGGCTCAGAAATCATTCAGATATGAGGATTCATTATGAGTGCTGGAAACAGTTCTGCTGCCTAATATATTTGATGAATAAAAGGTTCAGAAGAACTGCATTTATTCAAAATACATACATCAAAATACAACATATTTCCAAATAATATAAATCTCCTTTACTATCAATTTTTTATCAATTTAACACATCCTTGCTGAATAAAATTATTGATTTATTTCAAAAAAAGAAAGAAAAATGAAAAATGACTGACCCCAAATTACTGACCAGTAGTGCATATTGTTGTTACACAAGATTTATATTTTTAAAACATTTGCTTTATTCATCAAAGTATTATAAAGAAGTATCAGAGGTTATGAAAAAATATTAATATACTGTTTCCATATCAGAATGATTTCTGAAGGATCATGATCACTGAAGACTGGAGGAATGATCCTGAAAATTCATCACAGAAATAAAGGATCATTTAAAGTATAATAAATTGAAAACCAGTTATTTTAAATTGTAATAATATATCAAAATGTTACATTTTTGTCTGTATTTTTGATCAAATAATAATGCAGGCTAGATGAGCAGAAGAAACTTCTATCAAAAACATTACAAATAGTAATGCGTCCAAACTTTTGGCCTCTACTGTATACTGAATTACCCATATACAGCCCATGACACTGAAGACACTTTTAATGCTAACAATACAATGTATTTCCATAACCTTATCCTCCAGTTTGATCTAATGCCTGGCAGCGAGAACAAAATGAGTCACAGATAAAACCACACAAAAGTATGAAGTGAATCCCAACTGGCAGCCAAATATCACCCACAGCCATCGCTTTAAATAATAACCAAGACATTTCCATCCTCCGTGTGGAGTGACACGCACATCTTTGGGCAGTGACGACTCTTAACCGTTATACAGTTTCCCGAATCCAGAGAGGCCGACGAGACTGAGCCGCACCTCAGGCAGGACCCACAACAACACTGGAGCCCTCCGTTACAAATGGGATCCATGAGGGAAGTGCTGATAGGGACCACCAACGCGTTTAGCTGAAGCCATCGCCTCGGGGAGGTTATATAATAAAACCCTCAAAGAAGACAACGACTCCAGAAGTTCAGGCCTACAGAGAGCGCTCAGAAACCAATCTTTCCAGGTCTCACATGTAAACTGCCAACTTTGAAATTCAGACCAGAAGAAAGAAAAAATGTGAGACACGCAAGGCTATGACAAATAGACTCCTGTACTTAGTATATATGCTATCAAATTATATATTATAAAGAGTACTGTAGTAGAAAGGGTTCATCTGCATTCATTAATGCATTTTTGTTTATTATCTCAATGTCCATGAGATTCCTGTTCCTTCACTGGTTGACTAATGCAACCAATGCCCCGGATTTAAGGTCCCCACACTTTCGGTCAATGAATTTTCATGACTTTTACATGATCTTTAACAAAAAGACTTAGCTAGTTAATCATTCAGACCTACTGTGAACTTTTTTTAACAGTTCAATGAACAGAACTTCATCAAAGGAACAATTCAGTTTCAACAGCGTGCTCCAGTGCAAACTCTCTTTTAGCGTTAAAAAAATATTGTCAGGATTTACTAAAGACATGCAGTGATACATTAGCACTGATTAGGCGTGGACAGGGTTATTTTTGTGGCTGATCTAAGTGCATATGCATTTGTAGGAGTTTCTCTTTCAGACGCCAAAATGTATGGGAAGAGAGTATTTCAATGAATTACGTAAGGTGATTTACAGGTCCTTCTCAAAAATTTAGCATATTGTGATAAAGTTCATTATTTCCCATAATCTAATGATAAAAATTAAACTTTCATATATTTTAGATTCATTGCACACCAACTGAAATATTTCAGGTCTTTTATTGTTTTAATACTGATGATTTTGGCATACAGCTCATGAAAACCCAAAATTCCTATCTCAAAACATTAGCATATCATGAAAAGGTTCTCTAAACGAGCTATTAACCTAATCATCTGAATCAACTAATTAACTCTAAACACCTGCAAAAGATTCCTGAGGCTTTTAAAAACTCCCAGCCTGGTTCATTACTCAAAACCGCAATCATGGGTAAGACTGCCGACCTGACTGCTGTCCAGAAGGCCATCATTGACACCCTCAAGCGAGAGGGGAAGACACAGAAAGACATTTCTGAACGAATAGGCTGTTCCCAGAGTGCTGTATCAAGGCACCTCAGTGGGAAGTTTGTGGGAAGGAAAAAGTGTGGCAAAAAACGCTGAACAACGAGAAGAGGTGACCGGACCCTGAGGAAGATCGTGGAGAAGGACCGATTCCAGACCTTGGGGGACCTGCGGAAGCAGTGGACTGAGTCTGGAGTAGAAACATCCAGAGCCACCGTGCACAGGCGTGTGCAGGAAATGGGCTACAGGTGCCGCATTCCCCAGGTCAAGACACTTTTGGGCTACAGAGAAGCAGCACTGGACTGTTGCTCAGTGGTCCAAAGTACCTTTTTCAGATGAAAGCAAATTTTGCATGTCATTCGGAAATCAAGGTGCCGGTCTGGAGGAAGACTGGGGAGAAGGAAATGCCAAAATGCACTGTCCAGTGTCAAGTACCCACAGTCAGTGATGGCCTGGGGTGCCAGGGAAAATATATGGAAAATAATTAACTTTATCACAATATGCAAAATTTTTGAGAAGGACCTGTACCAAGGTTTGCGCACGTCATGTTTACTGGTGTCTGTGCCATTTTTTAGCGTCCAAAGAAAGCACGTCTTAAACCAGACTGTTAGATTGCGCTGGTCATTATGGAAATGATCCGGCAGCATCAGTGTGCTTTACTTTTCGGGCTTTTGTTGGATTGCGCTTTCACGCTAATTTGCCCTGTTTAGTTAATTAAAAAAAGTCAAAAAGTTGTAGACTACAGAACAGCATTTAGTCAAGATGTTTTTAAACATTTAAACATTGTGAAATATTATTTAAAATATATGTTTTCTGTTTGAATAATTCAAAAATGGTAAAGCTGTGATGCCAAAGCTGAATGTTGAAAATTGAATTCTGCTTAATATTTTTGAGGAAACCATGATATACTTCATGATTCTCGGATGAATAGAAAGTCCAAAAAGAAGAAATAGAAAATAGAAAGGCTTTATTGTAACATTACAAATGTCTTATTGTTCAATTTAACATGTCCTTGCTGAATAAACATATTCATTAAATTAATTGTATTAGTATTTTTCTTAAATTATTAATAATAAAAATAAAAAAACACTCACCCCAAACGTTTAAACAGCGCATACTGTCTTTAGATGATTAATGTCCATGACTTTTCTAGGTCTAGAGAACTTAAACATTTTCTTGCATTTGTGTAAGAGCAGTGGATCAGCAGTGCCTTTGTTGGCAGAATTTTTTTTTTTTTTTTTACTTTCCCCCGGCGCAGTGCCAGTGAAGTGCAGTGTATAAGAACAGTACAATGATCACTAATTTGAAACTAGTATAAGACACGTCCACAGACGACAGTTCATGTCAGTCCTACTGTATTGATCGTGAGTTTGAGGTACTATACGGGCAGGAAGTTGTCACTCCTGTGGGAGATTCAGCTCTGTGTCAGACGCCCTGGGACACTCTGATTTACAGCAGGTATCTTGTGCTCCACATCACAAGCAAGAGAATGACCTGCTGACAAAATCAACATGAATTTCCACACTGTTCAACACCATAAAAATATATGAGTTGGTAGACCAAACTGCCAGCAATTCTTGTATTAAACACTTTTATTCTTAATATCTAATAATGAGAGTGTGTCACTATCATAAACCTGTTCAAATGATCAACATTCAACCAGCAGGCTATTACACAGCACTGAAAAGCACGGCTAAGGACGGAGATGATGACTAATTGATTGGTGCACACCAGAGATCATTAAACCACTTTCCCATCAACCATGAGGACAGAGCTGTGAAATCCAGAGGACTCAGGTCTGCACCAAAAGCATCCAATGAATGCATCTTAAAGTTTGAGGGAAAAGAGGAAACCCACCCTGCCTGAGGGTTGTTCATGTGTTTGTTCTGTGTGTATGTGTTGTGTGCAGCACATGGATCCTGCTGTGTTCTTGGCTGGACAAATTGAATCAATTCACATCAGAGCAGTGAACTCACAAACCCTATGAAGAACCCAATCATATTCCTCACAGCTCCCGGCTGATGAACTTTCCAGACACAACAAACATACCCCTCATGTTATAACACTTCCCTAGAATCCCACTAATGATTAGTTTGATGATCTGTAATCTAAAAGGACAGTATTTCTTTAATATCCTGGAAACAGGATTTTCCTTTTACTGGATGTACCATATAATAATCATAATAATAATTAGTTACATTTATATAGCACTTTACTGGGTCCTCAAAGCGCTTTACATGGATTGGGGTTGGGTTGGGGGGGAGGGGGGGTGATACGGGGGTTGATAAAACTTTCCCCAGGCACAGTGCCAGTTGTGACATATTGTGCCAGAACACCCACCACACACACCAGCTGATTGGTGGGGATGATAAGGAGGCCATGATGGACAGGGGCCAATGGGCAAATTTGGCCAGGATCCCAAATTGTGGCTTACTCTTTTTTCTGAAGGACATCCTGGGATTTTTAATGAGCTCAAAGAGTCAGGACCTCCGTTTAACGTCTCATTTGAAGGACGGCGCTTGTTACAGTATAGTGTCCCCATCACTGGGGTGTTAGGACCCACACAGACCACAGGTTGAGCTGCTGTTGAAACTGAACACCTCTACCAGCAGCTCCTTGTTTTCCCAGGAGGTCTCTCATCCAGGTACTGACTGGACTCAGCCCTGCATAGCTTCAGTGGGAAACTAGTCTTGGGCTACAGGGTAATATGGCTGCTGGCCACAACGTAGAAACAATATTAAAACTATGAGACATTGTAATGTTCACAACTGGCTGATAACTATGATCTCCTGGCCAATGGAGTGCAAATTAAATTAATTTCATTTTAGCATATTTTAGTAAATATGTACATGCACACGTTGTGTACATCTTTTTTTATACAATTAAACTGAATTTGTCTATATGTCACAGTTTTCTCTTTTTTGATATTCTGTTCTGATATAGTTAGTTTCCCTACTCTGTTTGGTTTCGGTTTCCTTGGTTTCTGATTATGTCTTTGTTTCTGTTGTTACTTATGATTTGCACCTGTTTCTCATTTAGTTCTCAGTGCATACCTACTCCGTCCTGGAGCCATAGCCGACCACCAGGGCCATCCCGGAGGAGCGAACTATTGCCTGATAGATCTGTGGTCATCAGATCCCACCCTAGTCTCCACCCTTGGACCTTTGGTCGGTTCCTTTGCTGTTTAGATGTTCCAGTCTCGTTTGGAGTCTTTTCTTCCTCCATTGTTCCTCCTCTCCTCTCTTCCGGCTCTGTCCGGTCCCCTGGCTTCTGCCAGCTCTGCGCTTCCTTGGCTCCCTTGTCCCTCTAGCTTCACCTTGGTCCCTTGTAGTTCAGGTTTTACCACAGACTTCCTGCCATCCGGCTGCATCTGAGCCCTACACCCTTTCAGCTTCATCCTTGGTTTCTGATTATGTCCTTTTTTTATTTAATTATGATTTGCACCTGTGTCTCATTTACACCCTATTCAGGTCCATCCTCTGCTGAGTTATGTTGTTGTTATTTTGCGTGGATTCAAGTCTATTGATAGTTGTATTCCTGAGCTATTTGTTTGGATTGCACCACACATATTACACTATATAATTGGCATATTTAATAGTATATATAATATATATTAGAGTTCACCAAACAATTTTAATTATGTCATCAATTACACACCTTTATTTAAAACCCATATAATTTTCATTCATCTTTGGACCCCAAAGGAAGATATTTTTAATAAAACCTGAGAGATTTCTGTCCCTCCACTGAAAGTAGGAAGGTAATCAAACTTTCAGTTACATGGATTACTTGTACGATGCCTTTATGATCTTTTTGAAGCTTGACAGTTTTGATTACCTAGACCATGGTTACTCAAATCCGGTCCTGGATGGCCACTGGCCTTAAACCCTGATCATACTCACTTATCTGTGATTTTCTAGCGACCCTTAAGAACTTGATTAGCTTGCTCAGTTGTGTTTAATCAGGGTTTGAGCTAAACTCTGCAGAGCATTGGCCCTTCAAGACAAGATTTGAGGAACCCCGACTTAGACCTTTAGAAATCATCCAGGTTTCAACTTGAAGGCAAGACAGAGTTTTATTTTTGGGTTGAACTAACCTTTAAGAGACAGAGTGGATGAAAAACTACAGCAACAAAAAAAGCTATGTTTTGTTGAGGTGAAAGAAACCTTGTCTAACATCAAGTGCAGTTCAGGGAGAAAATAAAATGCAGCAGTGTAGAATAGGTGTATAATATAAACCGTGTAAAATCCTTCTCTTGAAATCAATAACTGTAGAATTTCCTGAATGGGAATCGTGATGAATTCTCCACATACACATGTATAATAATCAGCAGACCACTGTGGAGCCCCTGCTTGACTTCAGCATGTCTGTGTGTATAAGGGCAGAGATAAGGAGAGATGATATTCACGCAGCAGGGAAGAGGTGCCAGCTCACAGGAATGTGTTCACTGGAGCAAGAGTTTGTGAGCGGCCACAGGCTGGCATACATGTTCCTCCCCCCATATAAAGACCCATCATCACAACAGCCGGGCATCAGGCCAGGCATCTGGCACTTAAGCCCCCTCATACCTGCTGCCTGCCTGTGTCCTGCTGCGACCCATAGCCCACCACACACACACGCTCAATCTCTAAACCCATTCAACCCTCAACACATGACCTGCCATGATAGCTTAATGCTAACTGGCATTTTGTGGAAAAACAACATCAAAGCATTATGAAATCTGAGTAATAAGACTAATGTGAATTTGCAAGGATCACGCAAACAGATAAAAATAGCAACATATTATGTGAATTATACTAATAATGTAGAAGCATTAAAATGACAAGAACTACTCAAATAAATATCATTATGTGATGCTACTTAACCCTATAAAGCAATGGTTTCACGCTCAGCTCCTGTGCTGTGTTCCAGTTGGTTTTTATTATGCCCTTCACACGCTACCTTCCCTCCGTCTCGTTCACTCGGATGTGCGTCATTTCTTACGTTGCATGAGTTTCCATTACTGGCGGAAACTTTGCAATGGGCTGAACTAAGCCCTTGAAATCCACTATGGAGTGTATTTATTATTTCTTTTTTTCCTTTACGAAATTGTTTAATGCAACATTATATATAAAATATTAAAAATATCACAGAGTTGTTTGTAGTGGGGTAAATTAAACGTAATATGCGGTGACGTCACAATCGCTTTGCATTGTGGTATATGAAGCTGCCTGAAGTGTACATATGAAGTAGACTCGGTCAAAATCGAGGGAGCAAGAGTCTGTCCATTTAAACTTCCCTTGTCCACTTCACGAAGTGGAACGCACTTCAAAATGGCGGCGGGGATTCCCCTGAGGGGAAGTGCTTAGGGAAGTTCGCAAGTGCGTGTCTAATAGTGGACCACTGTCCCAACCAGCTTCAACACACCTGCCTGGAAGTGTCTAGCAATCTTGAGAACCTTGATGAGCTGGATCAGGTGTGTTTAGTAAGGGTAGGAGAGGAGAGGAACTCTGCAGCTGAATCCAAAATCGCCCCCTAAACGCCCCATTCACTACTCCCTACTTTTGTCCGCTAAAATTCAGTTCACTTGAAGAGAGAATGAAAACGAGTGCATTAAGTCAGACAGCCATTGTGTGTTAATCGGTTGTACACTCGTTATTGTGGTGCATTGTGGGATTGAATGAGTGCACTCGATAACGTCCACTATGGTTTCGGACACCACTAAAAATGGCTGTCCCTTCAAATAATGCCCTATTTGAGGGTATGTGGGTTATTTAGGATTCAGCTTGTGTGTAATCCCCAGTATTTTAGTATAATTGTAAAAAAAAAAAAAAAAAAAAAAAAAAAAAGTTGTGGTTCGCATGTGTTTTCATACACAAGTATACATAACTATACTTACATAAAATATTTTATATACATAATTTGTTTTTAGAAAAATCATGTTAAAATTTGGGTATCAAATATGATATTTAGTCATATTCATTAAAATATGATCACCATTGTATTACATTACATTATATGTTTTGATCCCCACAATAAAACCTAGAGTTTAAACATAAAACTAAGCATTTAAGTATAATGTATTATATTATATTATATTATATTATATTATATTATATTATATTATATTATATTACATTACATTACATAACATTACATTACATTACCTTACATTACATTACATTACATTACATTATATTATATTATATTATATTATATTATATTATATTATATTACCTTACATTACATTACATTACATTACATTACATTACATTACATTACATTATATTATATTATATTATATTATATTATATTATATTATATTACATTACATTACATTACATTACCTTACATTACATTACATTACATTACATTATATTATTTTTGTCCATGTAAAAATCAGGCCCAGTCAATATCACTGAAATGTCCTTAGTTATAAGGATATATATCTTTAGAGACTCAGTTTTGAAAATTTTATTGAACATTATGAGGTCAAAACAACTTTAAAATGATGAAACACATGCACAGATATATTGTTCACTATAAGATCTACAACATGCATTTAGAAAATATATATAGGTGTATTTTCATTCCATGCGGATTTTAAGTATTTTCAATTTAAGTAGCCTTTTAATATGTCTAAATAAAACCCTTCAAGATGATGCAAGACCATGTGTTTCAATCCTCAATAATAATTGCTATTCTGGGATATTCCCAGTGCGTGTGGGCTGCTGACCTGTGACGTGGAGTCTGTCTCCGCTGACATCAATCTTGAGGAAGATTCTTCCTCTACGCTCGGTGTGGTCGGTCCCGCACAGACTTGGCACGTTCATCACACACTGCTTATGAACGTTCATGTCACAGGCTGAGAACAAGAGAGAGAAACATCTGTAAACACTTCAGGATTAAACATAGAAAAGTAAACATGAAATAACATTCACTACCCCTTTTACTGCCACAGCCTGACATCTGTTCAACAGAACAAGAAAGTCAGTGTATGTAGAGCTTGATTATGTCAACTGAGAATCAATTAAATTGTGAAAAGTGGTCTATATACACAATAGCCAATGTGATATATGACAGCTCTCTTCTGTTTGCTGATTTTCCCTATGTGATCTTGATAAAAATGACAGAAGAAGCTGAACATGATTGCCAGGTTTGCCTAACAAAATAAAAATCATATAGCCCAGTCATGAAATCAAATAGCTCAATCATGTACTGGGGTCGTAATGGGGGGTGTAAATCGTATACCGAGGACTAAAAATCACGTTTCATGGGGTAAAAAAAAAAAAAAAATCACATTTCGAGGGGTAAAAATTGCGTTATGAGGGGTGAAAATTTCTTACGAGAGGTAAAAATTGGGTTTGAAGGGGTAAAAATTGTGTTCCGAGGGGTGAACATTTCATACGAGGGGTAAAAATTGTGTTCTGAGGGGGAAAAAAAACATTCAGAGGGGGAAAAGTCACATTGGGAGGGGGAAAAAAATCATGTTCCAAGGGGTAAAAATCACGTACTGAGTGTAAATTGAATTTGGAGGGGGTTGCTTTAAACAAAAACAAAAAAACGGCTGCAACAGTGTAAAAAGTAGCCCAATTCTGCAGGAAAACCACGAACTTAGCAAAACTGCTGTACATAGACCACAAACCAGAGCATTTAAATGTTGGTTGTCACAAAAATATGCTTTTTCAAGGAAATATTTGTAAGAATGTGTGCATATGCGCAGTCCCAGCATCTTTGATTGATTCACAGACACTTTCCATTTTTAGGATCAAATCTATAAAACACCAACCTGATTCAGTGCTGTTGCTGTCATGTTTTTACAATTCTTTTAAAAAAATGTTTTTATGAAGACAAACTCCACTGATAAATAAGACATGGAATGTGTATTTTGAAGGGGAAGCCTGTCAAGTTCATGTGACAGCAAACAGTGTTTTCACAGGGGGCTTCAGTTGGAAAAGTGCATGAGAATGGTTTTTGGCAGAGAAAGTGTGTGTGTGGCCCATGCTGAGGCTGTTGTGGATATGTGTAAACAGAAATTCGCTGTGGTGTGTCGTCTCAGAGAGGTGTGGATGGGCAGATTGCATAAACTTAATTACAAACATGCTGATAATCCCACTTAAATATGTTCTTACTGAAATTTATGATAGCATTCCAATTAGAGCCAGAGTGCTCGAGAGGAACAAGAATGTTCTGGTTGAAATTAAGGAGGCAACTCTATATCTAACCACATCTGACCTCGTTATGGACAAGAAAAGCGGAAACAAATGAATAGTGTAGGCCTTGGGCAGGAGCTGCCCTTTCACACTGATCTGAGGCCAGTTCTTTTTTATTTCTTTACAGGTTTTATCTAGATTCTGTTAAAAGAAGATGAGTGCAAAAGAGCCACCCTGGGCATGATGGGAGGTTGATACTCACTGTCACATTTCATCCCCTGGTGGATGAGTCCATACAGCAGCGATCCACAGTGGTCACAGAAGGTGGGACTGCCGTAAGTGTGGATCTTAAACTTGTGCTTGCTTCTGGGATCCTGCATATACATGGAAAAGAGAGAAATCAATTACAAATGGGCTAACAAAATTGTTCATGAAGCATCTGATACAAACTGTTATGCTATTATAGAGTGCTGCAGGCCAAAACCTGAAACATTTAAGTGCCTTAAATAAGGTCTGTGGTGAACACAAGCAATATATTTTCTCACATTTTATTCTATGGCATAAAATGCATCCATCATATCACCTTTTTAAGCATGTCTTGAAAAAGGTTGTTATTAACAAGTGGTTACATGCAAAGCAAAATACCCAGTGCCCCCCTCAGTGTACATATATGGGTCCACACTACAGTGTTACCAGAAACACTGAAGCAGTGCAGAAGTTAATGAGATAATTAAGTTATAAATTAAGTAAATGTATGAGACGATTGGGCACTACTGATGAACACCTGATGTTAACAAGCAAACTTACTGAAACAGAATCAAGAACAGACAAAAGGACGACCAGACACACAATAAATGCAACTGACTTACAGCCATTACACATTTTCACTCTTATCACTACACTAACCAGTTTTACTTTATTTCTGTCATCCATATACAAAAGTTTAAAAGGTTTAGATGTTAACGTTTTATTGAAAATAATAGTTTAGTTTGAAGTCACCATTATGGGGATCAGTGTTTTTGATTTTACATGGGCTCTTCACCCTTGACTTTTTAAAAATAGTTTTGGCTACTGCAACTTTGTGTTTGGAAAGCACATATCTCGTGGCAAGCAAAACTAAAGAGAACATTTGGCCAGGTGATGTGGTGATGTTATATTCATCATGTCCTGTAGTAGTCTGTGTAGAGGAGATATTAAACATCATCACAGCGAAGAAGTAAACTAGTCAACTCAATAGTTGACTTTTACAGCCTGATTGTGTTTATAAATGAGCTCTTGGAAACTATTCTATCTCAAACTTTCAGGGAAAATGTGTTTAAAGGTGTCATGAACTGGCTTTTATTATTTTATAGGTCAACTTATGACGTTTGCATGGTTTTTACAACATCATAACTAATAAGTAATAGGCTATTTTCTTCACTGGTTTTGAGGCTCTCTCCTGACCACTGGGTTTTGATGGGCGTGCCGCACTGGAGACTTGGAAGTAAACGCCCACGGCTAGGATTGGATAAGATTTTGCATAATGAGCTTCTGGTCCCCTGTCAGTTCACGTGAGGGAGGGATTGTTTTGAAAGCGTCAACTGGAATAATTCTCTGACAGGGCTCGCAAAACGTATTTATAAAACAAACACAATGATTTATTTCTCATCTACCCGTGATTTTTTTATTTTTTATTACTTGGTCCGCCCGATCGGTGGATATAAATGTGAACCACACACACACACACACACACACACGCGCGCGTGCCCTCTTCAAACAGAGCTCTTCAAGAGAGTGAACAATGACAGATCAAGAAATGAATGTTATTTGACTATTCAAGATTCACCGGCCAGCCATACACAATGAGGCAGTGTTTCACCCTTCCAATACGTCACTGATTTGAGAGCTCTCGTTTTCTAGGCCTGGTGTCTATAAAAGCTTTTTCCTTTTACTAACAAGGAACTTTTCAGCTCTGAAACTTACAGGATATTCTTATTTTACCATGACCTTTTATATATCAAAGGCTCAAGGGAAAGTTGATTTCTCAATTCATCACCCCTTTAAATAAAGACTGAGAGAGTTGTCACAAGCTTAATGATGCTGATGTTGAAGTCACGCAACCGTATGTAGTTCATTTATATAGCCTATGTTTAGCTTTTTGTTTCTGAGGATTGTATTTAGGCTTTATAACTCATTTAAATGTTATTCTTTTGTAAATATTATAATGAACACAATGTGTAAGAAACATGTTTTGGTCACAGTTCACAGTGGAAAAACCCATTTGGGATTTTGTCGAGGGAACTAGAGTGATGCTGATTTATGGGTTGCTCTACAAAAATATGTATGTCATCACTCTCCAGGACTCTACGGCAAGAATGGAGAGAAACTGCCAAAACCAATCTGACTGACTGGCTTTACGCAACTTCCACGAGTCAAGGTGGCTTATCAGTCCACCAGGAAACTAAGCTGTGCTGACAAGTTTTCATACTTCTACAAAATTTCTTAGAAGAAACAAATCACTGCTTCTGCTCTGACAGACAGATCCAACTGCAGCTTTATTAGGGGAAATCCACAAACGTAATCCAAATGACAGGCAAAAGATCAGAAGCACAAGGCAAATAATCCAAATAACAACAAAGTCCAAAACACAGGTTGACAGGTGGGTATTCCAGAAAGCAGGTTGTGTGAAATACACGGGCATGTTTAAAAATAAGTTAGCGGATATCTTCAACTTTCAGTTCCAAAAACTGAGGTAACTTTCAGGGTATGTCAGTAACCATGGCAACTCACTCTCTGAACATAACCTGAGCAGGAGCAGGTTATGTTCCAGGGTTAGTACGCTTAATAGGTATTTAGATGTGTTTTATACAATTAATATAGTAATCAATATAACCAAATTTAATTCAGATACACTATTATATATTAATTCTAAAGAGTTATGATACAAAATAATATATAAATAATAAATGTCCCTATAGGATAATGAAACACATCTAAAAGTAATCAAGCATAATGAGTCCAGGCAATGGGTTATGGGAAATGAAGTTCATGATCAGATAGCATGAACTGGTAGATGGAAGAAGTCTAACATAACTGGAGATGGAAGAAGTGACCTCTGGTGGAGATCACTGATGGTTGATAATGAATCTGAGTTTTAAATGAACTGTGGTGGGACACTTTACATGGCAAAGTTTACTAGATTTTGTGTTGGAAGTCAAAAGTCTGAACATTGTTAGATTTTTTCTAGATAAAAAAAAAAGAGATTTTAATATTTCATGCAGAAAGTGTGAGCACAAAATTTGCCACCACACAGTTATTATTAAAATGTTTAGTATGAGAAATAGTAATACTGATGCTTGACTGCACTAATAATCAAAATGTTTCATATGCATCATTGAAAATGTGAGAAGACTTCCAAGCTGGCCTTTAACTGCTAACCAAAAAACCCAAAAACAGTTACCTAACAGAGGCTGACCGCAACAGCAGGTCAAACGCTTTGCTGCGGTTTCTGTCCAGAAGCAGGAAGTTAATCATAAGTCTGCGGGGTTATTTCACTGGGCCATGCAAATAGGGCAACCAATTAATCTGTCTCTGAGTGGTCTGAAATTAATGAGAATTTGACTGTAGTTGAGGGGTCTCGAGTTTTCCCATAACCGAACCATTAATCTCACATTAATAAAGAGCTGCCAGCTTCTGGTTTAACTGCACGGAAATGCTGAGTCAAATATGACTGTTAAGACTTTCTATATCTATATAATTTCTACAACAGGAACTAGATCATTCCAGTAATGTAAAAACTAGCAGCAAATAAATGTAAAAAACTGTGGTTCAGGCTTTCCTTTGACCCTTGAAAGCGCATGCTTCACAAATCAGCCATGGTAGGTACACTCACGGGGGGAAAACAGACTGAATGATATTTGTTGCAAACACACACAAAAAAGAAGAAGAAAAAAAGCTTTCTTTAAAAAAAAAGAAAAAAAAGCCTCCGGTCTGAGGGCACAGAGGTTTATATCAGTCTACTGGGAAACAAAGACATGTTTACAAGTTCCCAGTTCCCAGGTTGCTAATGAGCATTTTCTGAGGAAGAACTACAAAGTCCATGGCATTCATTTTCAAAGGCACTGAATATATGAAATATATTTCACAGTTTACTTTGAGGTATTCATTTGCCTTGGGATAAATGGGATATCATTAAGAGTATTCTGCTTTGTTTTCAGAGTTCAATAATTATTTCCAATGAAACGGACAGAAACAGACAAGTGCAAAAATCATATCCTATGCTGTAGGTCTGTTTTTTCTTGTGTTTATGATTTCAGGATTTACCGTGCTTGCAATTAAGCACCTGATTGTAACCCTAGCTCTAAAGTTAGTCCATACTGCTTTCAATGCAAAATGCTGAACAGTTAGTACATGCGTTCATGAGCTCAAGGCTAGATTATTGTAATGCTCTACTGGGTGGTTGCCCTGCTCGCTTAATAAACAAACTCCCGCTGGTCCAAAATGCAGCAGCTCGAGTTCTTACTAGAACCAGGAAGTATGATCATATTAGTCCAGTTTTGTCAACACTGCACTGGCTCCCTATTAAACATCGGATACATTTTAAAATCTTACTTATTATTTACAAAGCACTGAATGGTTTAGCTCCCCAGTACTTAAGCAAGCTCCTAACACTTTTATACTCCTTCACGTCTATTGAAATCTCAAAACTCTGGCCAGTTACAATTACACGGTAACAACATCACCTTAATATAAAGTGCAACCAAGATCACTGCTGGGTTTGCTTCTATCAAACAGTTTGTTGACTGTGTTATTATTGATAGTATACGCTGTGTGTTCATTTTGCATGTGAGTCAGACCATATCGTTCTCCTAAATCCTGGTCAGGATGACCTGCAAAGTGTAAGAGACTTTGTGTCAACAGCCAAATGCCTGTCTAAGCAAGACTAGGCTTAAGGTACTCTGTAGATAACATAAAACTAGGGGTGATTACAAACCAAGTTTGTAAATAGATTTGTTATAAAAAACCCAAATTATCCTTGTAAAATCGAATTAGTTAGACATACAAAAAAGCATATAAATTGACTGCCTTAAAAACATCAAGTGAAATAGGAATATAATGTTGTACTGAAAATGCTTAGTTAGTGTAGTTCACTTACAGTACTAGAAGGAGTAGTAAAAAATATTAATTTAATTGTTACCATTGTTGTGTTTTGCATGCTGAATCAGACTCAAGCACGGTCAATTACAAGATATTGTCACAAATATAGAGAGAAGATTATTTCAACCCAATTTAAAGTTTCACAAGGTGTTTATGACCTAGTGTAGAAACACAATTTTAAAAGATCATTATTTGACATGGAATATAGTTATGTTATGTATAATTCAGATCGATTATACATAACCAAAGGGAACACTGATCACCATTATGGTGAGTTTTAACAAAAAGGTTATGTTATTCTTTGAAGTCAGATTATGTGATGTTGTCTCAAAATTTCCAGTTGTGAATCAGTGAATGCAAAATAATTGCCTGCCTTTTTTATGCCTTTCAAACCAAACAATCAATCTTAACTTGGCTTTTCTGAGTAAAAAAGTCATAGTATGTGAATAGTACACATTACTAGATATTTTACAAGTTAAGACTTTATGTAAAGTTAACTAAAAAGTGTTGGAATCACTGTTGGATTTTAGTGTAAAATGACCCACAAATGAGGTGGTGGTCTTGGGTCTTTTTGTGGTTCGAGTAATTCTCATTTTAAATCTACTTACATTGCAACTGGTTCACTTTAACTGAAAGGGCTTTGTACATTTAAAGTGTATGTCAAACGCACTACAATTAATGCTGAAATGCAGCGTAATAATTAACAGTCCGGGTATTGCTGTTTCTGAAGAGCAGAAAATGAGTAGCTCTGTTCAGATCCACCTCGTGTAGTGTGCTATTTCCTCCAGACAGCTTTTGTCACTCTGTCTAAGCACTAATTGAAAAGGCCAGAGTGCAAGCAAAGCAGAGCAGATGCAGTCTGTGCGCCGGCCTCCTGGCCAATGGAGGAGCGTGTAATGAAAACAAACAGTGGACAGACCCCAAGAACCCCTGATTGGCACAGAATGAGTCACTGAAGCACTCTAATTAGTACCTTGGCATCTTAAATAGCAATTGGGCTATTTTATTCTCTGTTGCTGGCTAGTCTCAAGCTGCTGCGACAGAATTATGGCACAGTATTAACTCTCGATGGCTGCATCCCAATTTCCATACTTCTACTATTCACTAAACATATTTACTTTGCTGGTGATGGGAAAGGACAGATTCGAGCAGATGGTAAGTCAGTACAACGGTATTAGGACACCGTAGACCTCTTGGTCATGTTTGTCTTTGCCAGCGTTAGCATCTACCTAAATGCATTACTCATTATTATTCAATATTATTTCACTTTAAGGCTCGAACATTTCACCAATGTAACCGCATTCAGTTTGTCAGTTGAAAAGGAAAGCTGTTCTTCCCTCGGGTCATTTTGACTCAAAACTTGTTTAAAAATAAATAAATAAATACAAATTGAGTGTTTAATGGAGTAGTCCAAGGCCTTAGGACTTTTGTCACACTTGAACAATGAATACACAAACAAAACAATTGACTGGAATCATTCAGTAGTTGAAATTTACAAAAGTAACCAATCCGGTGACCCCTCTAGGAATGAATGCTATGTGAAGAATGCTTTAGTACACATCAAAAAACTTAAAAATGCTCAGAAATTTAAACTAAAAATGCTAAAAATTTACCAAACTCTAACACATCTACATGTGTATCTGAATGCACACAGAAGAGAAACTGAAACTTTAGGACCCAGTGGAACAGCTCGTTTGCTTTTAGTTGCTCGGGTCATTTTGACCCACGAGGGAATGATCTGTCGCAAAGTGCGGGGTAGGAATGAGGGTTAAGAGACGTGCTCTTCAATTAGATTGATTTCTCAATGTTAAGTGGTCTTTTTTTTCCAGATATATTTATATATATATTATTTTAGAATAAAGTGCATGAATGATTTAAAACCAGAACAGGGACGTGTATTAATGTTTTCAAATTGACTTAAAAACAAATGCTGTGGCAGCTTCGGCCTATTACTTCCGTCTAATAAAGTCAAACTGCCGCGATCTATATAGATATACTGTATATAGACTCCTCTTTAGTGCCTGTGTGGATCGGTCGATCGGTTGAGGCATCTACATAATATATATATATATATATATATATATATATATATATATATATATATATATATATATATATATATATATATATATATATATATATATATAACTATGATCGCGCCAGTTTGACTTTACTAGACGGAAGTAATGACGGATGGGAACACTAGATGAGATTCGTCTGGATATGAGGTAAAAAAAATAACAAATACTATTCTTTTTTTTTCTTTTTTTTTACTCTCATAGAGTTGTTACCCATTCACCCCATTACATGACTGGCACACAGCAACGGTTGAAGTTGAAAATCTTCATTTGTGTTTACTGAAGAAACTAACACACCTAAATGTGGGATGCCCTGGGGGTCAGCAGATAAACATCACATTTTCATTTTGGGGTGAACTATCCCTTTAAAATGTAGGTAGGCAGTTTTGGAACAGAACTAATGTCCCCATAGTAAAGATTCAAAGGTATTCTATATTATCATGCAAATGTATACACGGTCATATCCAAAAATTAAATTCAAAACTAAACTTTTTAAGGGGTTGTCTGTGTCACATGCCTGTCCTGTCTTGTGTGCACATGTGGGTTTTGTTATGATGAGGATGTGCTCGTCTCTGTTTGATCCCTCCCCCCTTGTTATCTCGGTATTGGTTTCATTTGTCCCTCCTGTTCCCTCTTGATTTCTTCCCTTCTTAAGCTCCTTGTGTTTGTCAGTCTTTGTTGGATCATTGTTATGTCTACCTCCCTGTGATTCCCTGCTTTGGTATGGTTTATGGTGTATGTGTTTTGCCCCCTCGTGGGTGTTTGATTATTTTTATAATAAATCTTTCTTTATCTGCACTTGAGTCCTCACACCAGTTTTCCTTTGTTCCAATGTGCCAGACTGGCTATCAACAGACCAAGCTCAATCTTTTAAGATTGAACATTAGTCTAAGGGAGTCTGCTCTGTATTTTCTACTGCACAAGAGGCGTGATCAACGGGCATAGTTCAAATCACTCTGTACACAATTGGATAGTCCTTCAACCAAATAGACCAACGATCCGGGTGACGCAGAGCGGCTGTACAGCCGAATCAAATGCATTATTGTCCATGCTGGAAAATAAACTCAGTGAAGCTGCTTTGAAACAATTGGCATTGTAAAAAGCGCTATATAAATAAAGGTGACTTGACTTGAGCGGCGCGTAAACTCCAGGCAGGAAATTTTGCCTCAACTTCACATCAATCAGAAATACATCATAACATTTGAGGAAACTGCGCTCTCCAACTGACATCACAGAGAGTGAAATAAGAAATGAATAAATCTTTTTTAAACGGAGGCTTTAAACAGCATTCAAAATGAAGCTGTTGCCAATTGCTTTTCTTAGTGCATCCAGCCAATCGAGGTAAAACATTTATTGGACAGTGCATCACGAGGAAGCCGCCAGTGCACTTCCGAACTCTTCGAGAGCATTAGAGGCCAGCGCCTCTCTTTCATCTCTGCGGTCTGTTCCTCTCATGTGTATCCTCATTTTCCCTAAATTCACTCAGCCTGTGTGTTCTGTCTCTGTTCATGCCATTTGCGATATAATCAGCTTTACCGCTGTCGAGTGAATCAGTCACGGATGAAAATAAAAGCTCATCTTCTGCCTCTGTCTTTTTCCTCCTGGGATGAACTGAGGATTGAAGGACGGGTCAGTGTGTTTGTGTGTGTGTGTGTGTTCTCGCTGCAGGTGCCTGTGTGTGCACGTAGCCAACAGTGCATATGACCTTTTATTCCTGGGCATCGCTGCGCTACACTTCCACGCTTGCCATTTTTTCCATGGCTGGTGTCCACAGCTCAGTTGGAGAGCCAAAGACACAGAACAGGACACGAGACTACCTCATCAAACACCTCTGAAACACATGACCTGAGTGATGAGGAAAGGCAAAGCTGTAACAGGAACTCCAGCAGGAGACTTTTCAGAGAATATTCAAGCTTCCTTATGAGACGAGGCTTATTAGCATCTGAGTGATACTGCAAACCTGTGATTATGATAGCAGCGCACATTAAGGGTGTGCGATAGGTATCGTCTAAGTTCAGTTAACAAGTTTTATTGCCAATATTTTATTTTTTTGCTCTATTTTCTGTAACAAAAAAAAGAAAGCCGCAACAAAACTGTCATGCATCTCCGAGCAACACTTAATGGTGTTTCATAACTGAATGAATCTGTTTTTGAACAAATCAATCATAAAGACAATCACTTGCTTCACTCCTGAATGAATCAGCTATAAAAAATCTTTTATTGAATTAATGACTCAATAGCCACGTTTACATGCAGACTTTTTTTTTCATTCCGATTAAAATAACTCGGATTGAAAGATTTAGTGGACTGTTTACATGAGACGTTATCTAAACCGATCTGGTGTTTACATGTGCTGATTTCAATCGCGATCATTTTGTGACATGCAGTTTGTCTGCCGCATCAAGGGGGTCGCACACCGGATGCGAAGCGAAGCGCAGCGCACGCCACGTCTCTAAAATATATAACGTTTATATAACGTGCGCGTCCAGCGTGAGATCCTGCGACGCGGTGCTGAGCTTCAGTCCGGTGTGTGCCCTGCTTCCATCAGAAATGTCGACACGGTCCTCTCCTGCAGCTGGAATGCGTTCACGGATGCAATAGCAACTCTCAACGACCACCAGGACTTATACAGTTTTATAAAAGCTAAGTGTAAGTGTAATAATCATCTCAGAAAAATACATTCTTCTGTCAGGCGCAGTTGGAGTAAAAAGTGCCTGGGACAAACGCTGTCAAGATGAGAGGGTCTAGCCAGGCTATGTCTGTGTTATTATGCCAACATGATCTTCATAACTTATATATAACTTAATCAAAAGTTTAACATTACCCCTCAGAAAAATGAACTTTCCTCTCTTGTCAGCATTATAGCCTGGTGTTTATGAGCACGGCTGTGTATCACGTCATATAAGGACGCACACTCAAAAGTAATCGGGTCAGGTCGTTTACATGGTGAAATTTCTCGTTTGATCGGTCCATGGAAAGGTTTATCCCACCTCTCTCAAACCGAGCATTTTTATTCCGATTGAGGTGTTTGGAGTATTTTCATTCGGATTTGACTTTTAAACCGATTACAGTGCTCCATGTAAACGAACCTACTGACTGATTTAGACAGTGACTTGAGTGAATGGTGTTTTCAGGCAGACAGAGGAAGACAGATGAATAAAGTTCAAAACAAAGTTTAATAGTAGGTGTACTCAAAAGCAGGCAAATAGGCATTAGCAAAACATAACCTTATGAACGTGACCAAACACTGAAAGTAAGGGTTCTACTTATATAGAAAACACAAACAATAGTAATTAATTACACACAGCTGAAAACCAATGACACAAATGCGGAGCGGGAAAACGGAACAAATGAACCATGTGACAAATGAAAGTACATGAAAACTTTGAGTCAGCTTTCCATGACAGGCCTAAACCAGTCAAGATGCATATAAAGACATTCAGAAAAAGATTTATTGTTATCAAAAACATCCCAGAATATATCATTTTTTGTCAATAATGCACACCCCTAGTGTACATACATTTGTGCCGTCACCATACTTTCCACTTTTTGCTGTCTTTGCTTTGTGAAAATGGAGTTTGAGCAGCTGACAGGAGCCCGAAAGACTGCTGTTAAACCAGCAGACAACACCATCCATGAAACGCAAGTCACATTCTTGTAAGCTGTTTTCTACACAAGGGAACTGTGAATGAAAAGTGTTGCAGTTTAGCAGAAATCTGCAGTGATTCCTGGGACTTCTGCGGCCACAGATTCTGTGTGGGCTGCTTATTCGCAACCTGCACCTTTCACACACAAGACAACGTCCCCAGTCAAGCAAATCCAGATCGGTTATCTCATGAGCTTTGGCTGCTATGAGGAGACACAGAGGAGAACATACGGTGTGCTTCAATCAGATTAAAAAAACAGACTGTTGGCACATATCTTTTTAATAATGTTGGCACTTTCATCAGGGGAAGATTTCGCCTCTAAAGTTAGGGATCATTTCTGTTCGGATTGCCAACACTCTTACACTAAAGGCCAAATTGACTTGGATTAGATTGAAATTTTTTGACTTCAACTTCCAAAAAATATCCAAATTGACCATCAATACAGAGCATTTTAACCATGGTATCCATGATGAGAGGCCAGTCAAAGCTAGCATGAAAGTGTCTATAATATACCGCATACAAGTGAGTGCCATTTAAAGGAACACGCCACTATTTTTTGAAAAACACGCCACTCATTTTCCACCTCCCCCATTGTTAAACAGTTGAGTTTTACCGTTTTCGAATCCATTCAGCCGATCTCCGGGTCTGGCGGTAGAACTTTTAACATAGCTTAGCATCGATAATTGAATCTGATTAGACCATTAGCATCATGCTCAAAAATGACCAAAGAGTTTCGATATTTTTCCTATTTATATATACCCAACAAGTGTTAAAGAATCATAACTCAAGGAAATAAGCTACAGTATAAGACCACAGGAAAGCTGTATTGACCAATCAGCATTCAGGATGGGAACAGTCTTATAATTTTGGTCGCTAAAATGTACCCGTGGAATAATTGCTGGATGGTGTATTGAATTTTGTTCAGATCACTCACTTATGAATCAACACCAATTCATGCCATTAATTACAGATGAGTGGAAGAACGTGTTTTATGAACTGTATCACATGATGAACATTTAAGCAAAGCTTGATTCATTAAAGTATAGTTAACAGTAAGCAGCTACTGATTTATAGCTTATTATACTATCCTTAGCAGTTTTATTTGTCAAGCACAGCAGTAATTGATCTAGGAAACCTTCAGGGAATCCTGTTACTAAAACAATAACATGCTTATATTAGATGTGTCTGTTTTATCTGGTTAAAGAGGCATGCATTTAATGAGGCTGAAATGTGCTTCTCTAATGGTGTGTGATATTATTTGAGGATGCACTGCTGCCTGCAGCGTGAGGTGACTGTGACGTGCATCCGGACGGCTGTTTTGACTCTCTAAATTCACAGTCATTTGTTAAAAAATAAATAAATTGCTGATTGTATATCTTAGGATAATCCAGATGTATACACGCTATTATTGTTATGAGAGTAGGTCATCCATGTCTTTATGGACCTTCCCTTGTGCACTGTTGCAGTTATGTTGGAACATGAAGGAGCCATCCCCAAACTATTCCCACAATTTTGGGAGCATGACATTTCTCAAAATGTCTTGGTATGCTAAAGCATTAAAGGGTTAGTTCACCCAAAAATGAAAATGATGTCATTAATGACTCCCCCTAATGTCTTTCCACACCTGTAAGTCCTCCATTCATCTTCAGACACAGTTTAAGATATTTTATATGTAGTCCGAGAGCTTTCTGTCTCTCCATTGAAAACATATGTACACTCTAAAAATGGCTGGGTTAAAAACAACCCAATTGGCAAATCAGCGCTGGGTAAATATTGGACAGAACACATGCTGGGTTAAATTAACCCAGTGGCATTTTAACCCAGCAGGCTGGGCTGTTGAGAAAACCCAAAATGAAGTAAATTTTTACCATTAATGGATTTGCTATTCTGGGTTATTCTTGCTGGGTTGTTCTTAAAATTTCTCCTGTGCATTAGCCTACATTAAAACTAGACAATCGTGAAATAACAAATGAGGAATGCATGTTTAGACTGTTAAAACAATCATTTTTATTGCTTGACAAATGGTACAACATACAAATGTGTTAAAATTACAAACCTAATATATTCTATCAGTTTATTCATGTTTAAATCAAACTTTTATTTTGATGGGTTGCTGTGACCTTTGAGTGTCTGTGTTCATGATATGACACGGCAGAGGCCAAAAAGACAGCGAGCATGTGTGTACGCGCGCGCACACGCCTCCGTCATTCACACAGAGTCGCAAAACATGGAAGAGTACTATTTAGGCTACAGTCTGGAGCCCTGCGTGACGTGACTGAACGCAGCTGCGGGACCGAATATAGTGTGAGTCGATGCTATACAGGTCGTCTCATTCGTGGCTATCGTCACATTTAAAAAATGTCAGTATGTACTTGGTACCGAAGTACCGGTACTTGTGACATCCCTACATAAAACCATGGTTTATTTTCGTAAGGGGATCATGGTTCTGTGTAATCACAACTATATTAATCTACCGTCTCATATGCCTACCTGAACTAACAGGAGTCAGTACATTGCATCGGATTCTGAGGTAAAACTTTTGTCGTCTTAACGTCATGTAACGTTAAGCTTAAGAATTGTTGCCGCGAAGAAGAAAAACAACTATAATTATGCTAATTAAAATGATTATTAATGAAAACATATGAACTTATCTTAAAACATCTGCAACCAGTGGCTTTGCCTTTTGCATTGTCCATTCAAAATTACAGTTTGGGAGCGGATTTAACCGAATCAAGGCGGGAAGCACGTGAAACAACCGAGCGCTGGGTAGAATCAACCAAGCATTGCGACCCAGCAGGTTTAACCCAACGACTGGAAATTTGAAACTACCCAATGGTGTTTAAAATGTGATCAAATAAACCAACAAAAATTACCCAACAGTCTTAACCCAGGATTTTGGGTTAAAAAAACAACCCAGCATTATTTAGTGTATGGTACTGTCCCATTTCAGAAGGACCAGAAAGGTAATCATCGCAGTAGTCCATATGGGACATCAGTGGGTTAATTAGAATCTCTTGAAGCATCGAAAATATATTTTGGTCCCAAAATAACAAAAACCTACGGCTTTATTCAGCATTATCTTCTCTTCTGGGTTTTGTTTTCAATCCGCGTTCGCGACTGCGCAGTGGCGCTGCCGACGTGTTCTCTGGTGCGCGAGAGCTGCGTTTATAGTCTGAGGGGAGACTGTGCAAAACTTTGGGAGAAACCAGACTCAGTCGGGGTGCCAGTTCTCCTCTGGCCATACAGACCCAGACCAGTTTAGGTTGAGTGCTGGGGTCTCCTTTGACAATGTGGTAAATTGTATGGAGCTGTGACACTTAAACTTAAATGTAATATCCTTTCCCTGTCAACATTATGTTATTTATTAGTATCAGTGGTTAAGGGAACTTTATCATTATGAGTTTCAAGCTGTGACATCTAATGACGACACATAGCATGCTTTTTGTGCTGCTAATCGCCAGAAGACCAGAAGAACTTCGTACCACCGTGGTGACTAAGCCTTTGATAATTTAACATAGAATTTCATTTTAATAACCGTTCTACGCATATAATATCGAAGTGATGTTTATTTATAATTAAGCTATAATCGCGAGTTTGCTGACAAACCTAATTAAACACACCTCAATCAGCTAACTAATGTCTCCAGAATGACTATGGCCCTGTCCCAAATGACACACTATACCCTCACGGTCTTCCTCTGAGTCCGCTCTTTCACGACGTAATGCCGCTTTGACTGCTGGGTAGAAGTCCTCTGCGTAGCTCGCAAACTTGCGGGCTCAGCTGAAGTGCGCATCGAGGGCGCATAGCAGCTGCAAAGGGGACGCTCACGAGCACCCTTCTTTAAGCTTAGATGATGAATGGGACACCCTACGGTCTCGTGGACTTAACGGACACGCACGCAATGGCCATTGTAAGTCCACAAGCCCGAAAGTGCACATGAAGTGTGCCATTTGGGACAGGGCCTAAAAACCCAAGCATGCTCGTCATTGTCAAGATGTTGCCATCACAGTTCGGTACAGGTGTCAGGCGTTTCATACCAAACTGCACGTGTAAACACATGCATTTTTATTAAACTAAAGCCTCGATGCATTCATCAGCAAACAGCCAAAGTTCAAATATGGCCTTCTTTGTTGATATTAGCCTAACCATTCTTTGCATTTGTAACACATTAAAGGGATAGTTCACCCAAATATGAAAATTATCCCATGATTTACTCTCCCTCAAGACATCCTAGGTGTGTATGACATTCTTCTTTCAGACAAATACAGTCTGAGTTATATTAATAAATGTCATGGCTCTTCAAAGCTTTATAATGGCAGCCCAAAATTTGTAGCCCTAAAAGTGCATCCATCCATTATAAAAGTGCTCCACACGGCTCCGGAGGGATAATAAAGGCCTTCAGAAGCAAATTGATGGGTTTGTGTGAGAAAAATATCCATATTTAACACTTTATAAAGTAAAATAGCTTCCATTGGACCGACTTCTGATTGTATTCGTCTGAAAGAGGAATGTCATATACACCTAGGATGGCTTCAGGGTGAGTAAATTATGGGGTAACTTTTATTTTTGTGTGAACTGTTTCTTTAAAGGTGCCCTAGAATGAAAAATTAAATTAACCTTGCCATGGTGAAATAATAAGAGTTCAGTACATGGACATCGCATACTGTGAGTCTCAAACACCATTGCCTCCTACTTCTTATGTAAATCTCATAAATCAAAAACACCACGGAAAAAAAGTGCTTCTCAACATAACCCAACCGTGACGCAAGCGTTGGGGATCATTTATATGCAACATTTGAATCTGTCCAAACAAGCCGAAATCTACTGATGGTAAACAAGACACTCGAAAATAGCAAAAACGGCTCTCATGACACATGGTTGAGGTTTATTATAATCGGATACCACAACAAATCGTTCGTTTGTTCGGCCCATTTCAAGCAAGCTTCACTCAGCGTCTTAAACTGAAGAAAGGGGCAACTTACAACTGTATTCCTGAAAGCAGTAAGTAGTGATTTATCCACTTATTGACTTTTTAAGCAATTTCTGATTAAATTGAAAGTTTCTTAGAGAGACAGCATTGTCTAGATAACGCAAGATGCTAGTACAGTAACAATAGGAAACGCCAAGTACCATACCAAACTAAATAGTGTGTCTAATGACAAAGGGTAATATTATTTTGTATTACAAAATACAACCGTAGATACTTTGCTTAGATCGTTCACTCGATCCTTCTAGCAAACGTCACCTTTTCCACCATATAAGTTAAAACGATAGTCAATGGAGACTGATAAAATGCAGCTTACTTGTTTGGTGTTTTCAGATCGTCCGTGCGCGAAAGAGAGCTCGCGTGCATATGGTTGCCAGATTGGACATGTTTAGGTAAAAACCGGTGTGTATATGGGTTTCTTTTCACAGAAAAGCTCTGTTTGGGGGATTTAATGACTGAAATCTGAACGCGAGCTCTTTCTCGCGCGCAGATGATCTAAAAACACCCATAAACAAGTAAGCTGCATTTTATCAATCTCCATTTGAGATGTTCTGCACAAAGTGTCATTCTGTCGGTCTGTGTTCTGTCTGGACGGTCAGGACTCACGAGCCGCTTTACTGAACTGCTGTGAGCTGCTGAAATAAGCCAATCAGAGCAGAGCTCAACATTAATATTCATGACTCTTCCAAATAAGGCAAAAACAACGCATTACATCCTAGGGACAATTTATAGGGTTGTAAATAGACCTGTAAAACTGGATCTGGACAATTTTTTTTTCCTTAAATAAGCCACATACCCTCTGTGTAGATATCAGAGAACAATTTAACATATTGTTTCAAATCATTCTAGGGCACCTTTAATCTGATCCAGATTCCTTTATTAATAGGAATTCTGTCATACAAACACCTTTTGTTGTAAATGTCCAATAAAACACAGGCATTTGAGAAAAATCAAGTTGCCAAAATGTCTATATTTTAAATAAGTTTGTAAAACTTGATTTGCATGTAATCCATGTGATCGTGGCCATTGGTGCTCAGACTGTTATTTAGCCAATGTACATCCATACTGCCTCTCTATCAATCACACAAACATCACAAACGTTCTCATTGTGTTTGGAGACTGCTGTAGCTACTGTAATGCAGAAAGCAGATGGGATGATAATGCGATGGCTGTGTTTCCTGCGTGAGACGAGGACGTGTGATGCCTGGAGCTCTATTCTGTAGATCTCTGGCTGATGCTTATCTCTCACAGACACGATCATTTGAGCTGTTATCCCCGTGCCACCCCGAGGTCAACATTTGTATATGATTTCATTGCTAAACTAATAGATGCAAGATGTCATGTAGGAAGTACATGGCACCAAAAGATGCCACATTACTGGGGAAGAGAGGTTCACAAACATATAAGGGAAACAGTGTTTGTGAGGATCATGTTATGGCACGAGTGATGCAGGGAGTGGAGCGTAAGACACATGATAACTGAGTGTGCAGAACAAATATGGCTTGGACAATGGAGATGTTGCTATGGTGATGAGCTGAAGACAGCTTCACTGGTGCTGTATCACAGGATTCATGGGAAATGTAATGAGAATAAAACAATGTGATATTCAACAGCAATATTGTTTCCAGAAGCTAGTGAGCGGCCTTGCGGTCTGCATCAGATCCATTATATTGCAGGATCATAAACACATTAAATCCCTCAAGAGGTTGATTTGAAACACTACATAGGCAGCAATTCTTCACATGTTCAACTGCCAAACTAATTTGATTTCATAGGAGTCTGACGTTAGTTTGTTGCTTAGCACAAGAGATAACAGCAATAAGCACACACAAACGCACGCACGCACGCACACACACACACACACACACACACACACACACACACACACACACACACACACACACACACACACACACACACACACACACACACACACACACACACACACACACAAAACACTTACAATATTTTTTATAATATAAAAAGCATCAGATGTGTTTTTCACTGCAAACGGTGTTTCAAAATATCTGTCACAATATAGAGTTTCTGGGAAGGTGTTGTTTCCTAATCAGAACATGTTCAGGAAGGGTGATCTTAACCAACCTAGACATTGAAAACTCAAAGGCCTCTGCCCTGAGTCAAAAAATATGTCAGCGGGTGAGCGCTACGCACCTCTCACAACATTGTTCCCAATAACTAAGTATAACAATGTTAGGAAAGGCCCTGAAGCTTATATGCTCAACCAAAATTTCAAACTAGTCCGAGCCATGCTTCAGACGAGTTTAGATCCCTTAGCGCAGAGATACCAGCAAATTGTCTCGGCTTAGTCCACCGAGACAATTTTAATCACTTGAATCACATCTCTAACAGCAACCATAGGCTGGGGCAATGAAAAGGAGCATTACCTTACTTGATGTCCAGACCTGGAGAAAGCAACATAGAAGAGAGTATAATGCTGTTATATAGCCATCTGTCCCTTAAGAATATTATATCAGAGAGCCAGACTCCTCTGGCATTAGTAAAGCAAGCTTAGAGTACTATTTTCTCTTTTGGGGGGGTAAGAAGTGTGCCCACCTTAAGTTTAGACCACCCCAGTCCAAATGCCAGGCTTTAGTTTTATTCCCCTCTAAAACAACAACCTCTTGTTCAACAACACCATCCTCAGAGGTGGAGGGAGGTGGTTTTATTCCCTTTTGAAAACAACAACCTCTTGTACCCCAACACCATCCTCAGAGGGGGAGGGAGGTGGTTTTATTCCCTCTGAAAACAACAACCTCTTGTTCAACAACACCATCCTCAGAGGGGGAGGGAGGTGGTTTTATTCCCTCTGAAAACAACAACCACTTGTACCCCAACACCATCCTCAGAGGTGGAGGGAGGTGGTTTTATTCCCTTTTGAAAACAACAACCTCTTGTACCCCAACACCATCCTCAGAGGGGGAGGGAGGTGGTTTTATTCCCTCTGAAAACAACAACCTCTTGTTCAACAACACCATCCTCAGAGGGGGAGGGAGGTGGTTTTATTCCCTCTGAAAACAACAACCTCTTGTACCCCAACACCATCCTCAGAGGTGGAGGGAGGTGGTTTTATTCCCTCTGAAAACAACAACCTCTTGTACCCCAACACCATCCTCAGAGGGGGAGGGAGGTGGTTTTATTCCCTCTGAAAACAACAAACTCTTGTTCAACAACACCATCCTCAGAGGTGGAGGGAGGTGGTTTTATTCCCTCTGAAAACAACAACCTCTTGTTCCCCAGCACCATCCTCAGAGGTGGAGGGAGGTGGTTTTATTCCCTCTGAAAACAACAACCTCTTGTTCCCCAGCACCATCCTCAGAAGGGGAGGGAGGTGGTTTTATTCCCCTCGGAAAACAACAAACTCTTGTACCCCAACACCATCCTCAGAAGGGGAGGGAGGTGGTTTTATTCCCCTCTGAAAACAACAAACTCTTTCCTTTGAGCAAAGCTCTACCTGTTTGATCAGCAGCCAAATAACCTCTGCTTGTCTACCTCGATGTTGCCTGATATAATTTAATGGGCAAAATAGGAGCCTTCAGTGATGAAGATGTCCCCAAAGAAAGGTAATTCGCTAAATTCCTTTCCCCCTTCCCATCCTCTCCTAAGCCTGCTTGCTCATCCTCTCTACATTCATGTAGCTTGAAGCCGAATGAACCACACGAGCAGAGTATGGATGTCTCCATGAACCACTCCATGAACACCCCAGTGTGCAAGTCTGGTATAAAAGAAAGGTCCACAGCACTGTCTGTGGTCTTGTGTTTTGACCCAGATCAGTTCAGGCTTAGAGGAACAAGAGGTTCCTCCCCCTCTGAGGATGGTGTTGAGGTATAAGAGGCTATGACACAAATCATAAGCTCTGCTAGCACATCGTATTCGTTACTTCGCTGTGTGGAGCAGGAAACTTATTTTAGATATATCTGTCTCCACTGATACCATGTCAGTTTCATCATTCTCATAGGCAAGCAATAAGTCCTCGTTTTCCACAGAAGAAGCCACTGAGTGGGATTCCACTTCTGGCATAAGGATAATACAGCAAGCGGGAGAGGTGAAGGGAACTCCCCCACGCTCCTCTACTGGCTTTGTCTGAGATCCCCATGATCGCAGCCTGTGTGCTGCCTCAGCAAACATGTGGCTAGAGCCTGGGGGCTCAGCGGCTTAACCCTTTTCGCTTGTGAAACCGGGAGCAGAGCTTTCTCAGTGAGAAATCAGCGCAATGATTGCATCCTAACTCCCTCAAGGGCTGAACACGCATTAGTAATTGTAGTAGTCTGTTTGTTTGTTCCCATAGGAAAAGTACGTTTGCAGCAAACTCACGCAGACATCTAACAATCACATTTGGCATTTATAAACAATAATTATGACCACCTTCCTAATACTGTGTTGGTCCCCTTTTGCGGCCAAAACAGCCCTGACCCGTCGAGGCATGGACCCCACTAGACCCCTGAAGGTGTGCTGTGGTATCTTGCACCAAGATGTTAGCAGCAGATCCTTTAAGTCCTGTAGGTTGTGAGGTGGGGCCTCCATGGATCAGATTTGTTTGTTCAGAACATCCCACAGATGCTCGATTGGATTGAGATCTGGGGAATTTGGAGGCCAAGTCAACACCTCAAACTCATTGTTGTGCTTCTTAAAACATTCCTGAAATATTTTTGCAGGACGCATTATCCTGCTGAAAAAGGCCACAGCCACCAGGGAATAAAGTTCTTCCATTGCTCCGTGGTCCAGTCCTGATGCTCATGTGCCACTGTTGGTGCTTTAAGCGGTGGACAGGGGTCAGCTTGGGCACCCTAATTGGTCTGCGGCTATGCATACACAACAACCTGTGATGCACTCTGACACCTTTCTATCAGAACCAGCATTAACTTCTTGAGCAGTTTGAGCTCCAGTAGCTCGTCTGTTTGATCGGACCACACGGGCCAGCCTTCACTCCCCACGTGCATCAATGAGCCTTGGCCGCCCATGACCCTGTGGCCGGTTCTCCACTGTTCCTCTTGGAGCACTTTTGATAGAGACTGACCACTGCAGACTGGGAACAGCCCACAAGAGCTGCAGTTTTGGAGATGCTCTGACCCAGTCGTCTAGACATCACAATTTGGCCCTTGTCAAACTCACTCAAATCCTTACACTTGCCCATTTTTCCTGCTTCTAACACATCAGCTTTGAGGAAAAAATGTTTACTTGCTGCCTAATATATCCCACCCACTAACAGGTGCCGTGATGAAGAGATCATCAGTGTTATGCACGTCAACTGTCAGTAGTCATAATGTTATTCTTGATCTATGTTTAGTGCTATATATAACTATAGTGCAACCAAGTCTTCACTAGTATAACAAAGGTGATCTCTACTAGGTCTAACAAGTTCAACCAAGATAATCCACAAAGTTTAGCTCAGCCCCACCAGCTGGTACTCCAATGACTTGTCATGTAAACCCATCTACCATCTAAAGCTGGTTTTGTATGGATTTTACAGCAGGGAAATCAAATAGCAATATTTTATAATATAAAACAAGAAAATGTATATACCAAAAACATGATGATTAGGATTAGTTCTGAGACAGATGAAGTAGGAGGAAACACACACTCTCTCTGTTTGTGGGGGAAGAAGCTCACAGCAATATTATTATATAAATAAGGAAATGTGATCAAAAGTTTTGCGCTGATATAATGTAAATGTTTATTAAACTGTGCATTTTGCATGCATTTATGTATTCAAACATTCATAATAAATCAGTACAATCTCACTCTAATCTCTCTGACTGGATGTATGTGGAGATTACAAGAACATAATCTTAAAGTACTGTAGCAAGAGGATCAAAATGCCATCATATTTCCATCACTTTATCTGCCTTTCTGCAGAGGATTTATACAATCTGAAACACAGGAGATAGAGCGAGACAAACTCTAGTGGGCTATCGGACCCATCAACCCTAGCTGAAATAACACCCCAAAGACTGATCTGTTAAGCGGTTCATCATGTAGCTGTGCTGTGGAATCATTAAGATCATAATGGGAATTTGAATAATTAATCTGTGTGTGCCGCCTCATTTGATCTAGACAGCCGACGGCTCAGTAGCTCGATCCATAATCTGTCATCCGCACACAACACACTGCCTGTGGTCGAGCAGGTGATCAGCACTGATTTCATTGACATGCTGCATATCAGAAGAATGGATGGCACCTTGCTGTCAGAATCACCATACAAAATCAATAACTATACCTAGTGCATAGAAATTCGATAATTATCCACAATGCACCATTGTATCAGCCTGTTTGTTTTATGTTTCCAGTTTATTTTGTTCTTGCTCCAACAATAAACGCAATCATACAATCATAAGTCATTAGCAAATCAAACAGCATGCTGGGTAAATCATGCTAATGTTATTCTGCATGAGACATGTCAGGAAGTATCAATTCGCAGACAGCCGAGGCTGTAATTGATCACGTGCTTTCGACAAAAGAGTCCCTTGTTCTCGTAAAACAGCTCAACGCAAACCTGTCACAGCACAAGCACTCTGCATTTGAATTAAACTGACCCTGCTAAATTACTCCTGTTGTGTCATTTTTCATGAAAAGCCGAGCATAGTGTATATTTAAATGCAGAACACAAATTTTCTCAAAGACAAACGAGGCGCATCTCATTACAATCCCGCTGAGAGATAAAAAAAAACACATTAGCACACATTTATTTAACTGCAGCATAGACTTATCAACGCTCATCAGGGGATGAATACAGACAAGCGCATCATGTCCACTTTCAGGTGTACTTGAAACTGTAGTGGACATTAGCATTAACTGAAATGTGCATTTGCTGTTAACTCTCATTTTGTGTTAGAGGTGTTTCATTAAACGAGAAAATACCTGTTGATCTTGACACATATACTGTACTTGCTCAAATGTTAACTGTGTGAGGTGCTAAAAGACAAAGGCTAAACTCCAAATGCCATACTAAGCACTTGTGGGGTGTAGCAAAGTTGGTATATATCGTTTTTATATTAGTTTTATTTAAGGTTCCTTCCTTATACGCTGGGTGCAACTGTAAATATAGTTCCCCACAATGCAATGTCATCAACCTGTGGTCACATTTCTGCAAAGTCAAATTATGTTGCTTCTTGCATGTTTCGAGACGCTTTTAAGCTGAAATAGTGAGAGGCAATATCAAAGTGTGTTAATTTTCCCAAAAAACAGATGAAAGTGAACCTGGAAAGCTTTTATTGCACTATAGTGCCAAAAGTTTTGGGACATGAACTTTAATGACATCTCATTCCTAATCCATAGGGTTTAATATGGAGTTGGCCCACCCTTTGCAGCTCTAACAGCTTCAGCTCTTCTGGGAAGGCTTTCCTCAAGGTTTAGGAGTGTGTTTATGGGATATTTTTGACCGCTCTTCTAGAAGCTCATTTGTGAGGTCAGGCACTGATGTTGGACGAGAAGGCCTGGCTCTCAGTCTCCGCTCTAATTCATCCCAAAGCTGATCTATCGGGTTGAGCTCAGGACTCTGTGCAGGCCAGTCAAGTTCCTCCACACCAAACTCGCTCATCCATGTCTTTATGGACCGACGCTTTGTGCACTGGGCCATCCCCAAACAATTCCCACAAAAGTGGAAGCATGAAATTGTCCAAAATGTCTTGGTATGCTGAAGCATTAAGAGTTCCTTTCACTGGAACTAAGGGGCCAAGTAATTTTCTATCCTATAATTACCGTTTGTTACTATAATTCTACACAAAATGTCCTTATAATCCCATAAAATACTTTACTTTTAACTCACATTAATTGTTAGAATACAGACATACATTTTAGGTTTTACAGATTTAACTTAAAGTTACAATAATATTATTGAAATTGTTATAAACTGATATAACGTTAATTTCCCAACCTAATAAAAAAACAACAACATCTGTTTTGCACCTTTGAAATAAACTGACCCCCACCAATCTCAGTGGTGATGAGAGTCACATGATGAACTACAGCTCATCACAAGCAGCTTTTCTGCAATATTTACTAATATATAGAAGGTGCACAGTCATTCACACAAACACTAAACACCATCATGGTAACACACAACATTATAAAAGGCAATAAACATTAATTTAAGAACATTACACCTAACATAAAACCGTAATGTACATGACTGGTTAGAAATACTGTAACTAAGAAGAAACCGTTATTTCAATGTGAATACATCAAATGTGAAGTTTCACACAGGGAATCCTGCATGTCAAGCACAGGTTTTCACTGTAATTAAAACAATGACTTGTTTGTGTTTCAGAAACGTACAAAAACGTAAAAATTAACAGTAATTTACTGTTAAATTACATACATTAATAGCTAGTTTGTCAGCTATTAATATTTATAGTCACCTAGATAAGGAGCTTAAAATGTATTGTTTTTTTGTTTCCATTTTTCTGTTTTTAATATTAATCAATTTTCTTTTGTAAAATTACACATTATTCTGTAAAAAGACATTCGATAAATGAATAGTGGACATTTAAAATACAGCAAATATCTGTAAAACAACAGGTATTTCATTGTATAATTCTTTTAAAAAATACAGACCATTCCCTGTAAAATTGCATGCTAAAATGGTATGCTAAAAATTATTATTTTTTGTGGTTATAATATAGTGTTGTGCAATTGTGTAGTGCAAGATTGTGTTTAGTGCAATCATTTGAACAGGAATAAAAGTTTTTAGTAAAATAAAAGTCTTTCAGTAAAAGCAGGTTTTACTGCCACTGGAAACTGCATTTGCACACACCGAATTCGAGGGCTCGGGGTGACACGTCTGTGATGAAAGACACAATCTACAGATGGGTCACTGTGCTCAAGGCATCTGTCTTCTGCTGCAGCACCATATTCTGCTCTCTGTCTTGTTTTATTCATTTGTGAATCTATGAGCATTGAATCAATCACCCTGGCCAATCTAACGAGGGCCGTGTCTCTCTGATACCCATCCACAGCTAATAGACCGGAGAAGAAGTGCTCTATAAAGCCCAACGAGCCACGTCCTCCTCCTCACTTCTTTTTACAGTGAGGGATCCAGCACTCAGAGCACATAATGACACACCAGCAGACAGTAATAATTGGGAAGTTACACCCGTACTTTTAGGAAACATGGGCTGACTGCTCTCTTAAAGGGTTAGTTCACCCAAAAATGAAATTGATGTCATTAACTCCTCCCCCTAATGTCGTTCCTCACCCGTAAGACCTCCGTTCATCTTCAAACACAGTTTAAGATATTTTATATTTAGTCTGAGAGCGTATGCAAGTGTATGCACACTATACTGTTCATGTCCAGAAAGGGAATAAAAACATCATCGCAGTAGTCCATATGGGACATCAGTGGGTTAATTAGAGTCTCTTGAAGCATCGAAAATACATTTTGGTCCAAAAATAACAAAAACTACGACTTTATTCAGCATTGTCTTCTCTTCCGCGTTTGTTTTCAATCCTCAAATAAAGATTCAAACGGTCATGAGTCAGCGGATTGATTCATGATTCAGATCGCCAATGTCTCAGTTTGGCAGTTTGACACGCGATCCGAATCATGAATAAATTGCTTTTTTGAGGATTGAAAAAAAAAAAAACAGGAAGAGAAGACAATGACAAAACCCACTGGCAGCAGAATTGGGAACAATAGGTTCATGTGATGTTAATATTTGGCCACCCCACATTATTCCATGTTTTCCCCTTACGGCACACCTCTCCCCTCAAACTCCCTCAAGCGTTCATTACCGGCCAGCCTAAACCCGTCCACCAATTAATAACCATGACAAGCTCAAGAGAGACTTAAACTTCCTGTGTGTGCATGCAAGAGGAAATTGGCGGTGGCCAAGAACGTAATTGGGTTGTGTTCAGTCGACTGCCAGAGTTATTTATAACGCTCGGGATACGCCCCTCTTGCTGTCTCTGGGAAGCACTTCATTGTCGTTCCCAGGTACAGTGCACAGTGTGAAACAAAAACACACACACACACACACACACACACACACACACACACACACACACACACACACACACACACACACACGTGCCTGTGTTCACTACAGATCTGTTGTGCAATTAAAAAGACAACACAGAACAGTACAGCTAATCCATTTGCAATTTCTAGAAACATCTTCCAGTAAAAGGCTAACTTCAAAATGGCAGGGTTTTAATTACTGAAGAGAAATATGTTTTCCACAAACAGGGTAGCCTGTATACTTTAATGAATACATTTCAAAAGGGGTAAAATTCAGTACAGAAAGTCCACATTATTTTTACAGTATACTGATACTACCATACTGTTACAGATTTGTGTCGTAGATAAGCGCTCGGAGACGAAGGAGAACAGGAAACAGGTATTTAATCAGAAAACTCAGAAACACATGATACACAGCTACATACAAACGAGAACCGACAAACACTGAGGGCAAACTGAGGGTTTAAATACACAGGGCAAATGAAGATAATGGGGTGCAGGTGAAGGACAAGGCACAGGTGACTGACATGAGTGAGTCTAAACAGAGCCAAACAAGTCTTATAATATATCGCGATTTTCATATTCAACTTACACAGAAAGCAGAACTGGTGCAACGATGACGTTGGACGTAGCGTAAGCAATTTTGAACTGTCAGAAGCTATATATTTCACTTAAACATCAATTTAAATATTTTACTTTACATTAAATCATGGGATCATTTTCCTTTTTGGGTGAGCGAACCCTTTAACTCAAACTCTCAGGTAACTTACTATTTAAATTAAACCAATATATTTTTTTAGAGTGCAGTTATGTAATTTATTGGTATTTTTTGGTAGTTTTGGTGATTGACAATGTAACTACGATGTTGTGTGCTCTTAAAGTAAAATAGAAGTCATTTATTTATAATTCCGGATTTGTTTTTAATCCTCAAATAAAGATTCAAAATGTTATGAATTAGTGAATCGATTCATGATTCGGATCGCCAGTGTCACGTGATTTCAGCAGTTTCACATGCGATCAGAATCGTGGAAGAAAAGACAATGCTGAATAAAGTCGTAGTTTTTGTTATTTTTGGACCAAAATGTATTTTGGATGCTTCAAGAGACTCTAATTAACCCACTGATGTCCCATATGGACTACTGCGATGATGTTTTTATTCCCTTTCTGGACATGGACAGTATAGTGTGCATACACTTGCAGACGCTCTCAGACTAAATATAAAATATCTTAAACTGTGTCTGAAGATGAACGGAGGTCTAACGGGTGTGGAGTGACATTAGGAGGAGTCAAAAATGACATCAGTTTCATTTTTGGGTGAACTAACCCTTTAAGACTTCTCTCTATTCTCTATTCTTTAGTAAAAGTTGCTCTCAGCAGCTTTGTGAACAGGTTTTAAGACAACTCGTAACTAAGAACTTTTACTCTAATAAAAATACTCTAATTCAGGTTAATAAATACAGTTTAATGTCCCACTGCCAATTTATGTTGTATCCATGTAAAGAAATGGATTTAACCATAAATATAAACAAAAACTTTACTTTAAAGGAATAGAATAATAATTGTAAGCTATTTCAATGATAAAATACACATTAAAGGAACAACAGCAATGCTAGACTTTCCTCAGAGTGGCTGAGCTCACTGTTGTGACATCATCAGAGAGCTCACTGTGACATCATAGTGGAGATTCCGTTCAGCACAAAGCTGCAAATCTGACTCTCGTTCGCTGTCGGTGTTTGAGGAGCGAAGAGATCGAAAGACTTTCGACACTTTCTGCAGATATCCACGACAGATACTGAACCCACTCGCAGCATTCCGTGTCTATAATGGCGCTGTTTTGCAGTGTATCTCGACTTTTTGAGCATTTTGCTCACTTCTTGCTAAGAAGCGAGACACGGGCACAGCAGTCAGAACCTGCGGCAGAGAAACTTCCAGAGCAGTGTGAGGCCTTCGACTACACTGCCAATGACAAGAAGTGCAGGAAGAGACGCCGCAAGGTGCCTGAGAAGTACCCGCTTGGAGAGAGAGAGGAGGAAAGAGAGATGAAGGTTAATAAGGGAAGCCGTCATGAAGATGAGGCTGAAATAACACCTAAAAAGATAAAGAAGAGAGAATGTGCACAGGAGAAAAAACGAGAGATGCACAGTCTGGAAAAGTTGATGGAGGGAGGAAGTGAGTTTAGAGAAGCTGGAGAAAAGAAAAGGAAGAAGAGAAAACGGAAGCAGCCAAAGGTCACAGAACCAACGCCGCTTCTTGTGGAGGTCAAACCTCTGCCTTCTACCATCCGATGTTCCTTCCTAAAGCCAATAGAGGGAGAACTACCAATGCTCCCAAGTGTCTCCGGACACCTCCCTCTACCAGCCGCTCACCTTAAACCTCTGCCGCCAGTGACAAAACCAGAGCGTCCTCAGAATCCAGATCCAGAACCTGATGAACGCTTTTCCATCTCTTCATCCCAAGTGCGTCGTCCCAAAAGACTTCCTCCGAGCCCCACTCCTGCACCCGATGAAGCCGTTGCTCTGGGACGTCCTCCCAGCCGGAAGCCTCAGCCGTTCCCTTCTTCCGAGTTTGAGCCCCCTCCAGAACTCATGCTAATCGACATAGAGGATGAGGAGAGCGAGTATGTGGAGTACACGGGGAAGACCTTCCGGGCCAGTGACTTACGCAAGTCTGAACGCCCCCAAACGCCGGAGGCCGAAATCAGGAAGAGAAAGATGCTTGCTTGGTTGGAGGTGGACGAGGATGAGGACGAGGGCGAGGTGCAGGAGGAAGCATGGTCAATTGAAGTGGTCCGGGCATTCGAGGAAGAGGACTATGACCCCAGTGAAATGGGTGACTCTGAGGCCATAGAAGGCCCTTCGGATGATGACCCTCAGATCGCAGAGTTCATGAGGAAGCTCTTCTGTGAAGCCTCTCCTGACGGTCCCAAGAGCGAGACCGAGAACAATATGAACGTCGAGACTAAGAGCACAAGAAAAGTGCCATTTTCTCTGTTCACCTGGGCAGAGAAGAAGGCCCAGAAAAAGAAGGAAAAGAAAATAATCAAAGAGAAGGAGCGAAGAGATAGAGAGTTGCTGCTTGATCGGTACATGAACGATCCGAAACTAAAGCACTTGTGGATCAACAAACACAACCGCAACTACAACTCCTCCTAAAGCAGTTCACCGTCCCTTACTCCCTCCTCACCTTTAACCGGTGGAAATAAAAAAGTCTGCATACTAAAAGTTGACAGATTCATGACTCTTCCTGATTCAGGCCCTTCATAGATAAGACACATTTAAATGATGTTTACTAACTTAATTATTTAAATTTAGCGAAATTAGGTATGTTTGTGTTCAATCAGCCTAATATATTTAAAACTGAAGTTTACTTAATTAATTTGCGTTAAAACTACATTAAATATTTGTGTTGACATAACTAACTGGATCTGTAGTTCCCAGCATGCTTTGCAAGGGACTGCACTAGGAGAGAAAATGAATGGATTAAAGTGTTATTTTATGTGTTTTTCAGTAAAGGGAAAGATGGTATTAGTTTATGTTAGTGTTTAATGTTCAGTTATGTTGGACAGTGAGGAGTTTCTGTAATTTGGTGGTTATCATTATGCAGAAGAGTGGTGTCTGTGTTTAGGATGAGGGCCTAAAAATATGTTTACTTTGTCCAATCAGTTATTTTTGCAGTTTATTTTTAAAAATATGCTTGTTATTTAAAAGTTTTAAAGGCAAATTAAATTGATAACAGTGTTCACCTTACATAATAAACTTTTATAAATTTAACATAACATCATTAAGTAGACGGCACATTTAAATATTATGTAACAGTGACAAACTCAAATGGTTTGTATTTACTCAGAGTAATTTGTGCCAGCTTTACTTGAATTTTTTTTCATATAACTAAACTGTTATTTGTCAAATAAAATACTCAATATAGTTGTGTGCAACCACTTACCACATATTATATAATTGTTTATTTTTAAGTCATTTTTTTGAGTGTGACGCTGCAATGCAAACTGCTTTTGTACTCATAGCTTGGAGCCCATTTGGAGGCTCATTAGAATCTCAAAAACTGAAGTTTACACAAAATGTGGGATGAAATTCAATATGAGCTGGCTCAGTTTTGTTTGTTCTTCTGTTTTTTGACGTAGTATTCAAAGAGCTCCTAGCCTTTAAAAAGCAGACTGAGGCTTGTTCATATAAGCTACAGGAAAATTCCTCGGACTAAATATAAAATATCTTAAACTGTCTGAAGATGAATGGAGGTCTTACGGGTGTGGAACGACATTAGGGAGAGGAGTTAATGACTCATTTTTGGGTGAACTAACCCTTTAAAGCTGATAAAAGCTGCAAAACTCCAGTTCTGATTTCATGTTGTCTTTAAGTATATTATCCTTGTTGCAAAAGCCACAGCCGATAGAATGAGTAATGCTCAGAGTGCAGCGCAGGTAGACTATCCATGACAGCTTAATAACCGAGAGCAGAGAGACACATAGAGACATCTCTATAACTCCCACTCCAGGCTGATTCACAGGCCGAGGGAAACCTTTCGGGTCTCTGAGTTCCCAGCCGAACATCTTCAGGTTTGATGTGATTAACTTCACGTCTAGACTCCCACAAGCGCTCGCAGCGAGGGAAACTCTAAGTGTGTGTGTACATCGAGAGAGGGGGGGTCCCAGAGATATACATATCAATACACCACCCGTGTCTCATTTTGAAACTAAGAAAAGAAAACTCTCATTTCCTTTTGCTGGGATGTGTGGTTACGCAATGCTGCTGTAGAGCGAGCGACATCCTCTTGTGCGTCTTTTTTTTCCGTACAACACTGCACATCTAAGCATCCGCGGTTTGATTTCCATTAAGAGTTTCTCAAGGGGAAGGACGGAAACTGCAAAGTCTGAAAACACAGACGATTCTGACAACGGTTTGTGTGCATTTTGCTCGGGCGATCTTTGCAAGTTTTCCGTGGCGTCTTCAGACACTTCTCATTATGATAAGAGTGTTGGGGAAGATACTGTAGACTTCAAATTTAAGCTTTGTCCCCATTGTAGTTTAATTCACAGGACCGGACACCAGTTATTTTGCCAAGAGATTTTCTCAGCATAGGAGAAAAAGACAATTTTCTGCACTGTCAGAAAAAAAGGTACATTTCTGTCACTGGGGCGGTACCCTAAGGTACAAAACCGAAAAGGTACTAATTTACACTCTTAGTGTGCTTTCACACCAACCTTATTTGGTCTGGATTTTCTGACTTTTCAGTTTTCGATCCAACATGGGGCGGCAGTGGCTCAGTGGTTCATATAGGTGAACCAGAATGTTGGTGGTTCAATCCCCGGTTCCACCTGACCAAGTGTTGAAGTGTCCATGAGCAAGACACCTAACCCCAGCTGCTCCCAACGAGCTGGATGGCGCCTTACATGGCAGACATCACCGTCGGTGTATGAATGGGTGAATGTGAGGCAAAAATGTAAAGCTTTGGATAAAAGCACTATATAAATGCAGTCCATTTACATGCTTGAATCCTCCCTCGGACCATGGTCCGAACCAAATAGACAAAATTTGGTCCACTATGTACCTTTAAGGTACTAATTTGCACTCTTAAAGTACTGATATGTACCTTTTAAGGTAATAATATGTACCATTTAGGGGTGAGTAAGGTACAAAGATGTACCTTTTCACTTTTGTACCTTAGGGTACCACCCCAATGACAGCACTGTACCTTTTTGTTTGAGAGTATGGGAGTTAGTCATCATTCCAGCTTTCTCTGATCTCTGGTCTAGTGTTGTGTTTTTATATGCTGGAAAACTACATTACCAGACAAACAAGTGATGTCCATTAAAATAGAATGTGTAAATGTATAAGTCAACATACACATGGAATATATAACAAACCATTAAGTCTACAGTAGCATGAAATGTATAACTAAACGCTGAGTAAACATATGCATTAAAAATTAGACTACACTCATACATTGTTCTTACAGTCCAACAGTTCTTTTCCTTCACTCAGTGTTCAAGCATACAAATGTTTATGAATACTAATAAAAAGGAACATCAACATCAATAAAAGTTAATGTTGAATACTAAAAATGTAGTCTAGAATACGCTACTCTGGTTAAACTACAGGGAAACTGTTTGAAAAAGTAGAGAGCAAAAAAAAGAGCAAAGCTGGGCACAATGGATTCCTCTAATCAACACTTTTCATGAAACCTGCGATTATAATCACAATTATGTATGCTCTTTGAGTTATGGATGCTCACTCGACAATTCAAAACACCTGATGATTATCTAAAATAACAAATGCATTAAAAAAGTGAGGATAAAAATATGGATTTGTATGGATGTTGATATACTTGATAAATGGTTCTCAAACTAGGGTTATTTCAATGCACTCAAAAAATTATTTTATGATACTTTATTTTAAAAAGTGTATTGTGATTCAACATCATTGTATCAGGTTTCTGGTTCAAATGTGATTGCTTCATGTTAAAATTAAGTGGTTACTCTTTGACTTAACTTGATGTTTTCCAACCACACTCAAAAAATAACAGCAAAGGGGATGATAAAAATGATACATTGATAAAAGTCAACCTCTATTTCTTATAACTACTAATAAAATGATGCTCACAAATGATGTGCATTTTCTAAACGGACAATAGAGAGTTTGTTTGCTCTCGCCGCACTGCAAAAAAAAAAAATGCTTTTCTTACTTAGTATTTTTGTCTTGTTTCTAGTCCAAACATTTAAAAATTCTTAAAACAAGAAGTATTTACTGGACAAGCAAAAGTAATTGTCTTGTTTTGTGAAAAAAACCCTCAAGATTAAGAGAGTTTTTGCTTACAGTTTTTCTCGATTGCTTAAACACATTTCTTGAAACTATGCCTCATATTCTCAAAACTATAAACACAAATCCATAACGTCTCACCCAGTTTCCCAAACAACCTATTTTCAGGTCAAAATGATGCTCTAAACTCAAAACCATTCACTCTTGCTGAAAAACCAAACTTTGCCCTCAGACAAGACACACAAGCCCTCAAAATCACACACACACTACAACATAGTCTAACACACTGGTGCAATAAATTCAAAACAACATTTCCAAAACTGGTAAGTTATGTTACTTGTGGTTCCCCTCCTCACAAACCTTTTCACATGATGAACAAAAGACACAACCAATGGATACATTGGCACATTTTTATTCATTCATTCATACTACACAGTTCAAAAAAAAAAAAAAAAAAAAAAAAAAAAAATTTGTATTCCGCCTTAGCCTCCCGTCTTTGGTCTGGGTCAGGCCAGAGAATCTCATCCACATCACAGGCTATATTAGCCCTAGCCTGGCAGCGGGGGTAAAATCCTCTTGCATGCCTGATCCACCCCTGGCACGCATCTACTGACACATGGCCTGGACGAGGTGAACAAGCATATAAGGTTCTCGATCATACACTTTCCACTAGTGCTGTAGTCAAGACCACCTAAACCGAGACCAAGACCAAGACTTTGAAGGGCCGAGACCGAGTCAAGATCATGACCAGTGCATGTCCCCACACTTACAGTATGATAAAATGTGGAATATGCATATGATTGGCACTTCTCTCGTATAATCAACTAAACTGGCTCTAATTTCATCCGAGACTGCTTGTCTTCCTCCTCCTCCTCCTCCTCCTTCACCACATCCTCTTCCTCTCCCTCCTCCTTCACCATGTCCTCTTCCTCCTCCTTCACCACGTCCTCTTCCTCTCCCTCCTCCTTCACCATGTCCTCTTCCTCCTCCTTCACCACCCACGTCCTCTTCCTCTCCCTCCTCCTTCACCACGTCCTCTTCCTCTCCCTCCTCCTTCACCACGTCCTCTTCCTCCTCCTTCACCACCCACGTCCTCTTCCTCTCCCTCCTCCTTCACCACGTCCTCTTCCTCTCCCTCCTCCTTCACCACGTCCTCTTCCTCCTCCTTCACCACCCACGTCCTCTTCCTCTCCCTCCTTGAACTCTTCCTTCATTTCTTTGTGGATCCATTGTTCCAAAGCTCAAATGAACTGACTCTGGCAATTTTATGTATCTTGAAAGTTCTGATTGATGTGTGTTAAATTTTGACTTTTAGTGTTTTCACCTGGGTAATTGTGTGCTAATTGAGCTGAAACTATGCTGACTTGAGTGAACAATATTGAATGCTAGTGCTTTCTAAATGACCACATGGTCTAGGCAATGAGAAATTAAGGGATTTGTGTGAAGAGTTTTGCAGTGACAGTTCAACAAATCTGACTTATGTGTCAAAACAGGGAATAGTGTTTATAGTTTAGTGAAATGGGTGTGCTTTTTGATAAATGGCGTTATGGTTTTGAAATTTTAGTTCAAAAGCCTGGTTATAGTGTTTAAGCAATCGAGAAAAACTGTAAAATAAGCCAAATAATCTGCCAATGAGGTAAGCAAAATAATCTCAAAACAACATTATATTACTTTCCCCACTGGCAGATTATTTTGCTGATTTTAAGCAAAAACTCTCTTAATTTTGAGTTATTTTTCCCCAAAACAAGACAATCATTTTTACTTGTCTAGTAAATTCTTAATGTAAGAATTTTTAGATATTTAGACTCGAAACAAGGCAAAAATACTAAGAAAGAAAAGCATTTTTTGCTGTGCGGCGCTCCATGTGTACTTTGATTCTCCCCAAAGCTTTGAGCCTGTCTCCTGCTGTCTCTGCGCCTGTCAGGCGGTCCGTTCGTCCAGGGGAAGGTGTCTGGGGCTCTTCTATTTCTGGACACAGGTAAAGAGAGTCGTAGGCCACAACAGGAATAGGCCTTGTGCAAGGAGATCACGGGAGACATTCATCTATAGCTAAATATAGCTGCAAACCACGTCAGCCTGCAAGGCAATCTCGGTTTTTGCTCTGCTTTTTTCCCCGGGTGTTTTTAAGGTGATGGAAGAAAACGAAAGCCAAGCTTCAAGGTGCTAATGTCCCAGACAGGGAGGGGGGGGGGGGGGGGGGGGGTGTATTAGACTGTGAAATGAACACTGTTTGTGGTGTCAGATGAATGTGCAATAACAAACTTTAGGGGTACAACAGCTGATCACTGGGGGGTTTGTTCACCCAAAAATGTAAATTCTGTCATTAATTCCTCACCCTAATGTCGTTCGACACCCGTAAGACCTCCGTTCATCTTCAGACACAGATGAAGATATTAGTGTTGAAATCCGATGGCTCAGAAAGGCCTTCATTGACACCAATGTCCTTTCCTCTCTCAAGACCCATAAAGGCACTAAAGACGTCGTTACAAAGCCCATCTCACACAGCAGCTCTACAATCATTTTATGAAGAGACGAGAATAGTTTTTGTGCGCAAAAAAACAACAACTAAATAACGACTTATATAGTGATGGGGCGATTTCAAAACAAAGCTTCGAACCGTTATGAATCAGTGAGTCGATTCATGATTCGGATCGCCAAAGCAGTTTGGCGATTTGACGCAAAGAACGGCCAAAACGGTTGTCATTTCTATGTTGAGGCGGCAGGGGTGTTGTCGGAAACTGCTGAATGTAAAGTAACTTGTAATCTTACTTAGTTACTTTTAATATCAAACAATCAGTAAAGTAACTTACTTTTTAAAGGAGTAATCAGTAATCAGAAAACTTTTTCAAAGTAACTGTGGCAACACTGGCGACGAGAATAGTTTTTGGCACAAAAAAAACGGGAAAAAAAAATCGGTTCATGATTCGGATCGTGTGTCAAACTGCTGAAATCACGTGACTTTGGTGATCCGAATCATGAATCGATTCACTGATTCATAACGGTTCAAAGCTTTCTTTTGAAATCGGCCCATCTCTATATAAGTCTTATTTAGGTTTTTTTTGCACACAAACATTTTTCTCATCACTTTATTAAATGATTGTAGAGCCGCTGTAGTGAGATGGGCTTTGTAATGACGTCTTTAGTGCCTTTATGGGTCTTGAGAGAGGAAATGACATTGGTGTCAATGAAGGCCTTTCTGAGCCATCGGATTTCAACACTAATATCTTCATCTGTGTCTGAAGATGAACGGAGGTCTTACGGGTGTCCAACGACATTAGGGTGAGGAATTAATGACAGAACTTACATTTTTGGGTGAACCTTTAAGTAACCCTTTAAGTTAGATGATATTAAAATGCTTGGTTTTATTTTGTTTTTATGGTGGTGGTGGTGGTGGTGGTGGGGGGGGGCAAATCGTAATGCAATCTAATACAATGACGACTGAGAGATAAATAAACGTTCCTCAATGCCTGATGAATCATATTTGATATTCACATTTTAACATGTTTGTGCTGAAACATGCAGAGTATAACTGATTACATGCCATATGGATTATGTAATCAGTACTTGCAATTGTATTATATTACATTTTAGATATGTGGCAAGCAGTCGGGGACGAGGGATCGTGAGAAGGGGCCGATAATGAGCATCAGCTGGGCGCCGCACCGGTCTCGTGTCTCACGGAGGAGCTCGGACGCATGAAAGGAGGAGTGACGAAAGTGAAGGACGAGAGAGGACAATACATGGTATGTGTATTTGGCGTGCTGTCCGAGGAGAGGACTCCGAACCCAGAGTACTCCCCCTGTATCTCTGGTTAGGAAAGTTAACCGGGTGCGTGTGAGGTAGAAGGGGTGGTGGAGGGATGCTGCAAACTCTGTCAAGGAACATTGGTGAGTTGAGTGGGTATTTACGTGATCCTCCACTTGAGCTGATTGGCAGACATGTTGATTACTGATTGTTGACAGCTGATTGGAATGACATCCTGATTGGGTAGATCGTTTGATTGTGCTCCTCCCGAACTTAACATTTATTAAAGTCTCTCAACATTCGCCGGTTGCCGCATCCTTCTTCCCATAACTACAAACTGGGTTACATTGGTGCCAAAACCTGGGAGGAAGGAGGACATGGTGTTGGAGAGCCCTCACTACTGAGGGGATGAGGAGGTCTGGCAGAAGAATGAAGACCACGAGTGGCACCGTCTCGGCTGGTTGAGGACCGAGCAGCAGTGACCAAGATTTTTTATTTTTTTTCTCTCTCTCGTCTCTGTCGCTCCTTATGCTTCCGGCTCCCTTTCTCTTTCCTCATCTGTCCTTACCCCGAGGCCTGCAAGGGGCGTTTGGGGTATTGTGGTTTTGTGGTATTGTGGTAAGCAGTTGAGGCACTGCCTTGCTTGTCACAATATACTAGACTAGCTATTTTTTTATTGATTGAATGATTATTAATTTTTCATATTCATATTTCATATTATTTATACAATGGCAGCAAATTATTCATAATTAATCGATTCTACCTAATTTAAACTTTTCCATTCCAAAAAGCATACTGCGGTAACACTTTATTTTAGGGTTCAGTTATTAACTAGTAGATTAGTAGCATACATATGACTAGGATACTGGCTGTTTATTAGTAATTATAAAGCTCATATTAATGCCTTATTCTGCATGACCTTTTTCTACATCCCTTAATCCTACCCAATACCTAAACTTAAATGCTACAAAAACTACCTTACTAACTATTAATAAGCAGTAAATTAGGAGTTTATTGAGGCAAAAGTCGTCGTTAATAATGAATATGTGTTCCCCACACTAAATTGTTACCCTTATTGCTTCGTCACACAAAATCACACATCACACTTCCTGCATTTTTACATTTTCAAAAACAAAAAAAAACATAAAAACTCGATATAGCTTGATAAAAACTCAATAAACTGGGTGATTTATAAGCTTGTTTCCTCAATTTAGGTCCCAACAGTCACACGAGTCCCCATGAGTCGGTATGCATTCATTCCCTACCGGGATAAAAAAAAATACATGAACACGCACACGCACACACACACACACACACACACACACACACACACACACACGCGCGCACGCACGCACGCACGCACACACGCACGCACACACGCACACACGCACGCACACACGCACACACACATAACTCTATTTCGTCATCCAGTGCACATTTAGCTAAAAAGTCATTAAAATTCTGAAGCCTCGTTTCTTTGATGAATGCACCAGTGATCATCAGAACAGCTGATTGCATTTCAACCAAATCAAGAGTTAGAAGATTCAGTGTTTCTTGAAATAATCAATGAAATGGCAGCTGTTTCAGCGCAATCGCTCCCACCGAGTGTTTTAAATTTTATGCATCAAAACACTAAACCACAAACTGATGCTTTTCATTAGGGACAGATGGACAGAACGAGTATTTGGAGAAAGCAGACAGAGCTGGGAATCGGTTAAAAATATATTTAAATGAATTACATGACATGTTGATTAATTATTTCATTATTCACAGTTAATTAAATTTACACATATCATATACACTGATAAGGCATAAAATTATGACTACTGACAGGTGAAGTGAATAACGCTGATGATCTCTTCATCACGGCTCCTGTTAGTGGGTGGGATATTTAAGCAGCAAGTGAACATTTGGCCCTCAAAGCTGATGTGCTAGAAGCAGGAAAAGGGCAAGTGTAAGGATTTGAGTGAGTTTAACAACGGCCAATTTGTTATGGCTAGACGACTGGGTCAAAGCATCTCCAAAACTGCAGCTCTTGTGGGCTGTTCCCGGTCTGCAGTGGTCAGTCTCTATCAAAAGTGCTCCAAGAGGAACAGTGGAGAACCGGCCACAGGGTCATGGGCGGCCAAGGCTCAATGATGCACGTGGGGAGCGAAGGTGAATTTCAACCGATCATTAACTCCAGAATTTGCAAAAATATTCTTTGTCTTTAGGTGTCAAAGAATTGTGAAGAGTTTCTCCCATGCTAGAAAATGATGTATTACCAGACCATGAATTGTTAGTATACATATATTTTTAGTTAGCATCTGCACTTTTTCTTGAACGGAATTAACATCATGAAAGCTGAGGATTAAAAATGCTATTTAACTTTGTATTAATCATCTCAAAATGTCATTTTCAAGTAGGCCAAGAAAAAAAAATCTAAGGAGAAGAAAATGCTCTCTGCAAAGCTCTCAGCTCAGTTACTTTGAGTTGTTTTAAAAGAACCTCAAAGTGATCAGAGGTCATGAATTTATTGGGCTGCTTAAAATATGATATTGCAGCTGAGATATCTCAGGCATCATTTACATATTACATCGCGCTTAATTAAAAAAATGTCACGCTCACTTTGAAGCACCAGTATACTGTTTGGTGGAAAAATAACAACAATTGCTGGACATTTGTCAGGATTTGATGGAATTTCTTGTCAAAAGTGAAGTGCTAAACATGAGAGGACAAACTGAATTATAATTCACAGAGGCTATGGCTTTATAGATGCTGCACAAACTGTTTCTGACTCCTCAATGTTGAATTTACCCAGCAAAGATTCAATCCACGTTTATAACAGACTGGACGCTCTAATGAACATGGGCATGACAGATGACTGGATGGTTTAAAAAATATACATCAGTAAAGTCCCATGGGCCTTGAGTACATGTAACAGTTCATTTTGAGTAAGGAATAATGAAATAAGTTACTTTTGGTAGAGTGAATTAGTCAAGAGCAGTCAATGAGTGAATCATTAGATTGATTCAAATGAATTACTCATGAGTTTGAATGTAATTTATTTGTTAGTCTGACTACACTTTGTCCCTTTGTTTGTTTGGCATCCAACCATTGAGGACAAAGCAACAGAAAGATGTATCTATTCATTGTCTTTTAATTATTTTGGAATGACTCATGAACGATTCATGAATGAATTCAGCTTAAAATCTGTGGTCTTAAAATTCAATGCTTCAAAGTACTACAAGGTGTACACGCTCCACGCTCCACACTCCACATGTACTTATTTGCATCATAAGAAGAGTGGCATCTACACTAATATTAGTCTCTCTGTTTATCCCGACGTTTACAGTAGTTATCTGGAACCAGGCCGTATCCAGACCAGATGGTGGACTAGCATCTAGACACGAACACATCTCATAATTTAGTCAGCTGGATCCAGGCCGTATCCAGATCAGATGGTGGACTTGCATCTAGATACGACCACATCTCTTGATGTAGTCAGCCGGATCCAGGCCGTATCCAGATCAGATGGTGGACTTGCATCTAGACATGACCACATCTCATAATGTAGTCAGCCGGATCCAGGCCGTATCTAGACCAGATGGTGGACTAGCATCTAGACATGACCACATCTCATAATTTAGTCAGCTGGATCCAGGCCGGATCCGGACCAGATGGTGGACTTGCATCTAGACATGACCACATCTCATAATGTAGTCAGCCGGATCCAGGCCGTATCCGGACCAGATGGTGGACTTGCATCTAGACATGACCACATCTCATAATGTAGTGAGCCGGATCCAGGCCGTATCCGGACCAGATGGTGGACTTGCATCTAGACATGACCACATCTCATAATGTAGTGAGCCGGATCCAGGCCGTATCCAGACCAGATGGTGGACTTGCATCTAGATACGACCACATCTCTTGATGTAGTCAGCCGGATCCAGGCTGTATCCAGATCAGATGGTGGACTTGCATCTAGACACGACCACATCTCTTGATATAGTCAGCCAGATATCGGCGTGGATTTGATGACTCTTATCTTCAACCAGATGGAACTGGGGAAATATTCTAAATGTTCAAATCTAATCTGACTTCTGACCTGTAAAGTTGCCTGAATCATAACTATACTGTTCATCCGTTGGCCAGAGGAGAATTGGCCCCCTGACTGAGGCTGGTTTCTCCCAAGGTTTTGTTCTCTCCATTCTGTCCTGATGGAGTTTTGGTTCCTTGCCACAGTCGCCTCTGGCTTCTGGCTTGCTTAGTTGGGGACACTTAATTTTCAACAATAATTATTGCCCTGCCTCTATCAATGCACTTACTTAAGCTGGACTATGACACTATTTTCTTCTAGATCTGCTGTACAGCCGAAACTTAGTTGCATTATTTTCCTGTTAACACTGTAAAGCTGCTTTGAAACAATCTGTTTTGTAAAAATAAAATGCTATTTAAATAAAAGTGATTTGACTTGACATAGCTACACACATTATCAGCTACCTACACATTACATACTACAGTAGCCTATGTTTCCAACATCCCACACAATGGCATAATGACTCAAAGACAGCATACTTGAGGTTTAACTGCTACATGTCCCTCCTCCGTGTCACATTAGAGAAGAAGCTGCTCTGGAAATCCCTGATGCACAATGCAAGTCCGGGACTCTCATGTGTTTGGTCTGCTGAATGTTATTCCAAACGGGTCAAGGGTTGGTTGTTTATCCAGGGCTGTTTATCCACAGTTACATCATCTATCCTCTGCTGATAGATGATGTAACTATAGCATTATGGGAAGAAAGCACCTTTCTGCACTGAATAGCATGGAATAGACTTTTTTTTCGAGCGATGACATCGAGCGATGCCAGTGCTTAATATCTTTGAAAGCAAGGCAGCCAATAGCCACTTTGAAGCCGATAGATAATATTATACAAATGAATTGGAGGATAGTAAATATCACATGCCTAACAGTGGTTCCAATTAAGTGCAATGTAGTTTGAAGTTGCTCACTTATGTGTTGCTTTTCTAATATTAGACACAACTGTTAAACAAAGACAGTAAATTAATGAAAATAAAGAGTGCATCTGCGCTCAGCACTGTCAAAATAACAGAAAACACTTATCGGCCAAACAGAAAAAAAATTCTGTTGTATCTGTTTTTGCTCTTCTTTTAGTTTCTGCTTTCAGGTTTGATTTGGTTGTATAAGTATGTTTATATACGATATATCAGTCGATATTTTCCCATGTCCGTTGTCCTTGACGTCACAGTTCAGGAGTCTCCAGTGCAAGGTTTGGGGCTGTACATGTTCTTGTGGTGCCATCACATTATTTTCCTCACATGACAGCTCAGGTGATTGGCTAAAAAAAAAAAGCGTCCTGACCAGAGTGCGTATGAGGAATGATGGCAGCAAGCTCTCCTTGATTACTATTCTCTTTCCACCATACACAGCATGACATCTGACAATATAAAGCAATGATATAATGACTCTTCCCACTGAATAATGCTAATCTGACTCTAATAATCATCCACGACGAATGCATCCACCACACTCTGTGAGAATACGCTTTCTTCATGCAGAACTGAATTTATATCTGTTCCTGAAACCCTCCAGTCAAGCAGCTAATGAGTCTCTCTGCTAATCAACAAAAAGATAATTGCGGCGCATGAACAGACACATTACGTAATGCACGTGCTGCTACACAAGCATTGTAAGACATGCTACTTTTCCTGCTGTCAGGTTTTAAAGACTCCATGGATTGGGAAATAGCTTTCTTTCCTATGTTGACATATTTCCACTAAAACAGGAAGTAGGGACAGTACTTCTCAAAGTTATAAAGCCAAAAGCCTTTTCTTTATATGCCATTTTGTTTAAACTATGTTTGAACTGATGCCCTCAGGTAGCTGTTTTAAAGCACTGAAGCTGAAGACTAAGAGATCAGGCAACTCTTTTATTCCCATAGCAATTAGAAGGCTAAATCTGGAGAGGAAAGGCAGGAGATTGTGTCTGTCTTGTCTTTCTGTGTTAATGTCATAATGTCATTTGTTCATGATGTCCCTTTCAAACTCTGGAAACCGATTTTTCCCAAGGTAAATATAAAACGTGACCTGATTTGACTTGAAATAAATACTTTTGAATAGCCATCAATAGAAAAAAGATGGTTATTTGCAATTAGTTTGCTTAAGTAAGTAAAAAATCACTCTTAAGTAGGACTTGAGTACGTATTTTATGTAATTTCATAATTGTATTTTGTCTTTGATTCGGTTAAACTGTACTGCTGAATGTCCTGACAAGAGTTACAGAAAACGTCTCAGGTTAAGCATGTAACCATGGTTCCCTAAAAAGGGGAATAAGACATGGCGTAATGTAATTGATGCTATTGGAGGATGCCCTCAGCGTCCCCAGTGTCTGAAGTGAAGCCGCCAATGTCCCAATATGGGGCTGACATCTTGCGCTGATTGATTCCCGCCCACTCTCCTGCAGAATCCATTTGTATTAGTTACCGCATAACTAATTTTGTCGGTGTGAAATAAACAGTTACGGAAATGTAGAAATTAAAGTTAAAGCTCCAATCTCCCCCCGAAAAATGTTTTTGGTGCCTCAGTGCTGTCAATCTTGACGTCACACTTCCGTTTCTATTACATTTAAATAACTGATTGAAACCAAACTTAAAAAAAAAACAAAAAAACACTTGAACTTACAAAAGCTTGATAAAAACGGTCGACAGAAACCATCTTTGGGAAAAAAATTATTTGAAGTGAAATATTATTGTTTCGTTTGTCTCACGTTCCATTAGATTACACGGAGAGGGCAGGGTTTATGAGCTATACTGGGACCAACCACATGGGGGCAATTGAGGAGCTTTGGCTTCACTTTTCAGGACTCGTGCGGCACACTTGGGGCCATATTTACTAACAGCTTGCACCAGCGCAAACTTGGATAAAACAAGGCTGCAAGTGAAAATGTAATGGATGTCTAATCAAAGCCCAAGAACTATCTAGAACATGAACATGTCAAAGAAATGAAAGCAAACACCTTGCAATGACTGTTGACTTTGCTTACAATATGGAATAGCAAGCTATTTAGGTAAAAATATGGCATGTTACCAAATGCAAGATTATTTTGACTAGAAGTGGGTTACTCATAGTCAGAAATATATCGGGTTTATAGTTAACCGAGACAGTGAAATGACGGCTATTGCTTGCTGGGTATGAGACAACAAAGAAAAGATGCAAAATAACACTGAGTTTGTTTAAAACAAACACAGAGATGCTGATGGCATTTAAATGCCAGTGAAATTGCTACTTTGCATTACTAAACCTGTGCTGCATCAGTTTTATGACTCAACCGTCCTCTAAGCCACATCTCACATTCAAATAATAAGCCTCTCTGGACACTCATTTAATGAGAGCTGCAATTTAAGTCACTAAGTGCTACAAAATGTGAATCAAGACATGGAAATGTGTATTGAACGGCTGTGGGTAATGTCATAGCACAAGAAAGGTGCAGTAGAAATACAACTAATTTCAACTGTGTGTCAAAAGTAAAACATGGCATTGACCTTGACTGTATAAATGGACTCAGAAAACCTCTATAGACCATAGTCATATTTATATGAAGTTTTATGAAGCTCCAGACTAAAGCAAAGTGTGTCTCAGTCTTGCAATCGCTCTTCTGGTGTGCACACTCATGAGACATGTTGCAAGTAGGTTTAAAAGCAATACATTTATCATCTGAAATCTGTCAGTCCAGTCAACTCAGAGCAACAATGAGAAACAGATAATGAAATTATAAGAGAGTAAAGGAGCTCAAGAGGAGAGCGAGCCATGGGAAACAGGAGCCAAAATAAGAAAAGAAACAAACATCAAACTATACATCTCCCCAGGCACCGTCACATCCGTATTATATATATATTACAGTGTTCTAAAGTGAATATATATATATATATATATATATATATATATATATATATATATATATATATATATATATATTTACAAAATGCACCCTAAAATTCAAAATAAGGTTGCAAAATACGCTCCTGCACATTTAAATGAAATCTGTAACAGCTGTTGCAATTAAACTGAAATGTAAAAATTATAGACAGCTCAATTTAGATCTGCTCACGTTGCATTAGATTTCTTTGTATAATTTTTTTTTGCAGCGTTGAGCATTATAAACACACACATTTCGGTTGAGCTTGTGAATTCAAGGGCCAATCAGAGGCGTTTAAATTATAATATAAATTATATAATTACCTAAGTGCAAATAGCGACAGATGACCCAAGTTTGGGTCATACCAAGACCAAAACATACCAAGCACAATGTTCTCTCACCATTCCTGCTTTTGGTAACACTTTTGAATACTGATCCATCATTAATGAATAATTACACAGGAATGAAGTATTAACACTCTAGTAACTACTATAAACTAACAAGAAGCTCTGATTAATACATGAGTTAGTAATAGTGCATATATAACTACTATTATTATTATTTTTTCATAACTCCCAGAGGACTACTACACAGTAAATTCCCCGGTGTTGAATTAACACCGGTCGGTGTTCATATGGGAACCACCAACAGGGTGTTAAGGTAACACTGAAGCAGTGTTAGAGTTAATAAGATACTTAGGGTTAATTCAACACTGGGGAATTTACTGTGTAAGAACTACTATATACAGGTTGATAATTAAAATGAATAATGCATAATGTATAATTAATTCTAAAATGAAGATCATGGTAACCCATTAGTAATGACTTGGGTATTATTAAATCCTTCAGAAGGAATTACTAATTACTTGGATCAGTATTGAAAAACATGATAACTCTAGTAACGGCTGAAGTCACTGTAATCTTTTGCTGTTTTTGTAAAGTTTTGGATAGGAATGTCTCAGGTGTTACTCCATACTTCTATAGGGATTACTAGTTATTTGGATCAGTATTCTAAAGTGAAGCTCATGGAAATTCTACATTACTCAAATGTTACTATCAAAAGACCTCAAAAGTTTACAATGACTTCAGTCATTAGTGTTATCATGATCTTCACTTTAGAATAATAGCCTTTGTCAACAAAGTGGGCTATCTCCAAATGGGAGTGGCTTCCTCCCATTGACAGACAAGAATCAGCGTATGAATCTCAACAATGGTGACATACTTAATGCTGCAATGCATGCTGGGAGCCATGAGTTTTATACTGTGGTGGCTTAGATGGGCTGGAGCTAAACTCTGGAGGACATCAAATCTCTAGGACCGAACTTGCCTACCCCTGATTTAGAGGTACAGAAATGTACCCTTAAGGGTACAGCCCCAGTGACGGCCACTTGTACCATAAAAGGAAAAATTTTGTACTGTTTTTTTTTTGACAGTGTACCCTACACCAAAATCTTCATTCAATCTTCAATTCACTGCAAGGTGGGATGTGCGCTGAATAGCGTGCTAAAGAAAATGGCAGTTCAGGAGATAAGCAGTTAATAAGATTGAGCGACATTAGATTGCTGAGCCGGCCGTCAGTTACCTCCCAACCAGATCTCACAAGACATTGGCACATTTCTAGATGCTCTACCGCCTCTACCCTGCGAGTCTCGAGCCCCGGGATGCCTTCATCGCTTAGAACAGCAATAATAAAGCAAACTTTCCCACACGCTACACTGTGTCATTGAGCAGAGTTTCAAACTCCAGTCCGAATACCACAGGCCACAAGTTCTGGGCTGCTCTCTCATGGAGCAGATTTACTTATATAGCATGTTTTTTGTTCTAATATTAGTTAGAAACTATATTTCATTACAAACATTTATTTTGCATTGTAAGTTAATGACAATTAGATGAAGCCAGTGCCAATAGCGAACGTCTTTTCACTTGGAGAACCCGCCCCCTTTTGGAGACCTCCGGACTGCAGTTATACCTACTTGGGGATTATTTGCACTAAAATTACTCACTGCTGAAAACGCCAGAGATTTTTCTGAATTCTGCACTCTTCGTTTTCTCAGCATAAACAATGTGAAGATGTGATGCAAGTACGAGATTCAGTTTGCAGTGTAGACGTTTCTGCAAGAAGTCCAAAGTCTTGTGCAGAACTGAAGTCATGGAGCGCTTTATTGATGGTAAATGTTCTTTGCTTGCTTTATGTATTAGGGGTTGAACGACTTCTGATTTTTTAAAGTCGACATTTATGTGATGAAAGTCGACTCGATGTCGACTAGTCACCGATGACGTCATTAATGAACAAATAAGCCTTGAGCTGAGACGTGAACGCGGGTCTTCTTGTGCACAGGACTGGTATGGCACATGACACAGCGCTGCTCATAAGGTTATTGTTCCTTATAACAGCTTTTGTATCAGTTCCTTTGTCTTATGGTAGTTATATTTCTCACAAATTTCTGCTCGTTCTGAATAAGATACAGATAAAGTAGCACAATAAAGATTACATGTAGTATAGGAATGCGTGTGATTGCAAATTAATTCAGGGTATCTGCAGGTTTCACCAAGTCAAATTTAAGACTTTTTATGACCTTTTTAAAGCAGCACTGGGTAACTTTTGCTCTCGGGGTCCCCCTACAGTTGGGAAAAAATAATGCCCTCAACTACTGTCGTATACTGTCATCCTACAACAGGGGATGCCCCATCGCGCGTGCATTTGTTGACATGACAACCCTGATAGCCCTGAACTAGTGATGCGTGGGTCGTCTCATAACCCACGGACCCCGTATGTCTGTTTAATGGTCGCGGGTGCTGGCGGGTTGTAAAAATATATACAGTGGTGCGGGGCTGGCCAAATTACTTCATAAAAGCGGCCCCGCGGGGTGGTGCAGCACTAACAGTTCCCCTGAACACTGCAGGAGGAGTTCACATGCAGGTGTTCTTCGGCGTTGCGTGTGAAATGTCTTCATCCCAGGTAACGTTACAGTCAGTGGCATGTTTCAGCATGTCATATGAATATAATTTCATGGGTTTTATTTTTTTCAAACACCAAATAATCGCGATGCTCACGTTTACAAGCCAGCGTCATTATAGTAGCCTATTGGTTACCGTTTTACAGAATCTATTCAGTTCAATGTTTGAGTGGTAGCTCACCGTAACAAGCAGGACAGCATCGGTCGGGCACGCCTCCTTCAGCTCACGCCGACGAGCAAACGCTGGTCACATGTTGATCCTCGTCCTGCCTTTAATCCCAGCACTTTTTTGTTTCCTCTTATTGCTTTCCTCCAACAAAACCTTTTCTTTCTTATTTGGCTCTGCTGCTTCGGACATGACTATATTATCCGACGAACAAAGTTGGGCTCGCACGTCTGAATGTAAGGAAGTGTGTGTGTTGGTGGAAGTGACGTATATGCCGTAAAGCAGTCGAATTTTGTAGTTCTTTTTTTTTGTTCTCGGGTTACTACCCGAAATCCGAAGTTTAAAAGTACGATTAAAAACGATACAGACCCCATCAGGGTATGTCAGACGTGTCATGCAACCTATTGTAAGTCGATTTATCATCACAAGAGTCTTGAAAATATATTATGAAGGTTGAAAAGTTACCTAGTGTTGCTTTAAGACCATTACAAATCAAATTTAAGACCTATATCACGCAATAAAAAAAACATGCATAGGAAATGCAGAATCACTAAAGTACTTGCAGTGTTTAGAAGTGGAGTAATTGACTAATCAATGCGCAGCTTGATAATTACAGTTAGTGATGAGACAGACAAACAGTGCCTGTGAATCTGCATGAGGCGCTTCAACTGACTGACTGTAATCATGAATGTAAGTCATGAAGCCGCGAGGAACGATGAAGAGTAATGAGAGAAAATCTGAGATATTAAGCACACTTACAGCATAAGAGTGGTTTTATTTAGCTCTTCTCCACCCATGATGCTCTGGGCTCACGCCCCACCTCTGCCACGAGCAGGCTGCTCTTAACATGCCCCATGGGCGGCTGCCGTCTGTTTCCTCAGTGTTGCTTTCTTTAGCTTGACTAATGAGACAAGCACATGCTCTAATAAAATTAATAATTCAAAAGAGGGATATAGTTTTGTCTGATTTGTTAAATGTGCGCTACCCGTATAACCGTAGTTATTGACTAATGCCTGTGGCCACACTCATCTGAAGCTCTTTTATTGTATATGAACCTCAGAAAGTGAGTTTTGGTCAATAAAAGCAGGGTAATACCACAGCACGGTTTGCCTCTAGATTTGTTAGTGATGTTCTGTATCTTTTCTCATGACCCTGAGGGAACACATTATTTCTGAGCTCACACTTATTAGCAAATGTGGCCGAACAGGAAGGAACACGTCAGACTGTTCTAGATGTAAGTGTGTTTTTCCGCTGCCTCGGGAGAGCTCGCAAATCTCAGGATCACTGAGCAGAGATTCCTACGGCATCCAGGCAGAAGAAGTGTTGTGTTTCGCACATGCTGAGCTCTGTGTTAAAAACGGACCGTGTTTGGGAGCTGTTTGTGTCTCCTCTAGTCAGCCCACTCGATAGACCCACTCAAAATCATAAGGAAATATAGAACATGCTCATGTGTAAACATTTTTGCACACAAAAAAAATAAAAAAATAATTAAGCTACCATCATTATTTATGGGCGGCAATGGCTCAGTGGTTCATATAGGTTGTCTACAAACCGAAAGGTTGGTGGTTCGATCCCCGGTTCCACCTGACCAAGTGTCGAAGTGTCCATGAGCAAGACACCTAACCCCAGCTGCTCCCGACGAGCTGGATGGCGCCTTACATGGCAGACATCGCCATCGGTGTGTGAATGAGAGTGAATGTGAGGCAAGATATAAAGCGCTTTGGATGGCCATAGAGTCTGTTAAAAGCGCTATATAAATGCAGTCCATTTACCACTGTCACGGTTTCATTGATATCACAGTAACATCAATATATTTTTGATGTGCTCCTTATACTTTTTTCCGAATACAGTCTTGTATTTGGTTTAGGTTTTGTGAATCATAATAAAGAAAAGTGTTTTACGAAAGAATTTACAAACAGCAACTTTTCTCATTGTAACAGTAAGAAGTTTAACAGAAGTTTATCGAAGCGGAAAAAAGTTTTTTCACGAATATCAACACAATCGCATATGTGATACGGTTTTTATGCAACAGTTCAATAAATAAGCCACTATTTTGACAACAAAAATAGTTCTGAAGATTTCCAGAGATGAACCGCTGTGCAACGGCAACACAGTGGTGTTTTGATCTAGAATGAACCTGAACAAACTCATTGAGTGAATGTCAACTTCCTGAAAGAATCAGTCCTTTTGGATGAATCAGATAAATTAATTGACATTAAGACAGTGACTTGACTACCACAAATCTGTCATTGTACAGTAAACAGCTATGATAAGATTCTCCTTGAAGTTAAGAAGATAAAGCTGCAGTCCGTAACAAAATCATTACGTCACGTCTGTATACGTAAGGAGGAAGTCCGGCTAGTAGAAGTAACGAATGTTTGGATGTTGCAGGTGGCGGATCATTTGTTGCATTTCTCACAGCAGCTGGAATAATTCTATTTTTTTTATTAAATATTTTCATGGCGGATTGTAATTCAGAAAGTTCCAAATGAAAATCATCCATCCGGTGCCGTGAATGAATGACACTGAGGAGCTGGACTGTGTTCAGATTATATTTTTCAGATTATAAAATATTTTTTAGATTACAGCAAAGCAGCAGCTCTTTACCCCGCTGCTTGGTTAAGAGTGAGAGTGAGAAAGTGACAGAAGAGCTAAAAAGAGCTTGAGCAACCTAAAAGTGACCCATATCTGATATCTGCATTTAAACTACACTTGGCGAAACAACCCAAGGACATACTGACTCAGAGAAGCTTAGACAGAAAAGGAAGTAAAAATGGATGCAGACAAAATAAAAATACTAGCTTTTGCTTTCCACAGCACCTCTAAAAGTCAGGAAAACATTGGTGTTTTATGGCAGAGGAAAAAATAGGAAAGCCCTTGTTGCAGCCTGAGCATTGAATAGATCATGTGATCGCGGTTGCATATCTGATTCCGACACTATATTGCCAAGAGTACTGGGACACTCCTCCAAATCATTGAGTTCAAGTGTTCAATCATTTCATGGCCACAGGTTTATAAATCAAGCACTAGGCATGCAGACGAGTCTGGGTTTGTTTGTTGCCAAGAGAACGGGACTTGCTTTGCTGCATTGTGCCAAGTTTAAAGTTAGGTGGAGGGGGGATTATGGTGTGGGGTTGTTTTTCAGGGGTTGGGCTTGGCCCTTTAGTTCCAGTGAAAGGAACTCTTAATACTTCAGCATACCAAGACATTTTAGACAATTACATGCTCCCAACTTTGTGGGAAGAGTTTGGGGATGGCCCCTTCCTGGTCCAATCGTCAGTCCATAAAGACATGGATGAGTGAGTTTGGTGTGGAGAAACTTGACTGGCCTGCACAGAGTCCTGAGCTCAACCTGGTAGATCAGCTTTGGGATGAATTAGAGCGGAGACTGAGAGCCAGGCCTTCTCGTCCAACATCAGAGCCTGACCTCACAAATGAGCTTCTAGAAGAATGGTCAAAAATCCCCATAAACACACTCCTAAACCTTGAGGAAAGCCTTCCCAGAAGAGCTGAAGCTGTTATAACTGTAAAGGATGGGCCAACTCCATATTAAACCCCACGGATTAAGAATGGGATGTCATTAAAGTTTATCTGCATGTAAAGACAAAAATTTTGGCAATATAATTTCCACAAATTATATTAATAAGGTCTGAAATCTATCTGAGAATATATGCTTTTTTTCCTGCTTGCACGTTCATGGGTCATATCCGATCTGTGCCACACATGGGAAGACAAAAATCAGATTAGTTTCGCTTGAACCATGTAATGTAAATGCGGCCACATTGCAGTACAGCACAATGGCATATACTGAACACACACAGATCATCCACTGGGTCTCTGTTATTGTCGTTGCAGTATGAGGGTTTCACTTCTGTTTATGTAACTCCTCTGAGTTTAACTCCCCCACTAAAACACCTCCAAATAGTCTATTCCCACAATCCAAAGCAAACACACCACACCAAACCTCTCATTATAACAACAAATCAAGCTTCACTTAATTCCAGAAAGAATCATTTATTTATCTGCTATTGCAATAATGTTCACCAATAAACAGGAACAGTAGGCAGTACACTGGATAGATTTGCATATCCTACAGGAAATAGCAGTGCCTGCGAGGCAGGACAAGAGCAGGGTTAAAGCGGTTAGGTTTAGAAATGGGTTCTGTGTGACATAAATGCTGCATCAGAGCTATTCTATTATTTTGCTGTTGTCAACAATTGCACATTATTTTCTGTTTGGCTGTGTAAGAGAATCAAAAAAAAAGAAAAAAAAGAGAATTGGTGTGCTGTTGTAAGCTTGTGGGACCACATTTACATTCAATGGTAATATATTCGGCCAAAACGTTTGGCTACAATTAGCTGAAATCATCTAGACTTAGTTAGATTTACTGAATAGAAAGTGTTTGTATGCCTGTTAGTCTGTGCAATGTATGATGAGTTCACTACAGTATTTGACGTTGCTTCATGCGATCCGCTTCATCCGATCTTCTCTCACTGAACCCTTAATTCACGTGTTAATCACTTCACGTCTGGACTTTTAGAAGACCTTTTTTCTTGGTCTTCCAAAAAACCAAAAGATTACAGTATGTTCAAAACTCAGCAGCAAGAGTTCTCACCTCCACTAGGCGCTCTGCTCACACTACTCCTCTGCTTCATGACCTTCACTGGCCACCCGTGGCGTCACGTATACACTTTAAGGTATTGCTTTTAACATTCAAAGCATTAAATGATCTTGCTCCCCAATATCTGTCTAACTTACTTTCCCCTACCGCCCTGCCCGGTCCCTTAGATCAGCTGAACTTGGTTTGTTATACGTCCCTCGTTTCCATTTGTCTACTGCTGGTGGAAGGTCATTTAGTATAAATGCTCCTCAGTTATGGAAATTGCTACCTCGCACACTATGAAATACCTCATCTGTGGGTGGATTTAAGTCCCAGTTAAAAACATATCTATTCAACAAGCATTTCAGATAATGCAATCATATGTATTATGTGATGTGTATATATATATATATATATATATATATATATATATATATAGATGTATATGTAGGTGTCTAAATGTACTGTAATTGTGCAATATTAAGCGACCTTGAGTTGTGAAAAGATGCTATATAAATAAAACTTCTTCTTCTTCTTCTTCTTCTTCTTCTTCTTCTTCTTCTTCTTCTTCTTCTTCTTCTTCTTCTTCTTCTTCTTGACAATAGTGATTTTCTGAACTCATGTTGCTGATACAGACAGTCCTGCTGGTCAGGGTCAGACACACAGGCAAACATAAGGAATTAACAGGTTTATTTGACTCTTCTCAGCTGGTGGGTTTGTGTCAAGTAGATTTGGTCATCAGTGCGTCAATGTGTTTCTGATGATGTCAATGAGCTGTGACTCTGAGATAACGCTCAGAGAGTGTATGATGAGGAGATCACAGCGCTCCTGACCTCCATCTGCCTGTGTGTGGATCCTGGGACATAGAGCAGCACACAGAACAGTGTTTATGTGCAATACATACAGTAAAGGCACTTGTTGATTACAAAAAAAAAAAAAAATGTCGTCGTCACACAAATGCTACTCCTTTTTTTCTTTAACACTCTACAAAGTGTGATACTGTCCATAAAAACATACGCTTAATGGAAAAAACATGCCTCTACACCTACATTTATGCAAAAACACTCCTATACATATAATTCACAGCAGTTTCCAGCTGAAATGAACATAGAGGCAGTGAAACACCAACAATTATTACACTAATGATACACAATTATAATTACAGGGGCAGATTATTGGTTAATAAATCATATTTTGCACAGTTTCTTGCACAATTCTATATTATACTGGCTAATTTGTATGTATTTGTATGATTGTTGCTAAATTGTACATATTTGTAGCCTGGATGCCAGCCGAACCTAGCGCCACCCACAACATTTTTAGGTCGGGCAGTTCGGTCTGGCATCGCTCCATAGAGGAGTAATTATTCCCGAACAGAAACTGTTCGGACCAATGAAATCATCAGACCGGGCTTTAGACGATGACGGACAGATGATAAACAGTAACGTAATCATCCATGTCTTCAAAGGGGCTTGGATTATATTTGCTCGAATCCTAAACGGAGAGCTTGTTTGTATCTGCATTCACCTTCACTATTTCTCTCAAAAATGATGATCATGTTGGTAAGTACTCTGTGTATCCTTAAATTCTTTTATTTTTTTACAACACCGGCAAAGATCGTTTATTCCAGCGCGCGTGCAGACAGGGTTGCCAAGTTTTTACAACAAAATCCGCCAACTACTAGCCCTAAACAATAGCTTCTCCCATTTTCCCCCCGGAGGTGAAATGGTGTTTGGGGGGTAAAATGTGTGTTATTTTGGCAAGATTGCCTGCTAAAATTCACACTCATGGGTCTATATATCACATAATAGTCGCTTCATCCCTTGGACATATAAAACAACCGCGGAAAAAAAACGCGGACTTGGCAACACAGTAGTTGAGCTCTGTCTGTTGACATTTGACAATGCGTCGCTCCGTTGCTCTGATTGGTTGTAGGTCTGTCAAATTGAGGTCTTTCCTGTGTTGGTTGAAACACGCCCCATAATCACAGCCCAGTGGAGCAGTTTCAGACTCATATTCTGACTAGAGTTGAGTATGACCACGTCAGGCTAACATATTTGATGAGTTATCAATTCATATGATTTCGTACGAATGATCTAACCTCAAACCCCAAACCCTAAACCCACCAACCGTTGTGGTTTAGACAAATCGTACGAATAGTGTTGGTTTTTCTGACATGGTAAACTTGCTCAGGAGCTCATCTGGTACAACTCTGCACTGGTGAGACATGAAGCCCTGTGAAACATCGGTCTCAATAAAAGAGCTAAAATGGCATGGTTGCCTCAGATTTGTTTCTATGGTCTCCAACATGGTGTCTGTGAGTTGCTCTGAGCTCATACTATAAAGAGCCCCAACTTGCCGTTAGAGATCCATCTGCTCCAGACTGAGACTAAATGGGATCATTTTCTGATCTTTTTTTGTGCCTTGTGCCTCAAATTTCTCACTGGTGTCACTACAAAGTCCCCCAACTCTCTTTGATTATGGTCTGTCATTTGCGTTGTTTGTTGTGTATGAAAAACATCAAATGGCAAACGCTCCAAAGGTGGAACAAAACTCGTCAGAGGAGCGCAGCGTGGACCAATAAACAGCGGCGATCTGGATCACATGAGCATTATTAAACAGAGCAGAAGTCTTGATCTCGACTATCAACCCACGACTCTGTGATTGAAACAAGTTTAAAGCAGATTAAACAGCGCTGACATTCTTAATATATTGACACCAAGAACAGAGAAACAGAGACGTTTACTCCACAGCTCATGATTTACTGCAGTAAAACACACTGTATATTCATAAGAGTGCTGCTTTATTAATATAGTCATGTATAATTGTGCTAAATGTGCCAGGGGAGGAATGAATATAATTACAGGATGTTTGTGTTTAGAAGCGCTGGCAGTTTTTCTGTTTAATTATTGATATGAAATGCTTGGGCTGTTTTTCAGAACAAAAGCCACAGGTTTATTGAGAGCATGTCGTTAGTTTTACTGTGGTCGTCAAGAGCCATGCGTGGTTTTACCGCGGTTACCATGATCTACAAATATATGATACTTTGAAGAACAAATGGGACATTTAATGAGCAAATAAAAACAGAAGCAAGGGTTGTCCTGTCCCAACTCAGTCCCACTGCCAGAATATTGACATATTTCAGTAATATTCAGTTTTGACCCTTGTTACATGTGCAGCTCAACTCAAACTCAGAGCTTTACTGTCCCTCTTCGTGAGACCAAATCAAACACTGACTGCTGCCACTGCGGCACATGACTCCGGAAACTGGGGGACGTTTAATATTCAGCAAAAGTGTCTAATCTACACATTTCAATATATATTTTCATTTTTTTAGGAATAGTTGCTCAATAAAAACAGTGTTGCCACAGTTACTTTGAAAAAGTAATCTGATTACTGATTACTGATTACTCCTTTAAAAAGTAACTTAGTTACTTTACAGATTACTTGATTTTAAAAGTAACTAAGTTAGATTACAAGTTACTTTATTAGTTACATTCAGCAGTTGCCGACAACACCGCTGCCGCCTCAAAATAGAAATGACAACCGTTTTTGGCAACACACTTTATTGTATTTATGCCCGAGACTGACGGTCCCGACTTTTTTACGCCCCCTTTTTTAGGCTTCTCCTTCGTTTTATATTTATTTTAATAATTAAAATGAACAATGAGATGTGCTGGTGGAAACAACATGAGACCATGATAGCTTGCGCCACTGTCGAGAAATGGCTCGCGCAGGGTTAAAGAGTCAGTTTCTTCAGTGCAGCTGCTAGAGTTATGGCCTTTTTACAACTGGTTCCTTCATTCGTTTCCTCTGACCAGGTATCTATCTGATTGTGAAATGACCAGGAGTAGGCCTAAATGCCTTCCGAGAGTCTTTCCAGACATATTTAATTCCGATCACTCAAACAAACCAATTCAGAAGGTGCATGAAAGCATTTCAAACTAAACCGGACAAATGTAAATATATCTGGTTGTTTAAACCACATGTGTAAATTTTACTCCTGGCAAATAATTAAAAAATAAATGTGTGAGAGCGTGTTATGTTGTAGTCAGATAGATATGACGGTGCTACTGCAACATCGCTGCAGATGAGTAAAGCAAGCCAACGCATATGGCCGTAAATGAAACTTTAAAATAAGTCACACAAAACACAATCATCTTCAATTTAAAATAATGAGACTAATGATCTTACCAGTGCTTAGGTCGCTCTCTCTCATATTGCGATCATTGAATTTGAAATGAGCTGCTGAATAAAAAGCTGGAATCTTTTGCTTTGATGTGAACTCCGTTAAATGAGCATATACCGCGGGAATTGAAGATCGGATTTATATTAATTTTGCTGAAGTGTAAGGTAGGCTATAAGACAACCTGCCTGTACTTTTTTTTTTGTTTGTTTAGATTGTGTAGCCCGTTTCGGGTTTTTTGAGCACCGTTGCGAGCATGTTGTGAGCAGTAGGCTAATCTATCAGCTGCCTCAGCTCGTCAGAAATGCCTTTGTGGTGGTATAATAACTAGCCTACTTTGTTTTTAATGTCAAAGTAGTTATATTTCGTTTTGTTTATTTTTTAAGTTCATTTAGAAAAATGTTTGGAGCAATTTTTTGTTTGTTAAATTAAAGTTTTAATTTTTTTATGTGACGACCCAGTGAGTTAACCGCATGTTTAATAGCCTAGTCTCTCAAACCAACTCTTGAATTGTCTTGCCTATATAAACTTTAATTTAACAAACAAAAAATTGTTCTGAACATTTTCTAAATTAGGATAATAAAAAACGAAACGAAAAATAACTACTTTGACATTAAAAACAAAACTGAACTATTTTAATGGCTGCAACAATGTAAAAAATTAAATAAATAAATAAAAAACACGGCTCCAGCCCTCGGGCTGAGAACTTTGATAAGCTGTCGGTTTTTACAAAGGAAAATGACTAAAATAGTAACTCACAGTGACTTGGATAAGTAACTTTAATCTGATTACTGGTTTGGAAATAGTAACGCGTTAGATTACTCGTTACTGGAAAAAAGTAGTCAGATTAGAGTAACGCGTTACTATGTAACGCGTTACTGGCATCACTGAATAAAAATAATTTAAAATGCTTGTAAAACTGAACCATGATATCAAGATATTGTATTATTTTGCAAATGATGGTGATTAAAAGTAAAAAAGCGCCACCCTGTTATATTTACAATAAATTAAATATTGTTGAGTATAATAAACTAGAAGCCCTCTAGATTATCTCATCCCTTGAGGCAGCCCTCACCAGTGATGGCCAAAGTTACTTTAAAAAAAGTAATTAGTTATAGTTACTAGTTACTTCTCACAAATAGTAACTCAATTAGTAACTGAGTTACATCATTATAAAAGTAACTAATAACCAGGAGAAGTAACTACTGTGTTATACTTTTAAAAAAATGTTCAAATATGTCAAATAACTTGGATGCCCCCAATATTAAATGTTAAATGAACGAAAAATAGTGTAAATCATTGTTATAAAACATTGTACTGTTAACCCCTAAGGGGGATTTTGAAATCCACTGCCGCTTCAGTACACTAATCTACACTATTTTAATGTTGCTGTGGGACAATGTGAGAGACACCTATCAAATTCAATACATTATTGTAAACATCAGTAAAGAGGAAAAAGACGTGCATACTTCCAGTTCGAAAGCTACATTTGAAGACATTGGGTATGCCATCGCTCTGACTCCTCCTGGTCGTTGATGTGTGCGACAGCGCACGTGTGTGTGTGTGTGTGTGTGTGTGTGTGTATGTGTGCGTGTGTGTGTGTGTGTGTGTGTGTGTGTGTGTGTGTGTGTGTGTGTGTGTGTGTGTACCAAAGCCAATCATGAATCAGCATCAGTTATGGTTATCTCCCACCCACCTATCATAATCAGTTATTTGTACCCCCACACCCACCCCCCCACACGCATACACGCACACACACACACACACACACACACACACACACACACACACACACACACGCACGCAGTAGTGAATCTGTTTTGGGCAAAACTCAATGTGTATTTAGTCTGGGTTTGGTCCATAAAGACTCTTCAGAGATCTGATATGATCGGCTTACATGCCTCATGCTAACTTATCATATATGTTGTTAAAAGTTTAAGTTAGTTTGTTGATCTCTTTGCTGATGACAGAAATGTGGATTTTTCTTGCAGCTCCTCAGAAATCATCAGCCGAGAAGGGTAGCCGTAACTGTTAATATGAACAAGGGAAGCTGTTATTACTAACAGCACATTGATCAATCCTGACTGCGCGGCACGGTGTCTCTGGACGGAGCTGGAGGGGATGGGGATTTTCAGACCACTGATATCTGTCTGATGGCTCATTACGTGTTGAACAACACACTGGGGTCAGCGTTCATTCAGCCAGCTGAGATAATGCATTAGTTTGACCTTTAGACTGCAGTTAACGCTACAGGCTTTACACGCAATGAGGCCAAGAGAAAAGCACACACTGTCCTCCCACAAATCATCCACAGCCTTAATGAGGACCATCTATAAACCACATAATTACACATCCGCAAGAGTCCTCCTGGGAAAACATCTATAACATATTTGCAAGAAATAAATATTAAATGAACAAACATGACTGGTGCATGCACAGGCCTTGAAGTTGTATAAAGTCAATTAGATTTGAGCTCACAAATGCTTTCCAGTTATGCTTGCGGATCCATCAGACTCAGTGAACCCAATGACAGCTGACTAAGTGGAGCTGGTCTTAGATCTGTGTAAAATCCTCTTTCAATTGAGAGGCCAGATCTCCGTCTGTATGTGAGCAGTGAGGTGCAACTGTACTTGTGAAATCACATCTTTCTTTTGTCATGTCAATTAGACCGCTGTCCCTCAGCGAGGAGAACTATCCCGCAGCTGAGAAAGAGCAAAACTACAGAGTTATCGACACGCCAGGAAGCAAGTGCAGTATTCCGGATTGTATTGATTAGATTATAGGATTGTGATTTATTCTACAAGTGTTGGACAGTAGCTCTGAGGTAGTTAAAATAACAAGTACAGGCGGGAATCTTTAGCCATCTTAGTATTCAATTAGATTTTGTTTCAGGTTTTTACACATTTTTCATCAGCAGTATAAGAGTGCAATTCTTTTCTGAATTCATGTGGCTCATTGCCAAATTGTGTAATATAGCAAATATCGGTTTATACCATTGTAAAATGTAAACAATATTATTACACAGTGCTCTCTGTATATATACACAAACTCACCTAAAGGATTATTAGGAACACCATACTAATACTGTGTTTGACCCCCTTTCGCCTTCAGAACTGCCCGTGGCATTGATTCAACAAGGTGCTGAAAGCATTCTTTAGAAATGTTGGCCCATATTGATAGGATAGCATCTTGCAGTTGATAGAGATTTGTGGGATGCACATCCAGGGCACGAAGCTCCCATTCCACCACATCCCAAAGATGCTCTATTGGGTTGAGATCTGATGACTGTGGGGGCCATTTTAGTACAGTCAACTCATTGTGATGTTTAAGAAACCAATTTGAAATGATTTGAGCTTAGTGACGGTGCATTATCCTGCTGGAAGTAGCCATCAGAGGATGGGTACATGGTGGTCATAAAGGGATGGACATGGTCAGAAACAATGCTCGGGTAGGCCTTGGCATTTAAACAATGCCCAATTGGCACTAAGGGGCCTAAAGTGTGTCAAGAAAACATCCCCCACACCATTACACCACCACCACCACCAGCCTGCACAGTGGTAACAAGGCATGATGGATCCATGTAACCAGGCAACATTTTTACAGTCTTTAACGGTCCAATTTTGGTGAGCTTGTGCAAATTGTAGCCTCTTTTTCCTATTTGTAGTGGAGATGAGTGGTACCCGGTGGGGTCTTCTGCTGTTGTAGCCCATCCGCCTCAAGGTTGTGCGTGTTGTGGCCTTATTTTGCCTTATGAAAATAAACCATGATTTTACTACAAATAAAATAAAAAAGCCATGGTTATTATAGTTAAACCTTGGTAACCACAAATTAATCATGGCTTTGCTACTCTAACCATAGTTTGACCATGGTATTTGTGGTAAAACTGTGGTTATATAAATGGTAATCAATTAGCCAAAAAAAACATGATTACTACACTTTTACTATAATAAAACCATGGTTAATTTTCGCAAGGTTACTTATCTGAGCGCATGGTCTGAAGCGCATGGTCTAAATGTGCACTGAGGGCACTTAGTCATTTAGTCCGAATCCACTTTTGCTAGTTTAACGATGGGAAAAACGGTCGACTTTCCAGAAGCATTATCCAAAAGGGATGTTCCTAGTCTCTTATGAGTCTCATCTCCCATTCCCTTTAAAAGCCAGTTGTGCTCGCACCATGGAGGATTCACTGTTTACATGAGGAAAGACTGAACGCTTCTCCACAGAGGAATCCTTTATTTGTAATACTGAAAAATGTGTGTGCTGCTGCGTCCCTGTGTGTGTAATAATCAGAGTGTATGTGTGTTGTGCACCGCCTATAGGCTCATATTACTAACACACCCTTTAAATAACACTAAAATACTGCACTATTGCCTTTAGAGCAGGTTTGTGTTGGTCAATGGCTCAGTCGTTTTCAGTTCCTCAAAATAGCAACCAGGGATGGAAATTAGCACCCGCCACCAGCCAAATGTGGGTGATTTTGAGTTGTGGCGGGTAAACTCGCTTCACCTACCGGCCACCGTGGCGGGTAAATAAAAATAGCATACTGTTTCCCCTCTTTGTAAACTTTGTTCAATGCATGCGAGTGCGGCCGTATGTCCGAATATTACCAGTCGTTTTCGCTGTCATTACCCGGATGTAGTACCAGAAGACGCGAATACGAAAGAAGATCGGTCTCTGTGCATCATCCGAGAACGGGCACTCGTCTCACAGCGCAAATATTGAGTTCTCTTTCAAGTCTTGCGCTTAAATGGACAAACTCACACAAAAAGTATGTCAACATGTCCATCTTGATTAGTATCCAAGCAGACATAGTCTGAATATGCCTCAAGGGAACGTTATACAGTCGAGAAAGACGAGCATATCCCTGCACTAGGTCTTAAAGGGGCAGTAGCCTTTCCTGCTGTCTATTTAATGTCAAACAAAAGGACATCACTCACTGCTCTTGAATAGCTTTTGTAAGTTTAATAAGGATTAATCTTTAATTTAAACTGTTAAAATATGCAGTTATTTTACATTTGATTACTTTATTCAATTTCTGTATCTTTCTGCAGGCCATTAGGCCTGTACATTAGCGATTATTAAATGTACACATGAGTGAGGTCAAGTTAAACATTTTAGTTTGAATTGTATTTTATACTGTGGATTGTTGCAATTTGCTAAATAAATATTTGCATAATTTGTAATTGATTAATATTTGAAACTTTAATATTAATTTATGCAATCGCAATGCCTTGATTTTTAGTAAAGTTACAGCCACAGCATTAGCCATAAATGCAATGGTACTAATAGTTGGCATAATTTCTTTTGGTGTTTCGGTTTCGGCCAAGAATTTTTATTTCTGTGCATCCCTACTAACAATGTTCTGCTCGGTGTGTCGTCAACACGCTTCAGAAGATGCCAAAACTAATAGTTTCATTGTTGGGACTAAAAACCTAAAACTGGAAGCCATAAAAGATCACGAATCATCCAAATGCCACATCCAGGTAAAAAAAAAAAAGCGCACAGAGCCCAACTCATTTAATGAAATGTATATCAGTTCATGGTTTGTGTGTGTATAAGAGAGATAGAGAAAATGTCAGTATTTCATTGAGACTTGAGATTAAATAAACTGCTTAAGTATTGTAGAGCTTGTAGTATTAATTTTTCACATGCAGTTACACATTGTCGTTTAAAAACAAGAAAGTGGCTGGTAAAAACATGGAGTGGCTGGTAGATTTTGAAATCCACCAGCCACAGTGGCCGGTGGACAAAAAAAGTTAATTTCCATCCCTGATAGCAACGCTCCAACAATGCTCCTGAACACTCCTGGTTTTCAGACCAGACGCCCATGGGGGAACAGATGCGCAAACGTGCAGCTGGACGTGAAAATGATCACTGCGTCAGGCTGAAACTAGCAGAAAACACTTGTATTGCGCCTGCCTTCACATTGCACCGGGTGTATGATAGGGCCCTATGTCTTCTGAAGCCAAACCACATGCTGGATGGCCCATGTTCTCCATCAGAGGGCACTCTTCCCCGCTTCTTTATCTTATCATGACCTACATTTTCCATAACCCATGCAGTGCTCTGACTCATTATGGTTTTATTACTTCCACCTGTGTGTCATTTGCTTGTTAATGTTGGCCTATATAAGCTGTGTTTCCTGCAAAGTCTTGTTTGTGTTACACTGCATTTCTGAGTGCTTTCTCTGGTTTCCTGTATTGGGTCTGATCTTTTTCCTGGATTTCTCAGTTTGCCCTGTGTTTTGACCATTTGCCTAATATGTGGATTAAGATTGTGGATTACCCCTAATACATGTACATTTACATTTATGCATTTAGCAGTCGCTTTTATCCAAAGCGACTTATAACTCAGGAGAACAGGAAGCGATCCGTCAAGAAGAGGCAAAGAAACACAAAAAGTGGCCCAAATACCAAGATTTGTATACCGTTCAGAGTAGCAAAAACCAGAAAAGGGAAGAAGAAAGGAGAAATAGGAAAGTTTTTTTTATTTATTTATGTAAGATTAAGTGCTCATGGAAGAGATGAGTTTTTACCTGTCTTTTGAATGAAGCGAGTGATTCTGTCGTGCGTGTGGAGGACGGAAGACCGTTCCACCAACCAGGAACAATGAAAGAAAAGGTTCTGGAGAGGGATTTCATGCCTCTCTGTGATGGTACCACAAGCCTTCACTCATTAGTTGAGCGAAGGCTTCTGGTGGGGGTGTAGACTCGTAGGAGTGAGTTGAAGTATGCGGGTGCTGCGCTTGTGGAAGATCCATAAGCAAGAGTCAGAGCTTTGAATTTGATCCGGGCAGCGAGTGGTAGCCAACGCAGAGAGATGAATAGAGGTGTGACATGAGCCACTTTGGGCTCATTGAATACAAAACGTGCCGCAGCATTCTGGATCATTTGCAGCGGTTTGATTGCACAAGATGGAAGTCCAGCCAGAAGCCCATTGCAATAGTCAAGTCTAGAAATTACCAGGGCTTGGACAAGAAGCTGTGTTGCATGCTCCGTACGGAACGGTCTGATTTTCCTGATGTTATGCAATGCAAACCTGCATGACCGAGCTGTCTTTGAGATGTGGTCTTTGAAGGACAGCTGGTCATCAAAGATTATATAAAGCTATATAATAAAGCTATATAATAAATATGCGTTTGGATTTTCTAACCATGTGTCAGAGCTGTACGTAATAGTGATGCAAAGTCTGATTAATTTCTGCGAACCAGTTCTTTTTCCGACAGTTCAAAAAGCTGATTCATAGGTTCCTGACGTCATCATAAGCAGCGTTTAAAAGACACTGTTTAACTAAACTAAAGTGTGTTTAAAGGGCTCAGTATAACAGTTCTCAGTAATGTGTTGAAAGACGCTCCCCGTCCAGCCCCAGTGGAGGCCAGTAATGAAGATATTGATATTGTTCAGAGACTCTGAAGATAGGCAGACACTGAGAATCACTGGGGACTTGACAGATCATTTCTCTCCATTTAATCCACATATAAAAATCAAAGCTGCATAAGAAATGCTGAAAACCTCAGATACAGAAACAAATTGATTTGATTGTGACGCACAGAACTGTTTGAAGCCCATCTCAGACAGATGCTTCTGTACGTGATCACAAAATCCAACATTTACACAATCCTGTTAGCCTAAGAAATATATGATGCTCAAATGTAGACATGGATGTGACTTTTCCAAAAAGAATAAAAGAATGACAGCATATACCGTGTGCAGTTGTTTATTTTAAATGGTAACATTTAGGGATGTACAATATTATCGGCACAACATTGGATTCTGCAAAAAAAGGCTTAAAATTTAATAATCAGCATCAGCCTGACATGCATTGCTTCAATATTTTGGATTACTGTCTTGAACGTGTGAATGCGAGAACAGAAGGACACGTGTGCGATACCCGCCAACAGTTTCTCTCTACTCTCTACTCTAGCTTGTAGATTACAGATTTCATGGGGACTTTAACATTTATTTAGCACTAACGCAAAACATTTTGATAAGGAGACCTCAGAGCTCTGAAACCGGAATGAAAAAATACTACTTCTTTTTTTTTGCTCAATACCAACTGAAATGAAAAATAATTCATTTATAATTTATGCACAGGAGAGATTTGGTGTTTTTTCCAAACTAAGGGGGAAAAAATATGTATATCGTTATCTGCAAACTGACAAATTGTTTTTTTTTTAAAGTTTAAAAAATAGTGGCATATCGCATATTGCCAGAAATCTAATAATGTGCATCCCTTGCATTCAGTACTTAAGTGCTAGAGAAAAAAGTTTTACATATTAAGAAAAAAAAAGATCCCCGCAATAAATTTTCTGTTCTCAGAACATCCTCGCTGGTGTCAAGGACATCGCCTAGTAAGTTCTTTAAAGGTTTGGGGGACATCATTTGGTGGACCTTAAATGAACATTCAGGACATTCTCTGAAAAATGAATGGGACTATTTATTATTTGGAAATGTGATGTTCCCAGAACGTCCACGCTGGTGTCAAGGATGGTGATGTTCCCAGAGCGTTCTGAGGCGGTCACGATGTGGAGGTCTTTAAAGGTTTGGGGGTGAAACACTCAGTTTCAGTCAATCACATGTCAATCTTGAGTACCTATAGTATTGCATCCTTCATATCTCCGAAAAGTCTTTAGTTTTATTATATTTATAAAAGAAATATGGGCTGTACCTAGTCTTTCCGGAAAAAACCGAGCGCCTGGAGGCGTACCGTGTGGGCGGAGCTAAAGAATGACGATCGCGAACAAAGCGGTGATGTCCTCAAGCGTGGAGAAACCCATCGCTATCTCAGCTAATACAGATAATGATCCACAATCAAATCTGAGGGAGAAATAAATTGAACAGGAGAAACGGCAACATCAGGACGTCCGTCTCTGTGGTATGTACTGTATTTAGTGGCCTGTCAACATTTGTGTGTCTTTACTCGCATTTTATGAGGACATGATTCGGTTTATGGACTATTGTATGCGACTAGACCTTAGAGGTAGCAAGCAAAACGGTTTTGCACGTCAGACTAGTGTAACAGAGAACAACAATGGAGTAACCGTTAGCGCATTTGAATGACGAAGCACGCGATCGTGTCGTTTACTGATGTTTACTCATGCGACGGTAGCCAAGAGCACAGACACTTGAAGCAGTTTTACTCACCGGCTGCTTCCAAAGCAGGACCGAACCTTTATCGCTGGGACGCTCCGTCAAAAACACACTTCTTTGGTATGATTTGGTGAAATCCACTTAGAGACGCGACTGAAATGATGTTGTGAAGCTTCCCGTCATTTCTGCGTTCAAATCGGTTCAAATGCAGCGCTGCCTTCCCGGAATGCTGTGCTGAAGCGTTGAAGTCGCTCAACGTCACCCATAGGAATAAAGTGGAGAGCAGCGCGCGACATAAGTCTTCACGGAGGACTGGATCTGCAGCTGAGAGAGTGTTTATGGGCGTGCGTTTCCTCTCTCGCTCTAGTCATGCGCGCACGCACCCTACCGGGAGAAGAGCCCCTACGGCCCATACAAGGACCTTCCGTTCTATTAACGTCAAGTAGACCCATACTCGAAAAAAACTCGCCGAAACGTGTGACACAGAAATACTCCATCAAACGTCCAACATTAGTTTTTGAAACTTTGACTATGTTTAGGATGGGAATCCAAGTCTTTAACGGTTTGGGGGACTCCTTTAAAGGTTTGGGGGACGTTATTTGGGGACCTTCAGGGGACATTCAGGACGTTCTGGGAATGTTTAGGGGACCATAACTATAGTCAAGTCAAGTCACCCTTTTACAATGCCAACTGTTTCAAAGCAGCTTCACAGTGTTAACAGAAATAATGCAACAGAATTTGGTTCGGCTGTACAGCCACTCAGAACGGTGATGTTATCCGGCTAATTTCAACTATCATATAGTGTCAATGTGGGCAGATTGGTAATATAGTTTAAATTTAAGAGTCCCCAACTGAGCAAAAGTTAAAGGCAATGGTGACAACTCCTCCTTCAGGGCATTATGGAGAAAAAAACCTTGGGAGAAACCCGGCTCAGTCGGGGTGCCAGTTCTCCTCTGGACAACGAACAAATAGTGTATGATTATACACACACACACACAAACACATACACACACAAACACATACACCACTTAAAGTACATCATGTTACACAAAAATGTTTAATGGTGTAAAGTTGGGTGGCTTTTTGGTCTTTGATCTACCTAGCAAACCACAGCATAGCAATTTGCATAGGGGGGAGCTTAGTTTTAAAAGTGAAAAGTTCAATTAAAAAAGGAGGACAGAAAAGTGGTCATGGCCAAGTGAGTCTATAAAAGAAAATTGCCTCCTAAATACGCCCACCGAGTTCCATACTTACTCACAAATTCAACACAATGGAGTAAAAAAACACTCAGAAGACCCTGACAGCCTCCCACAACACACTAGCATAGCCGGCAGGTTCTTACACACGCAACTCACTCACATTTTCTTCAGAAATTGCACACTGCAGCTTTAAATGAGAGTCGACATGGTTTAGCCGTGTGTCTTAAGGGTTCGAGCATCAGCTAAAGAAAGATGAGGCACGAGGGCCACAGAGAAAAGAGATGTGAAATGAGCAATGTTCAGATGAAAGCCCATGATGGCAGGGCTGGATGGAGGCAGCATCAGGGTCATGACGGAGCCTGCGGTCGGAGCACACACACACACCAGGAGGATAAGCGCTTATGAGATCAGCAGCCTTGACCCTCTGACTCACACACTTGCTTTGGGATTAAAGTCCCGTCACAAGTGTTGCAGTCACGAATCAAAAAAATTATAAGTGTGAATCAAAAATGCACAAGTATATTGCACAAAACTGAAAAACTAATGCAAAATTATCAGAATAGCAAACAACGTGGTCACTCACTAGTCATTAAAATTATTAACACATCAACTCATACTAACATAGGTTATCTAACATTTCCTACAGTTGGTTGATGACAAATATTATGCAGGACAACAACTCACTGTGGGATGAGTTTTGAGGCCAGATTTACTAAACAGGGCAAATTAGCGTGAGAGCACAATTTCATTAAAGCACAAATGGGAGTGGACATTTCTGCACATGATCTACTGACAACACGCAAATTAAAGAACACAGAACCTAATTTATATTTCATTTATATTTACGCTAATTTATCACTGCGTGTCTTAAGTAAATCCTAACAGTGGATGTTAGTAAATCTGGGCCCTTTTCTTTATCAAGCAGCAACTAGCGCAATATCACACGAGGGCTGTTTTTGTCCCCAATAGCACAAGTGCAAATGTGATATTGATTTTATACAACTGTTCAACAAATAAGAATCAAATAATCAATCAAAAATGTATTTATATAGCACATTTAAAAACAACACAAGTTGACCAAAGTGCTTTACAGGTTCCAAAGTTAAGTAGCGTTAAACAGACATCAATAGACACAAAGTATTCAAACCTGTAACATGTAACTAAGGACAACTGAAAGCAACGGAAAATAAATATGTCTTTAACATAGACTTATTTCACACTTGTAGTTCGGTTAGTTTGGTTCATTTGGTCCGGACCAAAAAACAAAAACAAAACATAATAGTCCTGGTCCGCTTAGCGTTCACACTGGCATTTTTAACAGCGAACCTAAAGTTACCGAACCAAAGGCACAGGCAGACGGTCACAACCTGATTGGTCGGCTTATATGACGCAGGAGCTCGTTTACCGAACATTCAAAACAATGCTCTGTGCGGATTACACGCGGTCATTTTATGCGTGTACATATGGCATTATTTTTTACCAGAGAACTCATGAAGAGCTCATGAAATGTTCAAAACATTCAAAACAACGCTGTGTGCTGGATTAAACGCGATCATTTTATGCGTGTAACACATATGGCATTATTTTTTACCAGAGAACTCATGAAGAGCTCATGAAATGTTAAAAACAATGCTGTGTGTTGGATTAAACTCGATCATTTTATGCGTGTAACACATATGGCATTATTTTTTACCAGAGAACTCATGAAGAGCTCATGAAATGTTCAAAACATTCAAAACAGCAGCAGGATTTCCTCCGTTGTGCAGAACAGAGACGGCCGTTCTGTCGTCTGTACCTGCTAATAATGGGCAACACAGGAACTTTGATGAGAAGAGCCAGGTTTGCTTTTTGTGTGTTTTTTTTCTAGCATTTTCTAAACATGCTCGTCAGACCAAATATTGATGAGGCACCTCCTCGTTGCTCCACGTTTGCCCTGTAATGTTAACGTTACTCTTTGGATCTTTCCGCGTCGTCAAATCAGCTGCATTATGCGTGGCATCTTGTGACATTACATCTGGTTTTTGGTCCGTTTACATGTCTTTGGTCCGTGTTGCGTTCACATATCAATCGAACCGCACCAGAGTTCGTTTGGAAGCGGACCGACACCCATCTTTTTAGCGGTCTCGGTCCGCTTGATTGGTGCGCACCAGGGTTCGGATGGCAGCGTTCACATGTGTTCAAATGAACCGCACTAACCGAGCAATCGCACCAGGGTTCGTTTTAATCAAACCAAACATGACAAGTGTGAACGCACCCTTAAAACCAGCGATGGAGTAACAGGACTTGATGTAAAACGGGAGACGGTTCCATAGCCTCGGTGCCGCCACCACGCAGCCTTGATCTCCCTTTGTTTTCAGGCGAGATTTCCGAGCCTTTAACAATAAGCTTTGCGATGATCTTAGTGGTCTGGAGGTACAGTGATGCTGTAATAGCTCTGAGATGTAAACAGGGGCTTGTCCGTGTAAGCCTTTAAAAACCATTAAAAGGACCTTGTATTGGACCGTAAACTCCACAGGGAGCCAGTGCAAAGATGCCAGTACTAGAGAGATACTGGAGTATTTTCTAGTTCCAGTCAGCAATCCGCCCGCTGCATTCTGCACTAGCTGCAGACGTGCCATGGACTTTTTAGATACCCCCATATACAAAGAATTGCAGTAGTCTAATCTGGACGAGATAAAAGCATGGATAACAGTTTCCAAGTCTTTGGTGGACAGGAAGCCCTTCAATCTAGCAATACCTCTTAGCTGAAAAAAGCTACCCTTAAGAAGTTAATATTGTGCTCTTTTAGAGACAATATTGTCTGTTTTGCTCAGTAGAACTATCCGAGCAACACACAGCGGCGTCATTTCTGAATCCGTGTTTTGAGCGAATCAATCGGCTGAACCAATGATTCAGTGGACCCTTCATAAAGAGAAAGTCACTGACACTCGTCAACTGTATTTTTATTTAATGCCACTGCCAATTCAATCTTATAATCTTATCAGTTGACGGTTAATATTCCTATACTGAGCGCCAGTTGCCGGTCGGGAAAATGAACCGAAATGAGCATTCCTACTTTAGAGCAGGTGTGAAATAAACAGTGTATGCGGGTTGTGCACCACCTATAGGCTCATATTACTAACATACCCTTTAAAGTCAAGTCAACTTTATTTCTATAGCGCTTTTACAATGATAATTGTGTCAAAGCAGCTTCACAGTGTTAAACAGGACAAAATTGCAACAACATTAGATTTGGCTGTACAGTCGTTCTGGAGAAAACAGTGTTATATAGCAACAATGTTGGCAGATCAGTAATAAAGTTGATACAGTTAATTTAGTAATGTATATTATTTGGATATTTAGTTGAAAACTAAGTTTTAATAACACTAAAATACTGCACTATTGCCTTTAGAGCAGGTTTGTGTTGGTCAATGGCTCAGTCGTTTTCAGTTCCTCAAAATAGCAACGCTCCAACAATGCTCCTGAACACTCCTGGTTTTCAGACCAGACGCCCATGGGGGAACAGATGAGCCAGTGCATTTGATATTTAAACTACATGGAGCTGGACGTGTAAAGGAAAACTGCGTCAGGCTAAAACTAGCAAAAAAATACTAGCGTCACATTGTGCCGGGTATATGATAGGGCCCATGTTTTTCTGTTCCACAGAAAGAAGAAAATCACACGGGCTTGGATCAACATCAGGAAATGAGAAAAAGTTTATTATTCCTTTAAATTAGTGGAAAAGGAAACTTGATGTAAGTAAAACTCAATGTCATATTGAACATACAGCCACTATGATGATAGGCCCCCCCAGTTTATTATACAAATATAATAATATTTGTTAAATAACAGTTCTTTAAAAAAAATTTTTACGTAATTACAAACTTATTATAACATCTCAAATACTGAAATAAATAAAATGTGTTTTTTACAGTCTATGGTTTTTGCATAACGCTTGATGAGTTTGATTGACAGCTGTGTTAGGCTGTCTCATGTGTGACGCGGCTCGCGCCTCTGACTTTGCCAAAAATTTGGCAAAATTGTATATAAAGGAAAGAAAAAAAATCCAAACAAAAATATTGCATTACCACGGGAGAGAACCCATCCATCAGGACGCAGGTAACGTTGAGATTTCAATTGCAAGCGCATTTTCATTCTGTGAAGCCAGGAACACGCAATTATTTCCTATCAGTCATGATAGTGTAGGGGTAAGGTGCACGGCACGATGTTTTGATGCAATTCAACCTGCGGTTCGAATCCGCCTTTTGCCGAACTCAAAGTACTTTTCTCATCATATATTAGATTGGAAATGTGATTATTTTCAATAAAAATGAAGAACATATTTGTGAAGTGGAAATAAAGTGTCTAACGTTTGTTGTAACCACTGTTCATGTTTTGTATGTACACAGATACTATTTTGTAGATACCCTCCTCGCGTGAAAGTGCCCAGGCCCGCTCACTTTTGCCCAGGCCCGACCAAAAATACAATTCTGCCTACGCCACTGCATACAGCATAAACTCCTCCTGAACTTCCAATCTTACAGCAATTCAGACCCATTAAAGCAACCACAACAAGCATGTAACCCTCTCATAAGTCTCTCCTTAATGTGGTTTAGACGCTAATGTGAAGAGTTAAAAGAAAATGCACATAACCGGCCTTGTGTGGTTGGATGTCTGAGTAAGCAGCACTCAGGGGACATGCGAGGGCCAGCAGGTCATATCTGACCACTATAATAATGAGCCGCCCCTCACAGCAGAGATGAGAAGCGCGTGCACACACACACACGCACGCACACACACACACGCGCACACACACACACACAGTAGGAGAGAGGAGGAGGACTCTTTCTGCTCAGCATGATGCCGAAGTCTTAGTGAACACAATAGTCTTACAGTAAGCACACTTTTACATGTGACTATGATGCTAAATGAACATGAATCTAACAAACACAGTTGTTAACACAGTGTGAGCAAGTGTGTGTGTGCGTGTGTGTTTGTGTTTGTGTGTGTGTGTGTGTGTGTGTGTGTGTGTGTGTGTGTGTGTGTGTGTGTGTGTGTGTGTGTGTGTGTGTGTGTGTGTGTGTGTGTGTGTAGACAGAGAGAAATTGAAGCATTAACTCACATCTGTGTCAGGGCCCTTGTCGGCCCCTGGACAGGAGAAAGAAACAAACTCATGGCACCTTTTGTGGACCACAAAACAGCACACTGTGGATAAGAAAGGGGAAATTAGATTAGAAAACAACAAACACATTTGTTTCATATACATATCAGATATCAAACTTATACCACAAAAAATACCACAGAAATATTGGGATTCTAGATACTGGTTTCAGTATTAATGAATTAATACTCTAAATAATTTTAACCCAGGTTATTATTCAGGTAAACAGCAATAAATAAATAAATAAATAAATAAAATTAATTAATTAAATTTAATTAAATGAAGAAATGAAATGAAATTATAATAAAATAAAGAAATTAAATAAAATAATACATTTAATTAATTAATTAATTAAATAAATAATTAAATAATGAAATTAAATAATAATAAAAAATAAACTAAACTAATAAACAAATAATAAATAAATAAATAAATAAATAAATAAATAAATAAATAAATAAATAAATAAATAAATAAATAAATAAATAAATAAATAAATATAGAAAACAAATAAATAAAATAGTTGTCATTCATCCATGGCCGTTGTTGTCATGGACTGATTAACAGCAAAGTTTAAGGCGGCTTTGATTCTGAAATGATTTGACCAGGGTTGCATTCTCTGCTAGTATTACTTTAACTAAGTGCTGCATTTAACATTTCAGATCCCATTTTTCTACATTGTGTTGCCATTTCTTGACAGACTCTGCCCAGTTTGTTTGTGTAAGTGTGATTGTGTAAAACATATTTTCCATGCTAAAGGAGGATACACCACAAGGCTCCGTGTTGGGTCCTTTATTGTACATTTACATTTAACATTTAATCATTTAGCAGACGCTTTTATCCAAAGCGACTTACAAAAAAGGGGAGAGCAATAGAAGTAAAGAAACAAACAAGGCCAACAACCTGTAAGAGCTGTAAGAAGTCTCAGTTAATTAGCAAAGTAAACTTTTTTTTTTTTTTGGGACAAATAAACAAAAATTTATGGATAGTTAAGTGCTATTCTTTATTGGTCAGTTGCAATTGGAAGAGATGTGTCTTAAAGGGATCCCCTGGTATTGAGACTTGTATGGCTTAATATAACATAAATGATGTCTCTTACAGAATTATGTAGTAGAAAACCCATTAAAGATTTACGTTATTTAAAAAATCGATTTGGACCATGGGTGGCGCCATTTTGTTTGACGATGGGATAGGGTAACGTGAGGAAGAGAGGCAGGATGTTTTGGTGATGATGCATGGGATTGGTTTGTGCATTAAAGTTTGAGCACAAGCTCAGTGAATTTACCACAATCTTTAAACTTTTATTTTTAAGACACAAATAACATTCCCTACTTTTGTTTACTAATACAACTTGAAGGAGGGAATGAAGACGAGTGCGCGTGAAGTCGGACAGCTGTTTGTAAATCGGCTGTACACTCGTTATTGCGGTGAACGTGAGACTGAATGACTGCACTCGAACATGTCCCTATGGTGTCGGACAACACTACAAATGGCCGTCCCTTCAAATAATGCCCTATTTCAGGGTATAGGGGGTTAATTTCAGATTCAGCCCCTGTCGTGGAGACTGAGCAGCCCAACATCTCGATTGAGACAGAGCAGTCTGTCAGGTGTGTGTGCGCGCCCGCCGATATGTTTGTGACTTGTGTAGGTGAGTTTGTGTGCACATGTATGTTTGAGTGTGTTTTAAGTACAATTACAAAGCAATTCATTGGTTTTGTTTAACTCTGAAACAATTTTCGAGTTGCGTTGTGGTAAAAATAGCTACGGGTAACACCAGCTGATTGAGGAGTGCAACCATTCTACGTCATCAACCTAGAACGCAAACAAAATGGCGCCGCCCATGGTCCAAATATAAAATCGATTTTTTAAATAACGTAGATCTTTCATGGGTTTTCTACCACATAATTCAGTAAGAGACATCATTTATGTTATATTAAGCCATACAAGTCTCAACACCAGGGGATCCCTTTAAGATGCTTTTTAAAAATGGCTACAGACTCTGCAGCACGAATTGAGATCGGCAGGTCATTCCACCAGGTGGGAACGGTCCAGGAAAATGTCCGTGACAGTGATTTTTATGCCTCTGGGGATGGAACCACGAGGCGTCGCTCACTCGCAGAACGCACGCTTCTGGAGGGTGTGTAAGTCTGAACAAGTGAGTTTAGGTATATTGGTGCAGAGCCAGTGGTTGTTTTGTAGGCGAGAACTAGTGCCTTGAATTTGATGCGAGCAGCCATTGGCAACCAGTGCAGTCTGATGAAGAGAGGCGTAACATGCGCTCTCTTCGGCTCATTAAAGACCACTCTCGCCGCTGCTTTCTGGATCAGCTCCAAGGGTTTGATAGTGCATGCTGGAAGCCCAGCCAGAAGAGCATTACAATAGTCCAGTCTGAAGAGAATAAGAGCTTGAACCAGGAGTTGTGCAGCCTGTTCTGATAGGAAGGGTCTAATCTTTCTAATGTTGTATAAAGCAAATCTGCAGGACCGGGCTGTTGCAGTAATGTGGTCAGTGAAGTTTAACTGGTCATCAATCACAACTCCAAGGCTCCTGGCTGTCCTTGATGGAGTTATGGTCGATGAACCAAGCTGAATGGAGACATTTTGATGAAGTGCTGGGTTGGTTGAGAAAACAAGTAATTCTGTCTTTGCAAGATTGAGTTGAAGGTGATGCTCCCTTATCCAGTCAGAAATGTCTGTCAGACAGGCAGCGATACGAACACTGACTGTAGGATCATCTGGTTGAAATGAGAAGTAGAGTTGAGTGTCATCAGCATAGCAGTGATAGGAGAAGCCGTGTTTCTGAAGGACAGAATCTAATGATGACATGTAGATGGAGAAGAGAAGTGGTCCAAGCACTGAGCCCTGGGGAACCCCAGTAGCTAGATGATGTGACTTAGACACTACACCTCTCCATGACACCCTGTAGGACCTACCAGAGAGGTAAGACCTGAACCACTGGAGAGCAGATCCTGAGATCCCCGTCTTCTTAAGTGTTGACAGGAGGATCTGGTGGTTAACTGTGTCAAAAGCAGCAGACAGATCCAGCAGGATGAGCACTGAGGATTTGGAAGCTGCTTTTGCCAGTCTCAGTGCCTCAGTTACCAAGAGCAAGGCAGTCTCATTCGAATGGCCGCTTTTGAAGCTGGATTGGTTGTTGTCTAGAAGGTTGTTCTGTTCAAGAAACACAGAGAGTTGATTGAACACAACTCGCTCAAGGGTCTTTGCAATGTAAGGCAGAAGGGAAACCGGTCTGTAGTTTTCTAAAAGTGCTGGATTCAGAGAGGGTTTCTTAAGCAGTGGGGTTACCCGAGCCTGCTTAAATGCTGTGGGAAAGGTTCCCGTGTGAAGAGAAGTGTTGACAATGTGAGTGAGTGCAGGAGTGATTGAAGAAGAAATGGCCTGAAGGAGGTGAGTGGGTATAGGATCAAGTGGACAGGTAGTAGGGTGATTGGAAAGGATGAGTTTAGCAATATCTGCCTCGGAGAGCGGAGAGAAGGATGGAAGCGTGTTCGTGTTAGTTGTTGAGATGTGCGTGTCAGTTTGTGGTGAGGAGAACTGGTTGCTGATGAGAGATGTTTTGTATGTGAAAAATGATGCAAAGTCATCAGCTGTAAGAGTTGATGAAGGAGGGGGAGGAGGAGGACAAAGGAGAGAGGAGAATGTTTTAAAGAGTGTGCGAGAGTCAGAGCAATTGTTGATTTTGTTGTGGTAGTATGTTGTTTAAGCAGTGGAGACATTTGTAGAGAAAGAAGAGACTGATACAAGGTAAGGTCAGTATAGTTTTTAGATTTCTGCCATTTCCTCTCTGCCGCCCTGAGTCCAGAGCGATGTTCACGGAGAACTTCAGACAGCCAGGGGGCAGATGGGGTGGAGCGGGCTGGTCTGGATGAAAGGGGGCAAAAACTGTCTAAGGAGGATGTTAGAGTGGAGCAAAGAGTGTCGGTAGCACTGTTAGTGTCCAATGCTGAGAACTGAGCAGGTGGAGGGAGTGAAGATGAAACCATAGTGGATAGGCGAGAGGGAGCGAGTGAGCGTAGATTACGCCGAAAGGTAATCTGTGTAGGAGTACGTGTTGTATCAGGAGTCAGTATGAGGTGGTCTGAGGTGTGTAATGTTGTTTTCTTTGTATATTCTCCCTTTAGATGATATTACATAAGTCATTTCATTCGTATGCAGACTACACACACATTTAATCTAATGATGTGTGCGATACATAGAACACTAGAAGTACACTAACTAAAAGCAGTTTTTCACCAACAGTAAAATAATAAATAGTAAAATGCATATTTATGCATCCAGACCAAGGGGCCACTGTCCTGCAGAGTTTAGCTCCAACCCCAATCAAACACACCTGAACCAGCTAATCAATGCCTATACAAGGATTATAATCCTCCAAGATTGGGGACCCCTGATCTAGACAAACTAGTTGGTCATTGTGCTATAGATCTGATAGATCTGATAGATCTGTGAATTGCAACAGCAGTCAGTGTCTCAGCTAGCCTAGAAATCTAGATACACCCTAGCGGCAGCAAATCTAATCTGCCCGCAAGTGTCGTCTAGCAACTCTCAATACCCTTCTGAGCTGTATTCCCCGGGCCAATCACATCGTGTATAGAGTCGGTGGGCAGGGCCATAATGATGACGGCGAGTTGCGTTTGCGTGCTTCTAGTAAACAGAGAAACTAGTGAACGGCGGCAGTCTTTCGAATCAGCTTTGGCCACGACTCTGGAAGACTTGGAGTTAAGCTTTTCTCTGAGAAAAGAACAAAGAATGGCACTGAAGTCATTCTTAAGAAGGGAAGGTGTGTTGTGAGTTTTGCCAAGCAGATACGGCGAATGTTTAATCTACCAACAAGCTCTGCTTCACCTTCGTTGCTCTGGATGGTTGTAGCGCTATCCTATCGCGTGCAGAGGGAGTTTGAAAGACAACCGTTTATCCGCCCCCTTCGGATTGAGCAACGAATGGTGAGTTTCCAGACCAAACATCTTGATGTGGCTCTGGCTTGTCAGGCTACGTCTCAGCGTCAGCATCTCTCTCTCTCTCTCTCTCTCTCTCTCTCTCTCTCTCTCTCTCTCTCTCTCTCTCTCTCTCTCTCTCTCCCTCTCCCTCTCCCTCTCCCTCTCTCTCTCTCTCTCTCTCTCTCTCTCCCTCTCTCTCCTAATCAGCAATAAAAACATCCTTTACACTTTAATAATGTATTTCCATCCATTTTCATTCTGATGAAACACTGCTCTGAGTCCTGAAGGAGACACACATGCTGCATTTGCAGAACTGCACCCATGAGCAAACGCTTTCTCAAAGAAAACAATTTCTCCATCAGTCTGTGAGATGTTGCTGCGCTGAGCAAATCAATCCCAAGGTTTCTGAACCCGAGCCATTTTTAATCAATAGCATTTTTTTTCAGCACCAACTTACACTTCTGTGCATAAAAAACACAAAAACAAGCATTCTACGCCCATTCATATATTACAATTGAGTTCAGAACAATGTGATGCATCTCATAAATCACTCATGATTATTACAGCTCAAAACAAAACAGTTTTTATTGTTTTTTGTTGTTGTTGTTGTTTACAAAGGTGTCAATAATTCTTATTCACAATCTAAAATATTTCCAATTCGGTTCTGATAACAGTTCTTGAACGCATCTAACCAACAGCACTCTTTTATGGAAGTTCAACCAAACAAAGCAATTGTTAAAAAGGGATAGTTCACCCAAAAAGGAAAATTTCTCCATGATTTACTCCCCCTCAAGTCATCCAAGGTGAACAAAAAAAATCCTGGGATAGCTTGACGGAGAATAAATGATGGGATATTTTTAAGATGAAGTAAGTTCGTTTCTGCAACTCTAGTGGTACCTAGCAGAATGACAGTAATACGTCACAATCACAACTCTAATTCTTGTCTCAACCTCCCTCTTGTCTCAACAAGTAAAGCTACTTTCAATAAAAGGTCAACATATTACACTGTAAAAAAAAAATGCTGGGTTGAAAACAACCCAAGTTGGATTGGAAATTATTGGGTTGGTTCAAACAACACACTTTCTGGGTTTGTCCATTTTCAACCAAACATGTTTTTTTTTTTTGAACCCAGCATTTTTTACAGTGTACTTTAGTTGCTGCTATGTATCATGAATAAGCAACTGAGTAGGCTAACACCCTCACTTACACTCTCAGAAAAAAAGGCACAGTGCTGTCATTGGGGCGGTACCCTAAGGTACAAAAGTGAAAAGGTACATCTAACCCCTAAATGGTACATATTATTACCTTAAAAGGTACATATCAGTACTTTAAGAGTGAAAATTAGTACCTTAAAGGTACATAGTAGTACCTTTTTGGTTTTGTACCTTAGGGTACCGCCCCAGTGACAGCACTATACCTTTTTTTCTGACAGTGCGTGATATTGCATTGTAGCGAGTAGCATCTCAATGGCCCGTTTGATTTGTCGTGTTCATGAACCGTTTGATTTTTGAAGGCCTATTTTGAAGGCAGTGAATTTAGTCTTGCACTTCTGTAACTGAGTGATTTACCCATGTAAAGCGTCAGTCATTGACAGGTCTAAGCGAACCACTCTCAATTTTTTGGTGCTGCTTTGGCACTCAATGTTTACACTTTTGGGGGGCGATAAACCCAAAAATTGCATACTAATATTAGTCATAAGAGGTCGACCGATAGTGGATTTTACCGATACCAATAGCTAGTTTGGACCTCGCTTGCCGATAACCGATTAATCGACCGATAGTTTTTAAAAAGATACTAGATTAAAATATAATAATAATACATAAAATAACAGGTAAAAAAGCAGTGCTGAACTTTATTACAAGAAATTAAAAAAAGACCTGAACCATGAAAATGTGTTAAATTTCATATGTAAATATGAAAATATTAAAATGAGTTACAGAAAATAACTAAAACATTAAAATATTACAAATAAATGTTTCGTTAGCTATAACCTAGATGTAATGTAGATGTATGTAAATGTCAGGTAACAGACTGCAAATCCCATTTGTTAACAATGATGTATTTATTTAGCTAGCTTACATGAACTAAATGCATTATGTAATGTACATTTTACAGCATGTATTAATATTCGGGCAATACTTCTACCTTAATCATTCATGTTAGTTCATAGTGCATAAAAAAGGTTAACAGATAAAACTAACAATGAATAATACTTCTACAGCAATTATTAACCTTACTTAATGTTACATATTGAATATTATTGTATTATATTAAGTGTTATCATTTCATATAAATCCAAACAGTTCGCTTTTTTAGAACACGACGGTTTTCTTATCAAAATAACAACATATGTATGTATTGACGTCTAATGCGTTTACATTTCTGTTGGATGCATGATACAGTTTCTCACATCAAAAAAAGTTTCTCAGTTACATCGTTTTAAATGCTTGAGGTAACCGTTGCTGCTAATATTAGTGTCCTGTCAGCCTCAACGAGAAAGTACATATACTGCTGTTCTTCCCCTGCTAAAGCATCTAGTCAACAAATCAATTACTTTATAATGACTTGGCAACATGTACTGAAGTGTTCTGTATTCATACCGTTTCTCTGTTGGTGTTTCAAACGCGCATCAGATGTGTCAGCTCTGTGCAGCGTTCGGTGAAGCGCGTAGCCTCACGTGTCCTCACGTGTTAATGTAAACAGTGATAGTTTTTCATTTGGCCTCTAGAGGCCGCTCTCGTGCTATATAATGCCAGCAGACCCTTCTCAGAGCTCTCGTTGGCTACTGTGAAATGACAGCACCCTTCTCAGCCTCTCCCGCAACGGACGCAAACCAGAAAAACTATCGGTATTAATTTTTTCCCGATAACCGATTGTTCCACCAATCAGCTATTGGTGCCGATTAATCGGCAAATCCGATTAATCGGTCAACCTCTATTAGTCATTAAACAATAAACAGGGTTAAGAGAACGTATTTGAACAAAATATCTTACATACTTCACCTTTAACAATGTATAAAGATACATTTCCAAAATATAGTTGTAAAATCCACAGCAACACTGTGAGGGATAGAATAAATCGATGAATGTAAGGGCTTGTACTCAGTAAAACTTGTTGAACAACAACAGTGGAAATCCAAATGGAGTAAAGTCCTCACAGGTTAGCTGGAAGGTTCTCTCGTGCTGATCTCTTGTATTACACACACAGCTGAGAGGGGAGATCTGTTTAAATGTCACCAGCATCAGCTACATTATCGGCACACATGCCTCCCACAAACAGCCGAGAGCTGGGAATGACTCCAATCCATCCAGCCCCTATCAACAGCTCCATACAAACACCAACCTTCAATTTATATTGGGCTACAGTCATTTAGATTTATAGTGTCGAGTGTGGCGTCTCATCCTGACACATGACAGACTGAGTGTGAGTGATGACAATGATGAGGCATGATTTAATGAATATAAGCGACAGAACGGTATGAAAACATGACGCATTTTGATGAGCTAATGAAACTATTGCATCATAGTGGATGAGTGATGCCATATAAGATGAGTGCAGGAAAACATGGCAACATAAAAATTGAACCTCATAAGGAAGTGCATAAGAGTCTCGACTCACAATAGATTCCAATAAACTATTATATTCGGTGCTTTCAGCATTAAAGGGTCCATGAACTGGCTTTTTAAAAAATTACTACTATAGTCTGAGGTCAACGTATGACGTCCCTGAAGTCAATTTATTACGTCTGTGTGGTATTTACATTCAAAAACATCATAATCAATAAGTAATAGGCTATTTTCTACCCTCGTTTTGAGCCTAGCTCCTGAAACACTCGGTGCCGCATTGAAGACTTGGAGGTAAACGCCCACTGCTATGATTGGATAACAGTTTTGCATATTATAATGAGTTTTTGACTCCCAGAGTCTAATCCCGAATCGCAGGAAAATGAACCAACAACACCTCGTATATAAAGGATACTCCAGCCTGTGACAGCGCTATCGTTAATTATGTTCATTTTTTAATCCTTCATAGTTGGACCCTTCTGTGACTGGTTAGACACGTACACATAATCATTAGATATCAAATCATTCCTGTCTGATCCAATATAGAAGGCTTAGCATTGTTTTTTAAAATCTCATTCTGTCTGCAAATCCAGTTTTGACCTGTCTTGTTTACAAAATAATCAGCGGTGAAATGAAAAAATAGATATATATTTCATTAAATATGAAGCTCAACCACATTTCTAATATTGGAAACCGAAGGAAGCTTATGCAGCAACAACCAGAAACTCTGAAACTTACAGGATATTCTTATATTAACATGACCTTTTTCAAAAGTTCAAGGGAAAGTTCTCAATTCATGACCCCTTTAAATACAAATATCATTTACATTTGTCTCAACTTGTCTGCCATTTTAGAATTAGTTTTTCATCTAATCTGTAGCCATCGGGGGATTTATTCCCCCCAAACCAGCTCAATGCAAGGGTTAGGGTCGCAACCAATTCTAAAGATTTCATTACTCATGTCAAACACAGTGCCAAGAAATAATAACCCATAACCCTACCCTACACCCTATCCTCAACCAGTGAACTTGAGATAATCCAATGTCAGTCAGACGTCATATTTTGGTGAAAGAGAAATGATAAATGAAAGTTGGGTTAATGTCTAAACCCAACGGGATTTTTGGTTGGAATTAACATCGCACTGTAAACAAAAAAAATCATAAAAGAGGGTGAAATGTATGGCAGCATATTACATTTCTGAAGATCTCAGCAGAGGAGGGTTAAACAACTCCCCAAACAGCACTACTATTACTAAACAGATTTATTAGATTTCTGTTATTCATCTACAAAAGTTCTTATTAATAATTAACAAAGGTTTAGATGTTAATGTTTTATTAAAATTATGTTTGGTCACCATTATGGTGATCAGTGTTTGCTTTAGTTGGGTAGTTTTTCTCTGGCTACTGTGTGATTGTTATGGCAAAAAAAGAGAAACGTGATCAGATGATATTGCCTACTTGATGATAAAGATATGATCAACATATAGTGGTCTACAGTATTCACTGATGCCATCCAGAATCGAATCTTTTGATGCACAATCGTTTTGTGTTATTAAATATAGCAAGTCCACATTGTCCACTAAACATTTGGATCTCCAACATCTATTAGACTCACTCAGACATCAATAATCAGCGTATGAATCTCAACAATGGTGACATGCTTAATGCCACAATACATTCAATGTCTACCCAACGTTGGAGCTTGACGTCAACCCTACTTTCATTTACTACATCCAAAATCTACATCCTGTGCCTGCTGAGTATAATGCCTAAAAAAGGCTGAATAGGTAGGCGGATCACTAGTGTTTGAGACAGATACGTTGCCCAAAGTCAGATGTTCATATTCAGGCGAAACCTCACACACGCAGGACCTGGAGAGACAACATTGATTGATTGATTAAATGGTGAAAATGTGTTTATGTGAGACGGCACAGTTTGTGTCCTGCTGTTTGTTTCTCTCATTTCCCCATGAGTTCATTACCGCCATCAATAGCATCCTCCAAAACACAGCCATCCAGCCAGCTTCCTCTTCCTGATGCTCCATTGACACTGTCCACACACAGGAAGACAATCACCGAGACATCTTTAGGAAGTCTCAGGATTGGGTCTTAATTTAGAAGCACTACGATTATCTTGTTTATTCTCTAATACTGCAGTATGGAAGGGTTTTAACAATGCAGATGCTGTTGCAATTCAAACACACATGCAGATGCTTTCCAATTATCCATCTGCATCCTGCAAACATATCAGTCTCCAACAGGTTACACCACCAAAAAAACAGCTGGAAACCATCAGTTGGCCATGGTAACATTCAAAAAACCATCTTGGGGACGATAATGCAAATAAAAGCAGGCGTTTGTTGTCAAGACCACATGGGGAATTCATCAGTCCTGCATTCCAGATGTCACAGGAACAGATATGTGGAGCTCAGCAGATATACGCAGGTGTGAATCAATCATCTTCACAGCACGTTTTCAGCTGCATTTGTGTCACTGAGGGACGGAGATGCCACACAGCTGCATGATAATCGTCTCCCTCTTATAGAACACATGAGGACAGTCCGGATCTGTGTGTGGGTGTACAATATGTGGAGATGTGAAGCTGTGGAAGCGCAGAAACTGGAGCTATTTGAGCATAAAGCCCAAAGTATACTTTGCCTGTCTGTGTGCAGCCCAATTTTTGAGGCCGCGCGGACGGTGCACGTACAACAGCACACATGCAAGAAAGACAGAAGAGTCACAACAATCGTACTGGGCATGTGTCAAACCTCGGCCGTCCATGATCATCTGCGGTTGAGTATTCTTTGAAAGTTGTGTGGACACGACTGCGCACGAGACATGTCAGGATGCGGAAAATTATGTATACCTGGGTCTCAAAGGGTTAGTTCACCTAAAATTACATTTCAGTCCTCAAATTAAGATTCAAACGGTCGTGAATCAGCGAATTGATTCATGATTCGGGTCGCGTGTCAAACTGCTGAAATCACGTGACATTGGCGATCTGAATCATGAATCAATTCACTGATCCACAACCGTTTGAATCTTTATTTGAGGATTGAAAACAAACCAGGAAGAGAAGTCAATGATGAATAAAGTCGTAGTTTTTGTTATTTTTGCACCAAAATGTATTTTCGATGCTTCAAGAGACTCTAATTAACCCACTGATGTCTCATATGGACTACTGCGATGATGTTTTTATTCCCTTTCTGGACATGGACAGTATAGTGTGCATACACTTGCATACGCTCTCGGACTAAATATAAAATATCTTAAACTGTGTCTGAAGATGAACGGAGGTCTTACAGGTGTGGAGTGACATTAGGAGGAGTAATTAATGACATCAATTTCATTTTGGGGTGAACTAACCCTTTAATTCAGAGTCAATGCCTGATAAACCATAGAAGCCCCTTTTACACAGAGATTCTGGAAAATACACTGATAATGTATCCTGGGACTGTCCATGGTTCATTCACACGGCCCGTGATTTTCTGGAATCTGTGCGTGTGTTCACAAACACCCCGTTAAGATCCCACGAGACATAAAGTCAAGTCACTTTCATTATATAGCGCCTTTTACAATACAGATTGTTTCAAAAGCAGCTGATAACAGGAAAACGTGTATTATCAGGACATGTAATGTCTCCAGAGCATCTTAAGTTTGCTTATGATCTGTGATTTCTCTCTAAAAAAACCTAGCTTGTGCATTTTCCCCCTGATTCGATTATAAATTAGCGCATTGCGTACCCTTCCACTAAACTGGTGAAAGATCTCAGCTTTAGTGTCATCACTACGACCCACCCCTTACAGCATTGGTCCCCATTGGGCTGTGTTCACACAGGGCATGTTCCAGGACTGATCCCGACAATTTTACTATAGGTCCCCATCCCCGAGATGTGTTTGCGTTCACACAGAAGGCACTCTAGTGAGAGAGAGTGAGAGTGTGGCTGTAGCTTATAAGAGTGTATTAGTATTTTTGGTTATTATCGTGTTTCCACCGCAGGAATTTTCCCCAACTAGGTCCTGAGGGAAACCAATGCGATAGAGACGGCTGGAATAGCAGCCTCTCGTAAATAAAAGCTTTAGCGTATGTTCTGTCAGGAAGATTCAATATTACGTCATGTGTCACTTTCAGACCTAACCAGTCAAGTCCTAATCCACAGAGTATAAAAGATGGTCACTTACACATGCCTGAGTTTGCAGATGCTGACGCCGACAGTTACCTCCAACCTCCCCACCACCACCAGGATGGTCCCCGTCTATACTTCCCGGGGGTCGACTGCACCCCTGCCTTCATCTTCAGGCAGGATATGCAGAGTCTGTTACCCTCAAAACGGAAGTTAAGGATGGGACCTTTGCCAAATAACTCTAATTATCATACTTGCTGGACTATCAATACATTTGTTAATTTTTGCAATTTATCTGGCTTCCGAATCTTCCTGGTAGAATTGCTCCAGAAGTCTTATTAAACGTGCCTTTTGCAGAGAGTTTGTCTGCCCCAACCTGCTGAACAAATTGCAGGAACTTTCCCCAGAAACTAGGGACTTTGGAGTGGTACTCTGTGTTTCGACCGCAGGAACCAGCTTATAAATTAAGTTCTGGGTAAAAATCCTCCCTCAGAAAGTCTCTGCTCACGAGGTAGTACTTTTTCAATGTTCAGGAGCTTTCAGGGGTGGGACTTGTGTACTGAACATGCTGATTGATTGAGACAAATCTTCACAGTATTTTAGCAACAGGTCTGGGGGGGGAAAGTTCCTGGGACAAAATGTTTCAGGTAATTTAGGTGGAAACGTGGCTTTAGAAATTGTCCATTTATTAAAGAGTTAGTTCACCCCAAAATGTAAGTTCTGTCATTAATTCCTCTCCCTCATGTCGTTCGACACTCGTCAGACCTCCGTTCCTATTCAGAACACAAATGAAGATATTAGTGTTGAAATCCGATGGCTCAGAAAGGCCTTCATGACACCAATGTCATTTCCTCTCTCAAGACCCATAAAGGCACTAAAGACGTCGTTACAAAGCCCATCTCACTACAGCGGCTCTACAATCATTTTATGAAGCCACGAGAATAGTTTTTGTGCGCAAAAAAACTAAATAACGACTTTTATAGTGATTGGCTGATATCAAAACAAAGTTTCGGACCGTTATCAATCAGTGAATCGATTCGTGCATTGTAAAAACTATTCTCATCACTTTATTAAATGATTGTAGAGCCGCTGTAGTGAGATGGGCTTTGTAACGACGTCTTTAGTGCCTTTATGGGTCTTGAGAGAGGAAATGACATTGGTGTCAATGAAGGCCTTTTTGAGCCATCGGATTTCAACACTAATATCTTCATCTGTGTCTGAAGATGGTCTTACGGGTGTTGAACGACATTAGGGTAAGTAATTAATGACATCATTTTCATTTTTAGATGAACTAACTCATTAAGTACAACATCTGTTCTTGAGGCAGCTTCAGTCTTTCAGGGGGACGACCCATAAATGCCTCCTCACTTTGTGTTCTCTGGTAACGTCTGTGTCTCTGAGGGAAAGCAATGAGATAGAGACGGCTGGAATAGCGCCCTCTCGTAATTGCTCTTGAAGTCCTATTAAGCGTGCCTTTGGCAGAGAGTTGGTCGTTTGGTCGTCTGCCCCAAACTGCTGAATAAATTATACCAGCAGTACAAAGAGTCTCATTCACTACGAACCAAAGTGTTCTTACTTGGGAGCTCACGCAACATTTCTGCCCGATTCACTACAGCTGGAGTGTCACTAACACTGAATGTTCAGCGTTGGACGCAGTATCATGCAGGTTCAAACACTTGATCCTGGCCCAGCTGGCAGCTGCACACATTTGCTCAATGGGAATAACCTTAAACAAGACACCAGGTGAAGCCATGGCCTATTCACACAAAATGAGCACAGACACATTTAGAGGGCACTTTGTCTAAGCTATGATATGCCTTGACAATCCTGTGTGAAAGCCTTTGACTAAATAAAAGCCTAACCTTAAAGGAACTGTTTGTAAGAAATGTATTTCAATGAATCATAAAATGGCCCTGATATGTCGCTAGACATTAAGCAATCATGTAAATGTTAAATACTTCTATCACTGTCAAAAGTAGTCCGGCCAGGATATTGTCATTTAAAAGTTGTTGTTGCAGCTCAACTGATGTTGATGTTTTGGCCTGAAGCTCCGCCCTCCACCTATCGACCAATCACAAAGTCAGTAGTGTTTCGGCATCCGGGGGGAGGGGGATACACCGCTCTGCATTCATTTGAAGGTGATTGCAGTACCGGTTTTGTCCACAATCTTACATACATTATTCCTTTAATTTTGATTAATTTTATTCCTTTAATTTTGTTGATATAAACTAGTAGGACAAATGATTTGCACTTTCAATAGATGCATCAAAGCATTCTGGAACAGGCCTCCTTCAGACTATGTGTTCCTTTCAGGGGAATGACCCATAGTTTTCAGATGTAATATTATTCCGCCTACACTTGAGACACGATCTCTGTGCACCAGGAGATGCCTAGCCTTTGCCTCTATTAGAATGGGCCAAGCAAAGGGGGCTGTGCCAACATGGAACAATATTGCTCTAAGGATGAGGTGAACTCGATGAAAGATTTGAGCTTGGGAGGTTCGGTCTGGCCTCGATCCATAGAGGAGTAATTATGGCTGAACAGAAACTGACCAATGAAATCATCAGGGTGGGCTTTAGACGATGATGGACAGATGATCAACAGTAACGTAATCATCACGTCATCAAAGGGGCTTGGGTTGAATTTGTTCAAATCCTAAACGGAGAGCTTGTTCATATCTGCATTCACCTTCACTATTTCTCTCAGAAATGATAATCATGTTGGGTAAGTATTCTGTGTATCCTTAAATTATTTTCTTTTTTTACAACACCGGCAAAGATCGTTTATTCCAGCACGCGTGCAGACAGGGTTGCCAAGTTTTTACAACAACACCCGCCAACTACTAGCCCTAAACAAGAGCTTCTCGGGGGGTTCTCCGGGGGAAAAAAATGTGTTTGGGGGATAAAATGTGTTATTTTGGCAAGGTTCTGTTGACAACTAATGCTATGCATCGCTCCGTTGCTCTGATTGGTTGTAGGTCTGTCCAATTGAGGTCTTTCCTGGTTCGGTTGAAACGCACAGCACAATGGAGCAGCATCAGACTCATATTCTGACTAGAACTGAGTATGACCACGTCAGGCTATGAAAGATGTACACCTGGCTAAGGGCAAGACAGTAAATCTAATGGCGTGAAACTTGCAATTCACATTTTCCTGCAATGTGAACAGAACTACAACAATTCTGCCAAATCATACCCCTTGTTGTGTAGCAGCCCACTTTAAATTAAATGGGTCAACTGATGTATAAAGGTGAAATTGGCTGTTGTCAATTCCACTAAGAAATTGTTTCTGCTGGGAAGGCAACAGGCACTTTATGTGAGACAGACTGGGAGTAAAGACGCCTACACACAAGAGTTCACGCCGTTACAACGCTGCAAATCCATTGATTTCAGGGGGATGTTCAGGGGATAAGAGCTGCTGTATTGTGGAAAGCACTACACAAATAAATTGACTTGATGTGGGTATCTTTTGACCAATCAATCTCTAGAGGGGCAGGTCCAATTGGTACTTTTAGTGTTTCCTATACATTGATTTATTTGTAGCGGCTCACCACAATATCAACATCGACCGCCACAAATAGATGTGTGGACCATAAAACGTATCCATTCCAATCGGTCAAACACTATGTTTGAGCTTTCTATGGCATGTAAGCTGCTCAGTCTTATCCTCTTCATTCATGAGGTTTCGACATATAAGCGTTCATGTTGGGACAGTTAGCAAGCACAAGATTTAGTCGGCATGTCCTTGTTTCTCCATTGTCTCAGTGGATAAAAGCAGTTGGTAGAAGTCAGTATTTTGTGTCTGGATTCTGATAGCTGTGCAGACACGCGTCAATAAAATGATTTTCCTTTAGATAGCACACAGTTAGGAAAGGCAACCACTTATGGCATGCCTTTGTGAGCTGAGGTACTCATATTAGGTGGGTAGTCAATTTCAAAATGAGGGGGAAAATTACTTTTAAAAGTAATGTGTTACAATATTGTGTTAATAAGCCTCAGGCTAAAGGAAAAGCACATTCACTCCTGTACAGTAGAGGGCACCCTTCAAACAAACCTTTCGGCTGTGCTGCCATTCTGGACCGCAGAAGAATAGGGTGCAGGACAAAGGCCCTGTTTATGTCTAAATATCAAAAAATTCTTAAAACAAGAAACATTTACTAGACAAGTAAAACGTATTATCTTGTTTTGGGGGAAAAAATACTGTTTTAAGAATTTTTAGATGTTTGGACAAGAAACAAGACAAAAATACTAAAGTAAGAAAAGCATTTTTTGCAGTTTACATTTGTGGCATAATGCCGCTTTGAAGAAGGCTCCTGCAAAAGTGCGCTTTGAGGGCGCATACTGACCGCAAAGCGCAAAGTGTTCACGAGCACCCTTCTGAAACCTAAAATGACAAATGCGACACCCTTAACTGAGACTTCTTACAGCTCTTACAGGTTGTTGGCCTTGTTTGTTTCGTTGCTTTTTATTGCTCTCCCCTTTTTTGTAAGTCGCTTTGGATAAAAGCGTCTGCTAAATGATTAAATGTAAATGTAAATGTAAATGTTAAGTCTCATGGACTTAATGGACACGTGCACACTGCAGCCATTTTAAGTCCAATTTAAGTGTACCATTTGGGACAAGATAGTTCAAAACTCTTACTTTAGCAAAAAAAAAAAAAAAGAAACACAAATGTGATGTTATTCTAAAGGCATTTTTGCATGTTCATAGCCTATGGCTGAATTAGATCAGGTCAGCAGCAAAGACATTGGTAAATAAAGTAAGATTAAATACATAAACAAGCTAAATTATCTGCTAGTGGGGTAAGAATAAAAACATCTGATTGAAATCTTATTTTTCTTACTCCACTGGCAGACCATTTTGAATGTTTTAAACTAAAACTCATTTCATTTTGATTTTATTTTCCAGAAAACAAGAAAACATATATTTTAAAACATCTAAAAACGTCTTGATTTAAGAATGATTAGATATTAGATATTTTGACTGGAAACAAGACGCGAGTCATATATCAAAACGGTCTTAGTTATGCAGCAAAGCTCCAAGCATGGTGGAGGATCATTTAAATAAACATTTAGGTGGAGGATCATTTTCAGCATTCTGTTCAGCAAGTTCAGGTTGCAACAAAGTTAAAGAGGACAGACCAAACGGGAATATTACATTACACCGACAATAAGCCAAAACCACTCTGGGAAGCTGTGCAATGGAGGAAAGTTGTGCTGGATTCAAGGCTAATCTTGCTGTGATGATAGACAATAATACTGGTATGATAATTATGTCATGATAAAGTCTAGCTAATCCCTACTTGACATCATCAAGTTACTTTACATTTTAAATGTCTGTGGAGGAGCTCTGAGCTCATATATGGCTTAGAGTGTCAACTTTCTGGAAACATGCATCACTTTGGTATTTGTTACTTATTAACACTAAAAAGTAACTTATTTACACTAAATTACTCTGGAACCATTTCCGCCCAAATTGTGAAAAGCTTCCGCCCAACAAAAGCCAAATTGAAAACCCACATACAGTGGTCTAAAGTGCACAATTTAGGTGTCATTTTACAGGAAACCCTTTGAAGTTACATAATAAACACTGCTAAAATGTGATGAAAATGTAAGTATGTATGTTGTCTGAGCTGTAATAAACCCAAAAAAGAGGCGCTGTTTGTTTATAAATTCATTTTTGAAAGTGTATATCTCAGGCCCTGTGCTCTAGCACCCTGCAGACAGTTCTGGCTGTTTGCACTAGATGGCAGCACATGTGTGTTATGTAACCTCAAAGGGTTTCCTGTAAAATTACACCAAATTTGTACCATCGTATGAGGGTATGGGAAGCTTTTTAATTTGGGTAGGCCAAATCCAGGAGGAAATGCCCAAAAATGGTCTCAGAGCTAAGGAGGTTGATTTGTGTAGCTAGCAAGAGAACTCCAGAAAACCATGGGCATGTACTGAACAACATGGCGATGCAGTTAGACAAGCATTAAGCACCGAGCCAGCCAGGCCCAAGATGGGAATGCAAGGTCTTTTCAGCAAGGATGATAGATTTAGCGCTAGCTAGAGAGGCTTTAGTTGGCTTGGCAGACGGTGCTTCATCAGGTGTCTTCTAATTAATCAATACAAGCTTTGTTTTCGCTACTAAACCAGTTAGAAGCCAGCAGATAAACAGACCCATTACACAAAGCGGCTTACAGCACTGCAACAATATCTATCTATCACTCACTCAGCTCAGTCAGTCAGAAGCTTTAATGGCTGAATGAGCCACGGTTAATCTCACTCAGGTAAAAACACTTTTAATGGGATTACACAGTCCATCCATACACACACACACACATTACTAATGGGTCATTCCATGTCAAATCAACCAAATTTCAGAAACTCAAATTTAGTTTTGATTTTGTTGATTTTGGAAGCCAAAATAATAAATGTAACAGATGTAAATTTACTGGGTATTTTATCATGGGGGTCAAAATTACAGTTTTCACATGAGATTTTGGAGCCAAATTACAGGGGGGTAAAAATGACTTTAGAAAGATGGCAGCATCATTGTTTTATTTTGTACACAACGATTGGCGGGTATATTATTAAAATCAGTGTACTTTAGCAATCTTTGTTGCGTTATATGTCAACTGTGACTGCTCAAAAATGGGGAAAAAGGTGTTGTGTTTTCCCCCCAAGTTTGCATGCCTGTAACTCAAGAGTTATTAAATATATCTTAATATCCTTTTAGATGTAGGTTTTTAATAAACATTTCCTTTGGTATCTTGATTTTAAAAGCCCTATATGGTTCAATCCCAGAGATACGGAGATCTTAAAGTGGCTCCATGAGTAAATTGTGGGTCGTGGGACCAAATGTGGGTCACTTTGCATACAGCTGATGCTTTTGTATCTCGTTTTTTTTTTTTTTTTTTTTTTTTAACCCAATTGCATAAAATATAGTGCCATAAATATTGTTTTTCCAAAGTTTGCATGCCTGTCACTCAAAAAGTATTAAATATATCTCAATGTGATTTTAGATTCTGGTTCTTAAGAAACGTTTCTTTTTACAAATCTTCATTTGCCGGGCCCTATATGGTCCAATACCAGATATTCTGTATGTGGGAATGTTTAATAATAATAAGCAGTGAATCTTAAAGGAAGTGTATGTAAGATTGTGGCCAAAACAGGTACTGCAAACACTTTCAAATGACTGCAGAGCGGTGTATCCCCCTCCCCCCGGATGCCGAATCACTACTGACTTTGTGATTGGTGGATAGATGGAGGGCGGAGCTTCAGGACATCAGTTGAGCTGCAACAACAACTTTTATATGACAATTTCCTGGCCGGACTACTGTTGTCAGTGATAGAAGTATTTGAAACGAACATGATTTCTTAATGTCTAGTGACATATCAGGGCCATTTCTAAGAACAATAGTCTCAACTGAGTACACAACACAGAGAGAGAGAGAGAGAGAGAGAGAGAGAGAGAGAGAGAGAGAGAGAGAGAGAGAGAGAGAGAGAGAGAGAGAGAGAGAGAGAGAGAGAGAGAGAGAGAGAGAGAGAGAGAGAGAGAGAGGGGCTAGGATTACTGCTTTCTCTCATACAACACACATGTACACATCTTACAGGCTGTCCGACAACAGGCACACGAGTCCTACTCCATTTCTGTGTCAAATTCTCCTCAAACTTTCATGGGGCTGAAGAACAATCCTGTTATAGTCTGGCTGTGAGAAACTGACACGCTCTGTTGTTTACACATCCCGCATGCAGTCACTCTATCCGCGTGTAACTACACCGCCGTGGCAACAGACTGACAGGTTAATGTGAGCGGGCTGCAGCTCTCTTTTGTTCTTAAAGGACTGAATATTTGACATGAGGCGGAAGGAGACGCCTCACCTGAGCTGAAATAAGCAGGGAAAGCTATCAGAGAGAACTGATAGTGTTATACAGATGATACAGACATGAACACACACACTTAAACACACAAGGACCAATCAGAAAAGCTCAACAGTACATGATCTGCCAGACAGAGCAAAAGTAAACTAACCTATGATGGATTGAGCTGGTCTAAGATGTCTTCCAGTCTGGCCAGCTAACATGCAGTAACTTTAGCCACACTTCAAGGACAATCGAAGTTATTATGAAATTACAAATAAAGATGAATTTGCCCCACTGTAAACCCTAACACTCAAAATACTTAATTGGTCTGAGTAGGACCAAATTACTTGAGTTTAATGAACTGTTATGAGTATTTCTATCTTTTTCTTTTGTGTTCACAATATATTTCCACTGTATTGAGCATATTTCAGTGTTTTGAGTTGTACAAACTCATTTCCTTTAATTTAGACTAAATTAAGTTGAACTGAAACCGGGCTGAATTTCCCATCATGCTTTGCTATGTGTGTTTTTGGAGAGTTATGGTGACGAGTGGCACTGTTTAGTTTTAGAGCAGGTACGTTATATGTTTACATGTGTACAAGTGCTAGCCCATGGTATTGGTACCATTTTAGCAAATTAGCATTTTCTGAATTAGTTTGGTATAGCTTAAAAAATGTTATTCAGCTTTTTTGAGTCCTGACAACTTATGAGGGTTTACAGTGAAGTAAATAACTAATTTGATTCACAAGAACTCAAAAAAAAAAGAAGTTAACTAAACTAAATATTGTATGTTTTTTGCAATCCACATGTATGAGTTAGCTAATTAACAATTAGTATGCATGAGTACTACAAACTCAAAACTTGAAAGATCAGCTTACTTCAAATTGGGAACATCAACAAAAAATGTTTTTTTTTTTTTTTTTTACCTGAAATATTTTGAATTAGCCCAACTTATTCGTGTTTACAATGTACTTAAGTAGGTCAAAAAGTACTCTAAAGTTCAACTGACTGCATTTAATATAAATTAAACACTTAAATTTAATTTAGAATAGTGTTATTTTAAAGGTCCCGTCCTTCGCGATTCCATCTTTCAAACTTTAGTTAGTGTGTAATGTTGCTGTTGGAGCATAAATAATACCTGTAAAATTATAAAGCTCAAAGTTCAATGCCAAGCGAGATATTTTATTTAACAGAAGTTCCCTTTCAAAGCCTACAGCGAACGGCCGGTTTGGACTACACCCCTGCACTTCCTTCAGGAATGACGTCACTAGAACCGTTTGTTGACGAACCCTCCGCCCACAAGAACACGCAAAATAGGGGGCGTGGTCTCGTTGCTCTCCCACGTGGAGAAGAGCGCGCATTCAGCGCTTGCATCTCCCCGTTATGGTAAGAGGCGGGACCTTTCCGGGCAAAGTGCGCTAAGCTGCTGTCCAATCACAACACTGGAAGCGCTGGCCCAATCAGAACTCGTTACGCGTTTCTGAAGGAGGGACTTCATAGAACAAGGAAAGACATACTGTATCATTATTCATTTCCACTGAACTGAACTAGAGCTGAATTGCGATACCATTGTCTTCTGTAGAGCAGCTTCAGCAGAATTTCATTTGTTTCATAATCAATTAACATTAAGCAACATTAAGCAACATTTTATTTAACAGAAGTTCCCTTTCAAAGCCTACAGCGAACGGCCGGTTTGGACATGGTCTGAAGCTCATGCCGCAGGTGCACTTAGTCCACTAGTTTAAGGATGGAAAAAATGGTCGGCGCTCTAGGCTCACGGTCTAAAAAGGTTGTGCCTCGTCTCTTAATGAGTCATGGGTGTGTTTTGGGCGTAATGTGAAATAAACCAATCAGAGCCTCATCTCCCATTGCCTTTAAAGGGTCATGAAACCCCCCTGCTGCAGCGGTGTTTTTTCACACCTTCGATTTGAAAAGGCTTGTTAAAAGGGGAGTGGTCGGCTGTGAAAAGGTGGGATGGTATTGTGTGGAAAGAGGGAATGGTTTGCATAAATAGGGGAGTGTCAGTAGGTGCATTAAGATTAGCGATACCAACAGCAGCAGTTAGAGCGATTCTGAGACATGTTCTTGGTTCACTGTTTACCACAGTGAGATTAAATGAGGGATGAGTACAGCGGATGAGAGAGCTCTGAGTGGCGTGCAGCAGAGATCGCAAATCATTCAGCTCTTCAAACCAGCATAATTCAGTGAGAAATGAAAAATAAATGTTATTCTGCATGACGAAATATTTTGCAAACATGATGAAACTATATTTGTCCAAATATGCAGGCTGTTTGGCAAGATGACCAACGCGCCGACGTGATAAGAGAACGTGAACCACCCACGAACATGTGATGCGACAGAGATGTGTAATTCTAGATCGGGGTAAAAGCTAAGGGGTTTGAGGCTTCATAGTCTCGACCGCGCATCTGAAGCACAGAGCGATGCGCGCTGGGTTAATCTATATTTGTCCAAATATGCACACGGTTTCACTAAGAGCCTGATCACATGCGGTTTAGTGCATGTCTGTGACCACAAATAAAATGGAGAGGACGTGGCTTTTGATTCTTGTTGATATTTCATTAAAATATTGTTCATTGGCCTATAGATCGGTTATTTTGCACTCCTGAAATAAATTAGATAGTCAACGCTTGCAGGTTCGGCGTGCGATTCCTCAAGTTAATTTTACTTTACCGAGCCTTTGTAGCAAAGGCTTCCACAGACGGCGCCGGTTACAGCTCGCTCGGCGCCCTTTACGTTACTTCGTATCAGCATAACGCCTCACTTTCCTCCTTGACTTTTCCGCACGCTGCTTCCAAAACTTCCCCACCATATCTCTACAATAATGATGGAAGACGAGCCTGACAGAAGTGACTGTCTCATGCATATTAACTACATTATCTTGTATGCATACTACAGCGCAGGGATTGGACTGAATGAGCTTTATGTCATGAATATATATCGAGAATCGCTCGGAGCGGTCGACGTCAGCATGTGCCCAGCAGCCCATACTTGGGCCGAAAAGCCCGCGCTGACGTCAGCATTTGTGACGTTGCTCCGACTAAGCTTTTCAAATCGGAAGACAGAAATCGCTCTGAAAAATGCAAAAATAACCATTTTCACAAATGAATACCATTAATGAGTACCCTTAGTGTTTTCAATGATGTGCAGCCGATACATATCTGTTTATCTCAGAAAAAGTGTTTTGGGGTTTCATGACCCTTTAAAAGCCAGTTGTGCTCACACCATGGAGGATTCCCTGTTGACATGAGGAGAGACTGAACGCTTCTCCAGAGAGAAATCCTTTTATTTTGTACATTTAAAAATGTGTGTGTGCTGCTGCGCATCCCTGTGTGTGTAATAATCTGTGTGTATGTATGTGTTGTGCACCGCCTATGGGCTCATATTACTAACACACTCTTTAAATAACACTAAAATACTGCACTATTGACTTTAGAGCAGGTTTGTGTTGGTCAATGGCTCAGTCGTTTTCAGTTCCTCAAAATAGCAACGCTCCAACAATGCTCCTGAACACTCCTGGTTTTCAGACCAGACGCCCATGGGGGAACAGATGAGCCAGTGCATTTGATATTTACACAACGTGGAGCTGGACGTGACAATGATAACGGGCCTGACATCACATTGTGCTGTGTGTATGATAGGGCTCTCAGACTGGTTGTTACCGTGAAGCTGCATTCTGCCATCTCATATTGTAAGACATCACAGTTTTGCTGACTACCGTTGTGTTGTGAGTGTCTATGTTGACTAAAAATGTTGTCTAGGTAGGTTGCTCACTACAGTAGGTTTCACAAGGTTAGTCCATCAATCATTTCAGAAACTCTAAAAACTGTCTCGCAGCAAGGCAAGCAAACTAGAAACACGACAAGCCTGTGAAGGGTGGCAAACAACCCCGGCAGGAACAATGCAGCGAAGCCCACAGAAGTGTGATGCTCAGCAGGAAATGATGCGTGTGATGTCAGCAAAGACACTTTTCGCTGCCTCTGTGGGCCCTCTGCCTCTGTTCATTTACTCACAGAGCGTGCCGGTCTCTCTCTCTCTCTCTCTCTCTCTCTCTCTCTCTCTCTCTCTCTCTCTCTCTCTCCTCTCTCTCTCTCTCTCTCTCTCTCTCTCTCTCTCTCTCTCTCTCGCTCTCTCTCTCTCTCTCTCTCTCTCTCTCTCTCTCTCTCTCTCTCTGTGTGTGTGTGTGTGTGTGTGTGTGTGTGTGTGTGCGTGTGTTAGTGTCCTGCTCCATGCGTGGGTGATTTTGCCACAGCTTTTCTCAAGGCAACCCAGTGGTACCCTGCTGTCACCAAGGCAACCACGCAGATCATTGTGTATCTCCTTCCAGCACTGAATATGTCTTTCTGGATCATAGTTCGGAGCGGATTTTTGAAGTTTACAATAAATACAGTGTGGAAGTTATCTATCAGACAACATTTATGATGATATAATTAAAAAAGACCAAATCCTTTTGAGGTTGACCAGAAAGGTATATAATGGTTGTTTCAGTGAGTATAAGTATATGTTATGTTTGAAACATTTCAAGGTTTTGGGCTGCAATATCCTCCCTTGTCAAACCCTTAATAAACCTAAACCTAAGAAAGAAAGAAAGAAAAAACTACCATTTTATTACTTTTAAATACATTTCTGGTGTTATAGTGCACAAGTTTTATTCAAACGAAAAGACTACTCTTATTTTCTGTTTACGTCACCAAGGCCACATGGGCAGGAAAAAGTGAAAAGAAATTCTGTCTTTCTTCAGACAAAGTTATTGAATGGCTTTAGAAAACTGAAAAATAGTGCACGACTAGATTCTATGAACATCTCCTCTTGTGTTTAACGAAAGAATGAAAGTCTGGTTTAGGACGACATGGGGTATAGTTTTGGTAACACTTTATTTTATTGTCATTGTTACATACATTATAATGGCAAATGTTTTGGGACGCCTACTTTACCTGCACATGAACTTTATTGAATGAATGAATGAATGAATGAATGAATGAATGAATGAATGAATGAATGAATGAATGAATGAAGCATTAATGATGGGATCAATGACATCCTGTTCTTAATCCGAAGGGTTTAATATGGAGTTGGCACCAGTTGGAACAGGAAGGAGCCATCCCCAAAGTGTTCCCACAAAGTTGGAAGTATGAAATTGTCCAAAATGTCTTGGTATGCTGAAGCATTAAGAGTTCCTTTCACTGGAACTAAGGGGCCAAGCCCAACCTCTGAAAAACAACCCCCACACTATATTTACAATGGAACATAGACACTTTAAAATAAAGTGTAACCAAAGTTTGCATTCAGTTTCATTCTGTACTGACTATCTCTTTTACGACAACTGTCTGGCCCAGCATCATGAACAAACATGGCTGAATAAGACAGATGAGTGTCATGAGCGCAGGACGAGCTGTGAATGAAATCCAGCGAGTGCGAGAAGAGCTAAACATAGATGAGGCTGCTCTGGAGTGAACAGCTCCTCCTGGGCATGTAATGACCATGTGCTGACACTACAGAAGAGAGGAAGACACACTCCGGAGGGTAATTTGACGGTAAGCGGCAGTGCTGTTTCTGGGACGTAATTCCAGAGCAGAACAAATGAGTCACATCCCGGTGGGGAGAATTATTAGCCGCTGTGTTTTTGGAGGAACGGGGTGGGGAACCGTGTTCGGAGATTCAGTTCACCTTCACCGGACGGATGCGTTCGGGATTCTGAGGGACCAGGTGTCAAGATATTAACTTTATTTAGTAGCAGGTACAAAACTCTCTTTGACATACTGGGGCTAACAGCTTCCACTAGTGCAAACCCTCTTCCACCGTTACAGACCTACTTTCAGGATTTAGGATTTTAACCTGTTAACTGTCAGCCCCCTTTTTGAAAATATACATGAAAATTCACTATCCAAACTTAAATGGTTGCAATTCAGGAAAGCTTTGGAATATAGACATAATATTTTGTTTGGTATCATTGTAAAGAAGACAGTCAGCAGAGTATTGCTCAAGTGAAATCACTTCAAAATATTAAAGTATAAAAAAAGTTATGGAAGTTTAAATTTACAGTAAATCAAATATACTGTACTAGATATTTAATATTTAATATAAAATATATATGTTACAAAATAATTTGTACTCTAAAATGACTATCAAATCAAAGCCATATGTCTAATCAATGTTTGTTCCAAATTTGAAGTTGATATCACAAAAATTGAATTTCCCATGATATTTTGTTTAGGTGCTTTACCATAAATAGCCACCGGGTGTCATTGAAATTCCATTGATTTTTTTATTTTCTTTAATGCAATTTCCTGTGTCAAACATATATATATATTACAAAACAGTTTGTAGATATAGAACCGTGAGACTCAGACCTTTCCGACGATATGTGTTTTGTCAAGATTAGAAAATGTTTTCATTATAAAGTAGTTAAATAAATATGAAATATGACGACGCCTCTTGGGGAGGAGCCTGCTAGAATAATTTAGAGTAAGGTTTCCATGGTAACGCAAGGTCCGATTTCAAAACGGTAAGCTTTCGATTGATATATAGTTTGTCAACATTAGATCAGGATAAATGTAGGATATAATTGTTTTAAACATGCAGTGGCAAATGGGCCCACCGGTGGGCCAATGACCCTTAACAGGTTAAGACACGCAGCGATAAATTAGCACTGAAAAGCACGGACAGGGTTATTTCCTTTTAAATGCAAACTTTATGGGAATAAAGTATTTGGTAACACTTTAGTATTGGGAACACATTCACTATTAACTACGACTTTTGCCTCAATAAACTCCTAATTTACTGCTTATTAATAGTTAGTAAGGTCGTTTTTGTAGCATTTAAGTTTAGGTATTGTGTAGGATTAAGAGATGTAGAATAAGGTCATGCAGAATAAGTCATTAATATGTGCTTTATAAGTACTAATAAACAGCCAATATCCTAGTAATATGCATGCTAATAAGCAACTAGTTAATAGTTTATAACTGAACCCTAAAATAAAGTGTTACCAAGTATTTAAATGAATCATGCAAGGTAATTTACTAAGGTTTGTGCTCGTCAGTTTACTGGTGTTTGCAGTGTTATTTACTGGCCAAAAAATGACTAAAGCACACCCATGACTCATTAGACTAGGGACAACCCTTTTGGATTTTTTAATTTTTTTTAGTCATTAAACTAGCAAAAGTTGATCCGGACATGTGCCATGCGCTTCAGCTCAACTGTAATGGCTGATTTCTTCATCTCCTCCTCCATCGGCGCAGGTGTGCTCGGACTGGTCAGAGCGTTTTGAGGACCACAGTGAGATCAAGTGAGTGGTGGCGTGAGATTGAGTGCGACAGGAAGTTGACAGGGCGGGATAATTGATGCGAGTGGAGTTATGTCCTTCCATCAAATGCAGTGCATCTCAATGTTTGATAATCAGAGGCACAGACGTGTATCAGCACACAAACTTCACATTCGCACCAGGCTCTGATTCAGTGGGACAGTTACAGACGCTGCCGTTTACTGCCGCTTATATTCAGCGGCATATATCCCTCATAGCTTCATTTAATACTGCAGCCTGTTCAACTTAGACTTCTACTTAGAAAATCTTTAAGAAAATAAAATTCAGTAATAAGTAGACGTTAGCAAATTACATGATAATAAGACCTTGGGAAAACTGTCACATTCATTAAAATGTTTAGTTTTTGTATTTATTTGCCATTTGAATTATTTTCTTTTCATTGAAACAACACTCAATTTGTATGCCTCCATTCATCACAGAATCAATTTGAATGGGTTATATTTACTAAAATTTGGTGTGTATTTCATCATATTGTGTTTGTCAGTGAAAATGCAGAATTTGCATTTGCCTGTGGCTTTTTGTTTCAACCCTGTACACTGTGACAATTCCCTTACTGGTGTGAATTTTCTGGTGAAAATTTCACTGGTTTGATGGCATTTTCAAAATCTTTCTGACCACATGGTTCAAACAAATGTGTCTTTATTTATTACACTTATATTAGCCACCTGATAAGTTCAACAGTTATGGAGGGAAATATATTAACATTATAGACTTGACTGTAAATAAATAATGTGATGCTTTCTGTTATCACATCTTTATTGTCCAAGCGCTGGTAGGCATGAGGTGGGAAAATTATTTCTTCAAAAGTTCACTAAGTTTTTCAAAACATCATAAAAACATTTTTTCCTGAGAATTGGCCAAAAAAAAAATCCCACATCTAATTATGCGATGCACAGTAAACATTGCATATCACAGATCTGAAAATACAAATAAGAATCTCTTTATAGAGTGAACTTAAAGTAAAAAAAAAAAAAGAAAAGGCATGTGGGTGAGAGCATGTCCCAGATGAACACATTAATCGTGACAACAGAATGTTTAAAAAAGAATAAATCCTCAAGTGTTTTCTTTTCCTTTCATTACTCATCTGCATGGTCATTCCCTCTCTAATTGACGCATTCTGTCGTGTCGCATTAGGATCGAGTGGGAGTGCTGTCTTTCCAGCTGTGAGTGCTCTTTGCCTCTCTTGTGGGTAACAAAAATTAAACATTTTAATGCATTTTGAGTAAACCTTTACCTGACCTATTTTCTGTCCACAGCCAGAGCTGGAGGGTCTCCACACACACGCACGCACGCGCACACACACACACACACACACACACACACAAACACAGTGACGTAACAGCAGTGCTCCTGTGAGTTAAACAGCAGACCTGCTGCCTATTACATAAAACTATGCTATCACGATTGTGTGATTATATGAGAAAACTAAAAGTACTGTATACTTTACAATTCCAAACATTGTAGTTGAATGACATTTACATTGAAGTGCTGATACCACTTTTTTCCAGAATGTGTCAGATACAGACACTTTCCTTTTGATACTTGTTGATGTGAAACCTATTTTCATTGAATTTGTATTGTCGATACCGATACGGTGTAGCCTGACGTGGTCATACTCAGTTCGAGTCAGAATATGAGTCTGATGCTGCTCCATTGGGCTGTGATTATGGGGCGTGTTTCAAGCGAACCAGGAAAGACCTCAATTGGACAGACCAACAACCAATCAGAGCAACGGAGCGACGCATAACGTTAGTTGTCAAATGTCAACAGAACTCAACTGCACTGTGTTGACAAGTCCGCATTTTTTTCTGTGGGTTGTTTTCCATCTCTGCGAGTTGAAGCGACCTCAATTATGTGATATATAGACCCAGGAATGCAAATTTTAGCAGGAAACCTTGCCAACATGATCCTCATTTCTGAGAGAAATAGTGAAGGGGAATGCATATACAAACGAGCTCTCCTTTTAGGATTTTAACAAATTAAATTAAACACAAGCTCCTTTGATGACGTGGATGATTACGTTACTGTTTAGCATCTGTCCATCATCATCTAAAGCCCGCCCTGATGATTTAATTGGTCAGTTTCTGTTCAGCCATAATTACTCCTCTATGGATCGAGTCCAGACTGAACTGCTTGAGCTCAAATGTTGTGAGCTCAAAAAAGCCAAACTTAGCCCCGGCCTCAACATTTTTAGGTCGGGAAGTTCGTTCTGGACTTGTTCCGTAGAGGAGTTATTATGCCCGAACAGAAACTGTTCGGACCAATCACATTGTCAGGGCGATGATTGACAGATTATCCCCAGAAACGTAATTAGCCACGTCATCAAAGTGCGCTTGGGTTGAATTAGCTTACAACAATGATGGCTGTGTTGAAGAACTGAGATATGTAGATTCCGCCATCGCGTCTGTTATAGAAGATATCGACAGCGCATTCATTTTAAAAGAGCAACAGAGAACTGTGATCAAGGCATTTGTCGATTGGAAAGATGTCTTTAGCATCTATAGCTCTGTAGTCTGTAGCTCTGATTGGTTGTATCCAATTGAGGTCTTTCCTGTGTCGGTTGAAATACGCTCCCATAATCACAGCCCAATGGAGCAGTATCAGACTCATATTGTGACTAGAATTGAGTTTGACCACGTCAGGCTAGATACGATACCTTTTTGCACTGAATTTGTATTGTCGATACCGATATTATACCTTTTTGCACTGAATTTGTATTGTCCATACCGATATAATACCTATTTCCATTGAATTTGTATTGCCGATACCGATATTATACCTTTTTGCACTGAATTTGTATTGTTCATACCGATATAATACCTATTTTCATTGAATTTATATTGTCGATACTGATATAATACCTATTTTCATTGAATTTGTACTGTCGATACCGATATAATACCTATTTTCATTGAATTTGTATTGTCCATACCGATATAATACCTATTTTTATTGAATTTGTATTGTCGATACCGATATAATACCTATTTTCATTGAATTTGTATTGTCGATACCAATATAATACCTATTTTCATTGAATTTGTATTGTCCTCATTGAATTTGTATCGTCAATACCGATATTATACCTTTTTGCACTGAATTTGTATTGTCCATACCGATATAATACCTATTTTCATTGAATTTGTATTGTCCATACCGGTATTATACCATTTTGCACTGAATTTGTATTGTTCATACCGATATGATACCTATTTTCATTGAATTTGTTTATATTTGTTGATATTGCTACGATAACTTTTTGCCCTGAATTTGTACTGTAATTATGGATACGATACATTTTTGCACTGAATTTTTTACTATTAAAATTATGCCTATTAAAATGCGCACATTTAGAGCTCCTCCAGAACAGTAATCACAAGGTATTTACAGTAATAATGCAGGGAACCACTTGTTATACGTACAGGAATCATGCAATTAATGTTTTACTTACATATACGATTCAGTTTTAATCCAAATGAAACGTGTGCTAAGTGAACAACCTGTAAAAAAACCTCTCTTTCTCAAGTAACATTAGAAATATGTGAATTGTTTTACTTATTTTGTTATTATAATATCTAAATTAAGCATTTCATTACAAAAGAACTCACTACAAAAGCACTTTGCTTGCACTTCTGCGGCGCTGTGTGCTAAATCAGCTTGTTTTGTTTTAACATCTCCCACACAGCAGTTATACAGACGTTAATATTGAATTTATGATTAATATTCTATTAATTCAATACATGTGCAGGCACCCTTAATCTTTGATATCTTCATTCTGCTCTCTGTTTGTCCTGTTGTTTGTTCAGTGTTCCTTTGTGTGGACACAAACAGTGTAAACATGCTGTGTGGTATCGTTTTTTGGCATCGGAGCATTTTATTGAGAACGAGTATAAGCATGAGCAGGCCCAATATCGATTCCAGTAACAGTGCATCCTTTATTTTAATTGAATATATAAAATTTCCTCAAATTGCTCATTTTTATGCAGTGGACTGAAGCAGTTTGCATATTATGCATACACATAATGCACTCTGTGTTCACTTTATTTTTTGTATATCCAAAAATCTCCACAAGAACATATGATGCATGAGCCTAGTGTGGTGTGAGACTACTAGTGCATATTATTTATTAATTATAATATGATTAATAATCTTATTCTACCCTATGAAACATCTTGAAACTAACATGAACAATACAAATCAATGAAATAAAAGAAAACTCACTTGTTTTATAAAATTAATTGCCAGCAAAATTGTATAAAATGTGACAAGCGTAACCAGAAGGGATTTCTCAAAGGGAGTGTATACTTCCTATTACATAAGATGCCCACGCCTTTCTATTCCTCCCTCGCTCTGCCCTAGTGAATACCCACCAGGTGGCACAGCGCACTACATCCCAATGTTTCTGAGCCACCCGTACCAATCTCTGAGCTTAGCTGCAAAAATCACTCGTAACATATCCAGATGATGACTGCTGGGATAGAGGATCAGTCTTATGCTGAGGGCACGCTTAATACACACTGAGGCTTTATTAAAGGACACACACACACACACACACACACACACAGTCAGATTACAGCTATATGCACACACTCCACCACAGGAGATGATAGTTTCATATATCATAGGCCTTGCGCTCTGTTGTTATTTGTTTGGGTTTGCTGTGGTTTTCTGGGCGGTTGCCAGTGTGTTTTTAGTGGTTGTGCACAGATTCACCAGTTAAACTAGTCCACCCCCAAAATCTGCAATGATAGTTCATTCCTCTGGATATGGCTTATCCTTTCATTTAAATATGTTGTAAGTTTTCACCATCTTTTGTATTTTATTCACAAAAAGTCTGATTACTTAGTAAAGTAATATCACAGATACTAGCACAGATGGTTCAAGACAAGCTATTGGCATTTATTTATTATTGGTATTTTATAAGTTTAAAAAAAATGTTGTTTCAACTTCAAAAAAAAGTATGTGTTCATGCTGCCTTAAAATGTTAAGTTTAGTCAACTCAAATAACCAAGTTGTCAGGTAGTAGACTATACATTTCAAGTTTTTTCAACGAAACTTCACATTTTAAGGCAGCACGATTACTTACTTTTTAAAGTTGAAATAACATTTTATTTTACAGTGTATAAGTGTTTTGGGTTTGTTCAGATCAATAACACTAACTATGAGTAATATCGATGCATCTCTTTGCAATCATCACTAATAATAACCACATATGCCGACCTGACGGGAGAGATAGATGAAGTCAAAAAGTGTGTGTGTGTGTGTGTGAGAGAGAGAGAGAGAGAGAGGAGTATAGAGGGCTTATAAAGTATCTGTTCTCGTGACTAAAACCATCTGTTCACTCAACATCCTTCCACAAAATCCCACATTTACTGTTCTTATAGCATGCTATTAGAAAGAGCTGAGGACACGAGTGAGGATTTGAGCCCCGGTCCACTGTCAGAAAAGTAAAAAAACCTTCCTAATCTTCCCTTCATTTCCTCTCTTGTCAAAAGAAATCACAAATTCACAAATGTCCCTCCATGAGTGATATAGTATTTTTTTTAGAGCTTAAGGTCCTTATCATACACCCGGTGCAATGTGACGCCAGACGCGATACAAGTGTTTTTTGCTAGTTTCAGCCTGACGCAGTGATCATTTTCATGTCCAGCTCCACGTTGTTTAAAGTCAATAGTGCAGTATTTTAGTGTTATTTAAAGGGTGTGTTAGTAATATGAGCCTATAAGTGGAGCACAACGAGTGTACACTCTGATTATTACACACACAGGGACGCGCAGCAGCACACACACACCGAGAGGCGGATGGCGGTTAAAATATGCACATACTATCGTCAAGTAGCATTCAACATAACTCAAAGATCATCGGCTAAACGCTACTAAAACATGAGACACTAGCCACAGAGAACAATAGCAGAATTGGTGACACTTAACAGTGCAAGTCAATTGAAATAATCTTCATGTAGAACTGCTGTTCACAAAGCAGAGAGCAAAACACAAGCCCACATTGAGGACACTGAGCAAGAGTCGAGCCGATGTTGAGATTCATCAAGCTCGCTCTCCTTTTTCCAGCCATTCGTTTATTCTGTCGTTTCCCCACAATGGATGTCTGTAATTGATGAATCATTAATGCTAATACCACAAACACTACGACAGTAATTACATTGTGCACATTATATTCGGATTAAAAAACAAAACAGGGATGTCAATGCATATCTTCCAGAGAGATTGCTGATGTCTGGACTGTGGTCTCTTGATCTATTTTCTGACATCTGTGTTCTTCTTTTGTTTGGACAGTCTGATCCTATCAGTGGCTGGGTTATGTTTTTGCTGTTTTTGTTACACTTGACGTCATGAATCTCCAGAGCTCTTGCATTTGCAAGATTGCACGATTCAGAGCTTTTGCATTTCTGTATAACCTCTCCAGCCTCTGTCTTCCTAACAACTTCCTGTCAAAGTACCACAAGATGAGTGTTCATCACACAGGACGGATCTTATCTGTTGTTGTTGTTGCAGTGAGGCGTCACAGTCGGTGATGTTTATTGTACACTGATGAAATTGAGCAAAGATGGGATTTAAATGAGCAGGTTCACTGCTAATGTCAAGTATTTTAGACAGATATAGGGCCCTCTTTTAATGATCTGAGCACATGGCGCAGGTACACTCAGGGCGAGTCCGAGCTATTTTAACGATGAAAAAAATGGTCGGCACACCAGGCGCATTGTCTAAAAGGGTTGTACCTAGTCTCTTAATGAGTCATGGGTGTATTTTGGGCATAAAATGCAAAATCTTTGAGCGAAGGAATCATTTTAATTGTAATATTGTGTGTGCTGCTGTGCATCCCTGTGTGTGTAATAATCAGAGTGTATGTGTGTTGTGCTCCGCCTATAGGCTCATATCGGTTCTGGGGCATTTTAAGTTATTCACAGATTCTGAAAGGGTAGTCTCCAAGCTTTCCAACGATGTGTAACACATGGAAATCTGATAATATTTGGAGAAGTGTGTGGCCATCTGAATGTAGGCCTTTAGAAAAGTGTAAACGAGAGAAAACAGCCTCGGAAGTTTTGCAGTTCTCACCTGTTCTCACCTGCTGGGAGTGACAATAGGGCTCATTTACATCTCATTTAGATAAGCCATACCCCCTGTAAAGCTGCATGGTTGCTAGTAACGACAGACGCAACGGGAAAAATCGGACCGCATACTATTAATAATAAAGATGCTAACATTACCATCTAAAAGCCCATTATAGTAATCGTTTTTTTTGGCAAGTGATACGATGCTAACGATTACAATTAAAACGACAGTTAAGAACAATAGGTAGGTATGGGAAGGTCTAAACATGAGATAACGTGTGTGTGTTCTTAGAATGAACACAAAACGACAAACTTTGGTGATTATGGAAACACACTCCATAAGAAACAGAAAAATATTCTTGCAAATCTTGTTGCCTCCAATGAAATAAGTCGTTCAGGCACACTTTCTGTTTGCCGGGGTCTTCTTAGTGGATGTACTGTGCGTCTGTTCGAAGGGGATAAAGACAGAGATGTGAGCAGAGCTCGTAACCGTGGCTGTAGTGCAGGGGTAAGGCGCATGTCATTAAGTTTTGACGCAAATCGTTCAGTGGTTCGAATCCGCCTTTTGCCACACACTCTAACCGAGAAACACTTATTAATAAACACACGTTAGATGCTTTATTTCCACTTTTCTAATATTTTCTCAATTCTTTTTGAAAATAAATGCCTTTCCGATCTGATATTTGATGGGAAAAGGGAGTAGAGAGAGTGTGGCAAAAGGCAGATTCGATCCTCTGATCGAGTTTCGTCAAAACTCGATGACATGCGCCTTACCCCTACACTACAGCCACAGTTATAGATTTGACCCACTTCTCTGTCTTTATCTCCGTCAAATGTTACTATCGATATAGCCTCTGATTTCTTACGGTCCAACTCGTCTGACGCCTGTCTGATACATTCTTCCTCTTCTTCATCTTCGCTCAGTTGTTGATTAGGGTATTATTCAGTCTTATTATGGCGCTTTCATCGTCGCTTATATCATCTCTACAGCCGGCCAGAGCGCTGCATAAATAATTAGCCACGCGTCTCTTGGAGGGCGGGGCAATAGCAAAAGCCAGTATGGAAATACACACAGATAAAACAAGGCGATTTCAACCTCAAAATATACGCTTTTTAATATACCATTAATGCCATCTCAAACACGGAGAGGCTTCTTCGTGATTTCAACTAACAGATTCTGCAAAAAAGCGAAAATCACATAATTTGAAAAAAAACCCCAGCTTCTTTCTCATTTTTCTCAATAGTAAAGCTGCCGACTTGTGTCCCTGGTTTCCGTGACGGGTCACATATTACTAACACACTCTTTAAATAACACTAAAATACTGCACTATTGCCTTTAGAGCAGGTTTGTGTTGGTCAATGGCTCAGTCGTTTTCAGTTCCTCAAAATAGCAACGCTCCAACAATGCTCCTGAACACTCCTGGTTTTCAGACCAGACGCCCATGGGGGAACAGATGAGCCAGTGCATTTGATATTTAAACAACATGGAGCTGGCGTCACATTGCACCGCGTGTATCATAGGTCCCTATAGCTATGGAGCAAATGAGCTGTTCCGCTGGATCCTAAAGTCAGCTCTTGAGTTTGTCTCTTCAGTATGCATTCAGATACACATAAAAAAAATATAATAAAAAAAATGGGTAAAGTTTAGTTTTAAATTTGACCCGCAGGAGACTGATTTGTTACTTTTTTTCATTTCAACCACATAAACCAGTATTTATATATTTTTTGTGTGTGTATTACTAAGGTCTTGGACTACTCTCATGAACACTCAATTTGTTTTTATTCTTTTCAAATATTAGTTTCAGGTTTAAAATACCCCCAGGGACAGTCAGTGCTGCGCTGCCACTCAGAATATTACAGTACATTCACTGAACATGTACGGTCTTTATGCCTGGTGAATTTAAATGTTGTCACAATTCTGTCAATCTGTCAACAGGACTGTTATCTAGCTGGCTAACATATACGAGTTTTGGAAGCATCAATAAGAATGTGTTGATAACTACAAATAAATCAGTTCTGCATTGTATGCTGTCATTTTCCAGCAAAAGTGAGCTGTAACCTGCAGATAAACCTGTAGCTGTATCTGGATTCACTAGAGATTCTGGCTCATTAGAAGATTGTTTATTACATCACCCATAAGAAAGGCCAACATTAAGTCAAGCCAGGAGTCTGCTAAAAGCCATTGATTCTGGAAGAAATTGTGTGGTCTTATAAGACCGAAAATTGAGTTCTCTGGTCTGATAGCGAATTGCAATGTTGGCACAAAACAAATAAAGTCTAACTGCATATTACAACCTCTACAACTAGCAACCAACCCAGATTTCCCATCTACAGATCTTTAAGAACAGATTATGTTTGTTAAAATGCAAATTGATAAAGATGAATATACTGTATGAGTCAAGTGAAAACACAGTTTAGGTGTTCCTTTGTAAGCATTATGCAGGCGAGCAGAGGAAAGAAGAAAAAAGCAAAATGATATCTTAGAAAGCTTGCAAATTCTGAACACAAAGTGGCACATGTAATACAGCCTTCCTAAATATTCATCTCAAAAATGGATATTCACTTCAGTTACAGTCATGGTGGAATTCCTGAGGGTTTAACCAGAGCGAAGATGAACAGTCCTGTCACTGACTGCTTCTTCAAGCTGATCTTACCACAGAGGACTAACACCTTTACTTCTGACCCACTTACAGACAAACCACCACAAGCCACCTGAACCACCACAGACCACTTCCTCTATTGGCTGAGATATTTCACTAACGAAAACACACACAGCAGGATAACATTTACATTTAAAATAAGCATTAACCTGATTTACACCTGAAAGAGATGTCAATCACACAGCAGGGTTAGGCATAACCAGCCACCACTTCATTAATGGTGTATGGACAGCCCGTTAAACACAAGGGAACAGCCAGGACAACCATTTCAAAGAGCATATGAGCTTGGCCATATCACTGTAATATCAAAAGAATGTCCAAATGTATCTGGAACATACACCGATCAGGCATAACATTATGACGATATTGACAACATTCTTAATATTGTGTTGGTCCCCTTTTGTTACCAAAACAGCCCTGACCCGTCGAGGCATGGACTCCACTAGACCCCTAAAGGTGTGCTGTAGTGTCTGGCACCAAGATGCTAGCAGCAGATCCTTTAAGTCATGTAAGTTGCGAGGTGGGGCCTCTATGGTTCGGACTTGTTTGTTTCCTTGTTTCCAATACCGTTTCCATGAAAGGGCGAACATGGTCTGCAAAAATGCTTAGGTAGGGGGTACATGTCGAGGTAACATCCACATGGATGGAGGACCCAAGGTTTCCCAGCAGAACATTGCCCAGAGCATCACACTGCCTCCGCCGGCTCGCCTTCTTCCCATAGTGCATCCTGGGGCCATGTGTTCCCCAGGGAAGTCACTCACACATACCCGGCTACAATGTGATGTAAAAGAAAACCTGATTCCTCAGACCAGGTCACCTTCTTCCATTGCTCCGTGGACCAGTTCTGATGCTCACGTGCCGCTGTTGGTGCTTTTGGCGGGGTCAGGGGTCAGCATGGACACCCTGACTGATCTGCAGCCCCATACACAACAAACTGCGATGCTCTGTGTATTCTGACACCTTTCTATCAGAACCAGCATAACTTCTTGAGCAATCTGAGCTCCAGTAGCTCGTCTGTTTGATCAGACCACACGGGCCAGCCTTCGCTCCACATGTGCATCAATGAGCCTCGGCCGTCCATGACCCTGTGGCCGGTTCTCCACTGTTCCTTCCTTGGAGCACTTTTGATAGAGACTGACCACTGCAGACCGGGAACAGCCCACAAGAGCTGCAGTTTTGGAGATGCTCTGACCCAGTCGTCTAGACATCACAATTTGGCCCTTGTCAAACTCGCTCAAATCCTTACGCTTGCCCTTTTTTCCTGCTTCTAACACATCAACTTTGAGGACAAAATGTTCACTTGCTGCCTAATATATCCCACCCACTAACAGGTGCCGTGATGAAGAGATCATCAGTGTTATTCACTTGACCTAATGTCATAATGTTATGCCTGATCGGTGTAAATGTGTGTGTGTGTGTGTGTGTGTGTGTGTGTGTGTGTGTGTGTGTGTGTGTGTGTGTGTGTGTGTGTGTGTGTGTGTGTGTGTGTGTGTGTGTGTGTGTGTGTGTGTGTGTGTGTGTGTGTGTGTGTTTTCCTGTCTACAATCCAAGATACTGGGAAAGATTCCAGTATATCCGTGACCCCCAAAAAATGCAATACAAATATTAAATATTTATTTTATTGCTATATAGCAAATGGCTGAGTGACTAAGTAAGTTAAGACTGCTGTATGTTTATCAGCCATCCAGGTCAGAGTCATTTAAGTATCATAAGTGATTAAGAACACTTTCTTCTAACCTCAGCACACACTCATGGAAGTCGTGATGGCTGTGAGTACTGTCTCCCTAGTGACTGAACACCGCTAGACAATGATAAGCCATGTGCAGTGTTTTTTTCAACAAGCCATTATAGTTGAGTTTGTTTTGTTAAGTGAATCAGAGATGTGCCATACACAGGTCAACTAGCACTTTCTATGAGCTCACGAGTGCGAGCGCTGTGAGAGGAATCTCTACAGCATAATAGAGCTTGAGTTATCCAGACACATTAACCTCAAACACACGCCATTAGAGATGCTGTCCTACACCTGCCGTACAATACAGAAACACTGCATCACACATTCAGTCACTCTTGCCTCTTCTACACTAAAATAACAACTTTTTTTGACTGTGCAAATAACAATGTGTGACAACAAGGCCCTGCCAACAGCTGAACTGGTCCTTATGAGCAGTAAACAGCTGTTAGCTTAGTGTCATGGGAAGAAAGAACAGGCAAAGTCACCAAACTCCCTTTTACGAGTTTGTTTGCCCATATAATCTTTAGGCAATTAAGGTTAAGCATATTTGGCTTGATGTCCGTCGTGGAGGGGCTCAAGGAAGCAGCTTCAACTCAAGCTTAGATAAACCCCCCAGTGGGACTACTAATGCTTTGATAATGAGTCTGGTAGCAAGATGCCTAATTATGTTGGTGGAGTTGGTATGTAGGTGGAGGGATGCCAACAACTGATGCCAGAGCAAGGTGAGCGGCTGCTTATTTCATTTTAAGAAACCAATTACCTAAAAAAAAAAAAAAATAGAAAAACAAAACAATAATAGTGAGTACTCTGAACTAAAACAAAAATATTTCTTGATATACAATTAAACTTTGCACTGCATTCAAATACTTTATAGAGCTGAAACTTCCCTATATTGAGTAAAAACACTGCAATCACAAACTTTAAATGAACTATTGCAGTTACTGTTAGCTTACAATAGCAGACAAAAAGCCAAATCCAACAAGTGAAGCTAACTAGGAAACTGATTTCCTTAATTCATGTAAGTTTAGAAACCAATAGATATGAGTACTCTAAACTTATTTGTGTTGAGTTCATTAAATTAAAATAGACATTGCAGTCAAGAAATTAAGTGATTATAAGAGACGATTGAACGTTAGTAATGAACACCTGCTGTCAACAAGCAGAATCACTGAATGAAAGAGAAACACAAAAACTACAACTCTAAAAAAAACAATACAACTATACTGACAAATGACACAGAAGTGTATAATCTGGTGATTGTCCACAGTGGTCAGCATAGTGTGAATTGGCCTTAACCAACTCACTTTTTTTTCTTATCAGTGACAAAGAGACTCAAATAAATCTGTTGTTTTTTTATCATTCATCATTAGTCTCATTATCCGGTAATGCACCATGGCCACAGAGCACGTGTCTGCCTACATCAAATCAAATAAACACATCAACACTTTACATCATTTTGAAACATAGTGAGGACTAATCCTGGAACAATTTACCTCAGAAAAAGCAACCTGATCCAGAGCAACCTGATCCAGAGCAACCTGATCCAGGCGAGGATTGTGAGGTAAGTTTATTCTATTAGCGTCTGTAAATATTAAACGCAAAAATGCTGACAGATTAGGAAGTGTTTGACAGATTAGGAAGTGTTTATTGGAAAATAGCCTAGTGTCACATAAATACAGCTTTTATTCGCAAATGTCTGCTCAGATGCTATAAGTATAGTACCAGTAAAACATATTTTGCTTCATATTAATGTTTAAATATTATAGCCTAATGTTATTTTTTTATTTAATATATGTTGATTGTTAAAAGTAAACAGCAGGAGTGATAAAGGACACATCATTTGATGTGCAGTATATCAGAAGACATGGGGCCCTATTTTAATGATCTCAAACGCAAGTGTCAAAGCGCGGAGCGCAAGTAACTTTGTGGGCGGGTCTCGGCGCTGTTGCTATTTTCCCGGTGGGATAAATGGCTCTTGCGCCCGGCGCAAATCTAAAATGGGTTGGTCTTCAGTAGCTTCATTATTCATAGGTGTGGTTTGGGCGTAACGTGAATAAACCAATCAGAGTGCCATCCAACATTCCCTTTAAAAGCAGGTGCGCAAGTTCCCTTATGGAGTGCTATTATTATAGCGTATTTACCAGGCGCACGCCAGGAGCGGTTCACAGCCGAGGAGACTGATGTTCTTTTTTTAGTGTAACAATTTATGATTTGCAAAAATAACTGTTGTATCTGTATAGATTACATGAGCAAAGTGTATGCGCGTTGTGCACGCTACGCTATACATTATGGTCAATGACACATGCGTCGGTGTACAAAGTCAAATGCGCTGGGTGCAAGATAGGGCCCATGGAGTTTGTCAGAAAGGATTTTGACCACTTCATTAAGTTTTGTTTAAAACCTTTCTTTAAAGTGAATTTAGTTTTTTATAAATGTAATTTTAATTTTAATAAAACGGCCTGATGTTATTTATTGAAATGTCAACACAGGACGAGCTACAGGTCTGTGAAGCTTTGGGGTGTTTGTTGATGGACTCCATCTACTCTATCTGTGTTTGATCATCGCTCTGAATCCCATTCAGACATAGACTAAAACACGATTTTCTCAGCTTTCTGTTAAAAATGATGTTTTTTATGAAACTTTGAAATCTATGAAAAATTCAAGTCTTAATAAACAAGCAAGTACATGAAGTGAGAATAAAATGGTTTTTATTTTATTGTATTTGTGTTTTTTAAAGCAGAAGCTCCGTTCTTTCTTTTGATCTATTACAACAAAATATTCAGAAATATTCAAAATATTCACCGCCTGACACAGTTGGAAACCACGGCAGAGTGCGGCTTCCCACTAGAAACTAACAGCTCAGATATCATCGCTGTCATTGTGAGTGTATCTTAAGGGCTGTTGTAAAATCCAGGTAATGCCTTCACCAATAGCTTGTGTTTATGACTGTCCTGTCTGTGCGGGACACGGCGGTCAGACAGACTGTTCATCTGCATTTTATATTAGTGTATTATATATGTAAATCAGAATGTCATGTAATTTGGAAAAATATTGGATTAATAAATAGAAAGTAGGGCTGAAGTCTGCTTGTTCTGTGTCTCTGTGTGAACGAGCACCATGGTTTCTATCTATCTATATGTAATTAGTCTATATATGATATAAGACTTTGGTCATGATTCCTAACTGGGCTTATGTCAATGTGACACAGAGCTGAGCAGACCGGGCTGAACGCATGTGTCTGGCCCCCGGCAGGACCCACCTCTGGCTCGGCTAATTGGTGTCTGTGAACCAAACGCCCATAGCAATGCTGCTAATAAGACATGTTTCCTCTGGCACACCCAGTGCCTCTCACAATGACAAAATAAAGCCATGCTCTACACAATCTGTTTCTTGAGGCAGAGCTGCACATTTCATCCCGTGTGCCAGATTTACTTCTCACTCTGCTCGTCTTGATATCATTTTCTTTTCCCCCACAGTCTTCCTTTTTATTTTCATTGTAGCGCACTACAGTTTACACTCCTGCTCAGCCAATAACACATTTACTTTGTCTTTTTTTCTTTTTTTTCTTTTTGTGGTTGTATTGTTTGTCTCTGTGTGGTCTTTTTCCACCCATTCTTCCTCTCTTGCAAATTGCAATCTTACATTTTCCTATTTGATATTTTCTACCTCCACCCACACTCTTTCCTTCACATTGTTCTCTCTTCTCTCTTTCGCTCAAAAACAGACCCTTTTATGAAATGATAATGGCGACAGCTAATTTTGTCTCATTTAGCCAGACTTTTAACTAATGCCATAATGTCTGGTCTACTTGGTCTGCTTATTTTGTCCAAAAACTGCCCACTTAGACAGAAAGATACTATTGATGTGGTATTTTTATTGTTCAATATGAATACCAATAGCAAGGTGGCTAATCTACGATATTATATTGAAATATACAATACAACATATTCAATTATACCAAATGACAAATTGTACAACATTTTATCTAACACTTATTTTTACAAACTAATTAAACTCATTTGAATTAAGCAGAATAACACACATTTGTTTTTTGGCCAATTAAGCATCGCTGAAATGGACCAAGGCAAGCATTTGTAGTTAAAAAAATGTACATACATTTGTATTTTTTCCAAAAATGAGTGATCATTTCGCTAGAGAAGACTTTTTTTTGTTAGCTGGGGTAATGTGGACATTGTTGGGTAAGTTACTCTAAAAAAGTAATTTTTTGGCTACTGATAGCTATCTTCAACAGTGTAATTAGAATACTAATGACTCTCTCTAAAAGTATTTCATTATTTATTACAAATTACTTTCTAAATCCTGTAGCAACCTTAACCAGTTGAACAAAACAAGGATAGATTCTTTCAAATAAATAATTAAAAAAATGGCATAAATCATTACTGAATTGACCAAAGCATTTAAAGGAAGAAGGTTACATTAAAAACATACATTTTAACGTTAGATGCTAAATCCAGTATTGTTTTATATAGAATTGTTCTATATTATATTCAGTAGGGGTGTAACGGTACACAGAAGTTACATTGTTCGCTATGCACCTCAGCTTTGGGGTCACAATTTTCCTGTTGTGGGGGTTAGTAAACAGCTACAGTTGTTGATACTGAAATTGAAAAAAGTGTGACGATAATAGCATTTCCTTTTAGCATTTTGAGTGCTGTTAAAAGGATTCTTAAACACCTCTGATTGGTCATTAGGTTCACACGTTTAACACATACACTATATTGCCAAAAGTATTTGGACACCCCTCCAAATAATTGAATTCAGGTGTTCAATCTCTCCCATGGTCACAGGTGTATAAATCAAGCTCTAGGCATGCAGATGCTTCTACAGACATTTGTGAAAGAATGGGTCGCTCTCAGGAGCTCAGTGCACTCAAGTTTGGTGCCGTGATTGGTTGCCAACTGTGAAATAAGTCCATTTGTGAAATTTCCTCACAACTAAATATTCCAAGGTCAACTGTTAGTGGTGTTATAACAAAGTGGAAGCAGTTGGGAACAACAGCAACTCAGCCATGAAGTGGTAGGCCATGTAAAATCCCAGAGCGGGGTCAGCACATGCTGAGGGTCACAGTGCGCAGAAGTCGCCAACTTTCTGCAGAGTCAAGAGCTCCAGACCTCCAAACTTTGTGTGGCCTTTAGATTAGCTCAAGATCAGTGTGTAGAGAGCTTCATGGAATGGGTTTCCATGGCCGAGCAGCTCATCCAAGCCTTACACTGGACTCTAGAGACGTGTTCTCTGGAGTGGCCAATCATGCTTCTCTGTCTGCCAATCCCATGGACGAGTCTGGGTTTGGTGGTTGCCAGGAGAACTGTACTTGCCTGACTGCATTGTGCCAAGTGTAAAGTTTGATAGAGGGGGGATTATGGTGTTGGGTTGTTTTTCAGGGCTTAGGCTTGGCCCCTTAGTTCCAGTGAAAGGAACTCTTAATGATTCAGCATACCAAGATATTTTGGACAATTTCATGCTCCCTACTTTGTAGGAACACTTTGGGGATGGCCCCTTCCTGTTCCAACATGACTGCAAAACATTGTTGCAATACCGTGCGCTCCCTTCTGGATTGGAGTGTGGATCACCCGTGACTGACTATATTCGTCGTCTAAATGTCTGTACCATGATGGTTTAGGACGAATACATGTACCTTTACACCCCTAATATACAGTATTTGATGCAATATATCAACAAGTAACACCATGATTTACAGAGTCACACTTGCCTATTGAATTTTTACATCCAGGATTTAGAATCTGGTAAACCTCCTTCCCAGTATATCCCTCTAGCAAACCCCAGCATCTACAAAAACCTGAGCCTCTGTGATAAAAACACATTAATCTCCATCAGTGCTAAACCTGCAGCTGGGTACAATGTTGCCAACACATTATTTTCCATGTTATTGTGTTCTAATAATTGGGTCCTATGATTGCACTGGCTGGTTTCAGATTAGCTCTTCACACCGAACATTATAATTATGGGCTTAATATAATAACTGGCCGCAGACCAGAGAGAAACCCCATGACACATTTGTTAGTATTACAGGAGACTCCTGTAATATAATATATTATGAGTCCATATGGTGCCGCCCACACGTTGCAGGGTCTCACGGCAGCACCCAAAGCTCTAATTGGTATTTGCGGAGGCCCATTTGTTGTGCTGTCCTATTAACTGAGCGGCAAACAGCCTGTGTGAACTAGCTGGGAGGAGCGCCGCGGCACACCTTCAACAGCTGATGGATAGCCTTCCAAAGGAAAACAAACAAGCGTTCCTTCAAGCAAATATCAAAGCAATCAACGGACATGAACCACAAAAGAACAGACTAAACATTACCATGGTCGTGTCCCTGTATGATGTTCAATCGGATTGTTATTGGGCTGGATTATTAACCGAATATTAGTCTGAATCTTAAAGGTGCGATGAACTGGCTTTAATTTAAATGTTGTATACTGTTGCCTGAGGTCAACTAATGACGTTCGTTTGGTTTTTACATTCAAAAACATCATAACTAATAAGTAATAGGCTATTTTCTACACTGGTTTTGAGGCTCTCTGTTGAACGCTGGGTTTTGATGGGCGTGACGCACTGGAGACTTGGAAGTAAATGCCCACGGCTAGGATTGGAGAAGATTTGCATATTTAATGAGCTTCAGCTCCGCTGTCAGTTCAGTTCACATGAGGGAGCGAATGATTTGAAAGCAGCAACAGGGATGAATCTCTCATAGGGCTTGTAAATGTCTTTATCTAACAAACATAATGATTTATTTCTCATACACCTGCGATTGATTGCAATATTATTGCTGTATTACATGGCCCGCACGTTGGTGGATAAAAGCGTGAACACACACACACACACACACACACACACACACACACACACACACACACACACACACACGTGACCCAGATCAAGAAAGGAATATTATTTCACTATTTGAGATTCAGTGGCCCTTACGTTTTGGTAGCTCGCCTGGAAAACACACAGTCCCGGGACTACTATTAGCCTACATATAAAAAAGACGTTTTACTCACGTAAGTTTGTTGCACCATTCCTTTCAGATCCAGTATAGAAGGCACAGCATTGTGTCGGCAAATCCACCTGAGACTTGTTTACAAACGATTCCGCAGTGAAATGAAATTGAACACGCGTACAATGTCATCCCCACGTGAGCTGGAACTACATTAATAATCAATGAAGTATCATAATGTACAAGCTTATGCAGCGACTGTGTTCTTCCTAGGGATGCACCGATACCATTTTTCCAGAACCGATCCGATCCGATATTAAAAAATGTTGAATATCGGTCGATACCGATACTAAACCGATCCGATACCAATGCAGTTTTGTCTATGTAGAATTTCTAAGCCTTAGTGTGTAGAATTGAATAAATTAGATTAGTGAATAATACAGCAGCAAAAGTTATAAAATCACGAGTGCACAATAATTGTATAAAATCTAAACATTTAGTTGGGAAAAAATAAAGGAAACCACAAAAGTGAATAATTGTAGCTGTAAATCTGGTAAAATATGTTACACAAAATATATTCATGAAAAACAAGTAAATATATTTATAGAAATAGGGCCTATATACTAAGAAATTGCATTTATTTTAAATGTATAATGCATATTTTTAATGAGGCAGCAACATATAGATGCAGAACAAGAAAGGCTATTAATAAGGCTTTCATAGCGCAACAGTAGCATAATACAGAGCGGCACAAAGCGATTATGCACATCCCGTGCGCAGGATGATGCGCTTGAAGCAACACGGAGTCACATGCTCACAGCCACAGTCATAGACGCTCACAGCGCGCCGCGCTCCGTCCGCATCGAGAAGTTTAAAACAAGATATAGACGCGTAGTATATCTATGCAGTATTCTTATGAGCCGTTTATTTTAACAGTTTAACATTTCAGTTACTGTGTGTGAAAAACAATATAATAACTAGTCCAGTGTTGTGATCTAACTGACATCCGGTAGAAAGTAACACGGTTTACAGCAATAAACGCCAGCAGATAGCCATTTTTTTGAGAAACCATAACGTTAGAGCGTTATCTACAGATCAAGCATAATAACAGAAACAATAAATAATCTTGGAAAGTTTCATCGTGTTGAGTGTCGTAACCGAACGCGACAGTTTAAAGCTGAATGGAGAGTGACTGACAGCCGCAGTGGAGGGATAGCATTGACGTGAACTAATCTGTACTCGCATTAAACGATGGAATGGCTTCAGAACACTTATAATATAGTGCACGAATCGTTGATGCTTTATAAGGTTTTTGTGCCTTTTGTGGGGCGCTAGGGCTTAACAGTAACACAGAATATTATGCGCACAGTATCGAATTTGGATCGGTCCTGTCTGTCCGATACCCGATCCGGCAAATAATGGCAGATCGGAGCCGATACCGTTCCCGAGTATCGGATCGGTGCATCTCTAGTTCTTCCACAATATCTTGCTATCTTCCACAATTTTATTGCTGCTGGCTATCGTGATCCGATGAGTCAGTGGGCGTAGCTACTAAACTAGATGTGCTTATTATTCAGTAGAGGCGTGTTTCGTCGCGCAATGGCGTAAGTATGAAGCACAAGATCGTTTTCTGGGCCTGGTGTCTATAAAAGCTTCTCTTTTACTAACAAGGAAGGTTTTCAGCTCTGAAACTTACAGGATATTCTTATATTACCATGACCTTTTATATATCAAAAGCTCAAGGGAAAGTTGATTTCTCAATTCATCACCCCTTTATCATAGCTAATGAAGACAATAAAGAAAGAAAGCCAAAATAGACTTTGGTCTGCAAGCGCACAATGTGCCCATGAATTCTTCAGCACGCGTGCGATGGCAGAGGAAGAGGCATATGGACAGTGCTCTCTCCGATCATTGTGTTTATCTGAGCTGTGGGAGAGTGAATTTAATTAAAGAAGGATTGTGGGAAGAGTGAAACCAACATAAACAGCAGCAAAGCCACACCTTGTGTAACAACAAGCATCTAAAGATCTCATTTCCAGGAGGAAAAGAAAAGACCCACGGACCAGAGATTGTTCTCAGTGTGTGAGAAGATAACACAGCAGAGTGCAGAATCACAGTGTCACATCTCTGAAATGTGCAAAAACACTACAGCTTAAACATAAGTGTCTGACTTCAAAACATATGCTGCATGAACTTGTGATAATGTTTGTTAGACGTTTGCTCCAGGGGTTTGTCTATCAATGCAGCGCTGTTACCGAAACCTGTTGACTTGTTTTCCTTCCTACATTCTACAGCACATTAGCATCTACTGTACCATCTCAGTCAGTATCCTAACCTCATAAACCACACATTCTTCATAAGCCGCAACTCTTCGTGTCAGAATAAACCTTAATAATAGTGCTGTACGAATAAATCTAAATCGAAAGGTTAGGAGGGCGGAGCCAGGCTAGTCTTTGCCGACCTCTTGTGGAAAAATAATAATATTATATGATATTTCATGACTCTGGCCTTATAGCTCTCTCTGGAGCGGATGAGCTGTTCTGTTAGGTCAAAAAGCCAGATTTTCTTCAGTATGCATTCATATACACATTAAATATATATGTTAGGGATGCAACAATACAGTTAATCCACGGTTCAATACACACCTTGGTTTTTAACCACGGTTTTTCGGTTCGGTTTCCTTTCGTTTTTTTGTTGCTATTCTATTCTTAGGCAAAAGTAACAGAAAAAGGTTACGGAGAAAATGTTTTTATTGCAATACTCTTTCTTTATTTCACTTAAAAGACTTGAAAACCCCTTACTTAAACTTAAAACTTTACTTAAAAAAACCCTTGTACACATTCCCAGCGTATTGTATAATATAAAATAAATATACATAAAGATTTACAGTGGCAGCTCAGAGATGTACAGTAGCATTTAAGTATGAATTCGAAAGAATAAATGTAGGCTAAAATTAAAACTACATATCCTTCAGTATACAACATTGATTAAAAGCTACTGTACTAGAGGTGTTTTGTTTTGTTTTTTATTAAAATCATTTTAGAGGTGAACTCTCCCTTTAAGGACAGCGTGTTCAGTAGGCTGCTGCTGTCAATTGAAGACCTGCTCACATCTCATATATACACGCACACGATTTTAATTTCACTTTAGACATAACCTACTGTGTTTATTTGACAGTATGAGTGCAGTAAGACTGTCCAGTAATCATGTGTTTGACAGACATTTAGTGCGCACGCTCAATGCAAAACAGGGCACAGCACGCAAATTAAATGTTTAACCGGCAAGGCTTTAAAACGCGGCTAAACACCACGTAGCTTTAGTGCATATGATTGGATATTTGCTCATATCGGCGCGTATCGGCGTGCATATATATATATATATATATATATACATTTTGTGCATTCCATTCATTTCTAAGGGGGTCAAATTGAATAGAAGGATTTGTAACTTTTTTTAAATTTCAAACACACGACTCCTGAATCCAGTCAATTTTTGGTGACAAATGTCCTAGTGTCTTGGACCACTTCAATGAACAATAACAAAAAAAATTAATTAAAAATGAGCTTCAGGTCAAAATGGAAGGATACCACCATGCCAGTAGCAGAATGTCATCTTTGTCTTCCTTTTATCTGTCTTAGCAGCAATTTATTTTATATATATATATATATATATATATATATATATATATATATATATATATATATATATATATCAGGGTATCTGCAGGTTTTACCAAGTCAAATTTAAGACTTTTTAAGACCTTTTTAAGACCATTATGAATAAAATTTAAGACCTATATTGCGCAATAAAAAAAAACATGCATAAGAAATCCAGAATCACTCAATTACCTAAACTTATATTATTTAATTTATTTTAAATTGAACAAAGTATTAGTGAACTTATTATTCATAGCTCAATCCCACCAGGATTAGCATATATATATATATATATATTAGGGCTGGGCAAAAAAAAATCGATTTTGCGATTAATCGGTTTTTAAAATCTGGTCGATTCAGAATCAATTCTCAGAGGCCATGAATCGATTTTTTAAAATATTTATTTCCGCTAACATTGAACATAAGCTTAACGTAAATCTAATTACTAGTCTTCTCCACTAGATGTCACCCATTTGCCTTGCGTGATCTTACAAAGGAGCAAGAGGCGCACATCATTTATCCATTCAGTGTTTAAATGGCAGCTTCCGGTGCATTGTCGCCTTTTATAATGCTGAGGTGAAATACTGTAGTAATACTAAAAATATGCGGAACCATTTGATGTGACAACACACACACAGCCGAGCACACAACTGCTAAAAATAATTACATACACGCTTGCCTTGCATTAGGATCAAACTTGAGCAGTCACTTAAGCATGTACGTTAGCCATTATAGACATATTCAAATTATAATGATTCAAACCCTAATAGCTTATTTTATAAACAGATTTCCTCTAATAATAGTTAGTCCACAGTCAACTTAAGTCAGTTAAGGTATTGTTGTCTGTTACCACGACAACTACTCACCCATAGACTAAAAAAATTATGAACGCATTTCTCATGTATGAAAAGTAAATTTGCACACATGAGCAGCAAAATTGCAAGAAAAGCTTGTCGTGTACTGAAAATTGCTATAAAAAAGCTTTTTATGTTTTAGAATAAATATATCAAAACATCCATAAAATACTTCTCAGATAATTTTTTTTTTAAATAAAGTTGCATCAAAATTGTATTTAACAATTGTATGGATTTGAAATATAGAGATGCGTTCTGTTTTAATGTACTCAGGTGTACCTAAAATAAAAAGTTTAACATACATGATTGTGGCTCTTCATTTCTTTTTAATTACACATTTATGTTCACTGTTCTTTTTTATAAATACCTACAGTATTTGTATTAAATCTATATTCATTTGAGTTGAATCGAAAATCGAATTGAGAATCGAAATTGAATCGATTTGAGGACTTGTGAATCAAAATCGAATCGAATCTGAATCGATACCCAGCCCTAATATATATATATATATATATATATATATATATATATATATATATATATATATATATATATATATATATATATATATATATATATATATATATTTTTTTTTTTTTTTATTTTTTTTTATTTTTTTTTGTGGTGGTCACTTTCATACATTTTTATTTTTTCATAATTAGGATGCAACATTAACCATATTATTATGTTAGATGCACAATGATCACACATGGCAATAAAACTAACAAAATGCATGAATCTTGTTTGGTAGGCATATTAGAAAAACAAAGGCTGTTCCAGTAGTGCACTATCTATCTTTAATAACACGATCGCTTGGGGTGGGAAATATGACCAACCAGAGCAATAAGCAATTGCTTAATATAAGTAAAACGTTATCAAGTACGTAATCAAGTAATCGGTCAGTAATAAAATATATACTTATAAACAAATGACAATAGGAAAAATAAATACAACATAAAGATGCATACAAAGAGGAACACTCCACTGTTTTTAGAAATAGGGCTTATTCAACTTCTTTTGGATAAACCCCATTTAGATATGTCGGCAAATGCATTTGTCTCAGTGCATGCATTGTTTTAGTTTGGCAGGGTCGCCGCTAGCTTAGCTTAAAATGCATTTCCCCACATATCTAAATGTAGCAAAGTAGAATAAGCCCGATTTCTAAAACATTTGGAGTGTTCCTTTAAGTGTAAGTGCTGTTTCCCCGTTTGTGTTGTTGTTAAGCTATATTAGTTTGCTTTCACTTTGAGAGCTTTAATGCCCAGATCCAGTACTTACTGACAGTTCCCACACTTTTTAACTCAAATCAGGATATAGACATATGCATAATGTGTACATTTGATCGTTCAAGAGTAACGTTAGGCTAATGAGCCTAAAAATAACACATTCAATACACTCGCGCGAGCGCTGACAGGCAGCAAACACATAACGTTACAGTCTGACATCGGAGTTCGGCGTTTGCATCACTGTTATTAACTCTATTTAGTGCAATCGGGTATATTATACTTTTATTTGGTCATTACGCAAGATGGTGAGAAAGATTCGCCTTCGCGTTCACGATCGCGGAACTGCAAGAACCGTCAGACTCAGCTGAAGAATAAAATCCGTTCTATGCGTCTGTGAGGTACGATCAGAAAGAGGCTCGTGCCAGTAACACGAAAGCTGATTGGCTGCAATACACGTGGCATGTTTGCCTAATTTGTAGTTGTAATAGAGCGAACAATAGTTGGTCTAGCGAAAGAAAGAACTACAAACACCACGGAACAAACACACACACACGTGCGCGCGAGCTGCGGGACGTGAGAGCGTTTCAACATGGACGTAGGAAAATTAAGACCTGTTTAACATGATTTAAGACCTAGAACGCAATGCTTCCGCGAATTTAAGACTTTTTAAGGCCTTATATTTTGATTCTGAAATTTAATACTTTTTAAGACTTTTTAAGACTCCGCGGGGACCCTGTATATATATATATATATATATATATATATATATATACACACACACAGCAATTTGGTATTATAATTCAAACCCACGCCAAATAATTCAGCCCAATTTAAAAATTAAGGAAACATGAGATGCCGACCGCACTACATTTTGGCCAAAACAATCCTGAAAAACAGAATAATGTTGCGTAATATTATCTTTTAGAACAGCTTTTGTGTCTGAATCAGGCCTATGATTCCTCAAAATATTAAAAACTCATAAATGCCACAGAGGATCAATCACGGTCATATTGATTGAAGTCTAATAATACAGGCAACTTGTGACATAATGGTACCTAATATTAATTTTGTGATTCATTGGAGAGGTATTCTAAGTGGATTAAAAAACAACAAATCAGAAAAACAGAATTTACTCCACCCCACTGAGTCACAGTCATGCGCGAAACGTAAAGTCATCTATACAACATCTCTAGTCCAAACAGGATTGACATCAGTGAGCCTGGTATCATCTGAATCAGTGGAAGTTCACATCAGTCATTAAGCACAAGACTGCCGCTCTAATCTGGCAGATCTGCAGCTGGATAAAGACATGCCGGGATAGGGATCTACTGACGAGTTCACACTCCATTAAGACAGCTTTAGGGCTCAGAGCCGCTCGTATCTGCCTCTGAGCAGATCACAGCAACCTATCCAGCCTTCAGCAGGACACAGCATCTACAATGTGTCTTAGTCATGACATGGCAAGTTTACAACCACATGTGATTTTTCTGTCATAGAAATACACAAGAGGACAAAAAGCCCAAATATGGCCCAACCCGGCTAACAGGTTTTTGTTATAAGAAGGTTCTGCAAATATTCAGTGTTGCTTCTGTTTTTTGTTTTTTTTACGTTAGAACATTATTTACAGGTTAGTTTGATGTTTCTGAAACATTCTCTTAATTATTGGTTTTCAATTCCAAAAGTAAGTAAAACTACAGAAAAAGCAGTTGTTTACACTTGACCGTTAAAAGAGGCGTGTTGATCTGCTTTTTCAATGCAGAAATGTTTTTTTATTGCTGTAAAAAAGTAACTAAACAAAAGTCAAGGGTCAAGAGGCCAACCAAAGCAAACTCTGATCCCAATAATGGTGACCTCAAACTAAACATTTTCAACCAAACATCAACATCTGGATGGAAATGGAAGCTGATATATGTGTAGCGGTTATGATTATGTGGTTGTCACGGCTGTCACATGACACAGGGCGGCTGTAGGGATGCTCACGGCTGGAGGGGAGAGGAGACTTCAATTAATATGTTCACACTGCCAGATCCCAACCGGGGGTTCAACTGTCTCCCAGCAGAGAGGGAAAGAGAGAGAGAGAGAGAGAGAGAGAGGTGTGTGTGTGTGTGTGTGTGTGTTTGTGTGTGTGTGTGTGTGTGTGTGTGTGTGTGTGTGTGTGTGTGTGTGTGTGTGTGTGTGTGTGTGTGTGTGTGTGTGTGTGTGTGTGTGTGTGTGTGTGTGTGTGTGTGTGTGTGTGTGTGTGTGTGTGAGCCTGTTTATGTGGTTTATGAGGACACAAATTTGTATAACTACACGGGTATTACACTGCTATTACACTATAAATGTGGTTTATGAGGACATATCAAATGTCCTCATAATTCAAATGGCCTTAAAAACATACTAAATGATGTTTTTTTGAGAAAGTAAAAATGCAGAATGTTTCCTGTGATGGGTAGGTTTAGGGGCAGGGGCAGTGTAAGGGGATAGAAAATACGGTTTGTACAGTATAAAAACCATTACGCCTATGGAGAGTCCCTGTAAACCACATAGACCAACGTGTGTGTGTGTGTGTGTGTGTGTGTGTGTGTGTGTGTGTGTGTGTGTGTGTGTGTGTGTGTGTGTGTGTGTGTGTGTGTGTGTGTGTGTGTGTGTGTGTGTGTGTGTGTGTGTGTGTGTGTGTAAGGTGGTAAGACAGCCTGATGTGTGTTTAGAATAATGACTGAGACACTCCTGCACAGACGAGTAAAGAGCATGATGACAGCAGAAATGATTCAGTGATGCAGGGTGTGTCTGATTACTGGATCATAACACACAAACACACACACACACACACACACTCTTTTGCGTCACATTCTCTGGTGCATTCATTGGTGATCTGATCAAACATGCACTGTCTGCTTTTGTACTCAACATAAAATTCATATAAAATACAAAGGTCATTTGGTGCACATTTGACTACTATTTTCCAAATGTCATCTATATTAAAACATGGCCCATAGTAAAGACCATGGTCTTTGTAATACCGTGGTGGGCCTGATCATTATCACAATCACTTAATTTTAATACATATTTTTCCATCAATGTATGTTACATTATTCCCAATTACGGGAGTCTATGTTCTTTTCATAGCGTTTTCATAGCATTTCATAGCTTTTCTCTTGGTTGCGCTGCTTCCAAGCGGGTAATCTAGCACTCGGAAAGCGTTCCACCCATAGGGGCGGCCATTGCTAACCAAGCCATCACCTGCTGTTAGCATCCCATTGACTCCCATTCATTTTTGAGTCACTTTGACAGTGAATAACTTTACATCTGAGGCGTTTAAAGACTCCATTTGTCCATTGTTTATTTCTAAAGAAACACGACAATGCATAAAAGGCTCCGTTACCTTGTATCTTACACTATCGCCCCGCAGAAGCTGTTTTTGTAAAAATAGGCTAACGATTGCGTCATAACCAACGCGACTCTGTCGCACAGTTGAGAAATTACCGTATAGACCTGAGGAGACGCTCGCAGGCAATCTTTTACTGTCTATGAGACAGTCGGGGGGACGTGGAGACATAAAGTCTGATGACCTACAGCTGTCAGACAGGAGGCTCACGTCACATCTACGTCGTCAAGCTCAGTCTGAGCCTGCGCAGTTCGCTCAGCCATCAGGAAGTGAGTGCTCCTTTACTGACATCAAATTCCGCCGTTGAAGTCAATGGGAACGCTCTGTCCATTTCTTTTACTGTCTATGGCTGCTTCCAGTAGTGTTTGTTTATGTTACGGAGCTTTCATCCAATCATATTTCAGGCATCATGTGTTGCTGGGGTCAAAGAAATCTGCCTTGAGGCCTTCAGAATCAATATTGCTGGCGCCTCTAGCTGAAAATGAATGGGAAAGATACTGTGCGCTTTACCAATCAGATAATCACTCGGATTTAAACAGCCAATCAGATTTTGAGTTGCCATCTCGCAGACGGTCTGCATTTTCACATGCTTTGATTGTGGTCAGAGAGCGTAGTATAACTAGTACCCTAGTCAGAAAACATCTGTAGATTTAATAGCGTTTTTTTCTTCTTCCAAACCCCAATAGCTGAGAGAGGAGAATAATACAATGCCATTGTCAAAATTCTCGCATACATCCTCTTCAGGTTAATGCACAGTCACGGGACACTAGTCGATCTGTCCCGGCTAAAAGCAGAACTGACTGTAATGAATGACATGATGATGTTTTGTGTACAAATAATCAGTAGTCTATTTTGCTGAATAGGCTATAATGCATTTTACTTAAAAAAGAAATGTAAAGCCTTCAGTCAATCGGACTAATCCGGCCCACGTTTGTTTCCGTGATGAATGTGACTGATTTATTTTTTTCTTGAAAATTTATGATCGACATATTTGTTTTTATTATTATTTTAGTTATTATTATAATATTTTCAACATTTTCATACTGTTAAAATCATGGGGTTGTGGGTTTAATTCATTTTTAATTTAAAAAAAACAAAACAAAAAACAACCTTTGTGTTATGTTTGAACCTCATCTGAAATTTATTTGTCATACTTTTTATTGTTCAAAACAGTTGGTAAGATTTTTCAAGAAGCTTTCCGTGGTTGGAGAACTCAAAAGTTAGCCTATTACAAAAATACACGGAAAACCCGGAGTGGATGGATGCTTCTGTTAGATATGACATGTTTGGCTGCAGTGAAAGGAGAATTGTTGAATTATGTGAAGTGGTTTTCCTGCTTTAAAAAAGGAATTCATTCTCTCTTCATGAGAGACACAGCGCCCTGTTATACTGCGTTTCTGTATAATATTGATGGTTTCTATAGCCGTGGAGTCATGATGATTTTATTAAGAGGTGGATTAATTAAGGGCCTAGGTGTGAAATGCACGGACCGCCACTGTTGTTATGTGTGATTTTCAGTATTTTGCGCAACTGTGATATTTTGTTGAAGTATTTGGATCTTTGGACTCTATGGGTCAGTTTACTTTAACTAAACAAATGAACTTATAACTTTAACAAAAGGAATGTTTCTGAAGTAAAATTTGTAATTTTGCTATTTGAGCAAGGAAATAGCACATGGAACAAATGTAAATGTAAATCTAGCAGTGCTTAGGCATTAATAAAGTGGTTTAGTAATGACACTTTCAGATTATAATGCAAACAAGTAAAATAATCATTATACAAAATATCATAATCTCTCCCTTAATATTGTAAAGAGAGTGCACCAATGCTCTGACATGTACAGAAGTGCTTTAACGGTATATAACTGTAATTATACATAAAAATGACAAATTATCCACAGTAATGCATATGCTGATAGCCCACATTATTCAAATGCTAATTGAATACACTTTATTTTATTACGTGCCAAAGAAAAAAAAGAAAAAACATGCTGGGAGAAATATAGGTCCACAAGAAGGTCCAAAAATAAAGAACAAGTTTTTCTGATGTTTAAAAGGCCAGTGTGTGCGTGTGTGTGTGTGTGTGTGTGTGTGTGGAATAAGAAGAGCTGATGCTTGCGATTCTTACTTTAGAGCCTCATTAATCACCCTGCCAATGAACTTGAGCATGAGAAGGAAACATATGCAGAACCAACTTACACCAGCACATTTTCACCTGTTCTGCATGTATTCTTCAAAAAAAGTCTGGGGTGGTTGATAAAGCCAAAGCATGTGTATATAACAATATAAATGTTTTTCCTGAACATTTAACAGAGAAATTGTTTATATATTAAATAATAATTAGACAATCCAATCTGCCTCATATTCACCATTTCAAACATATTCTCAAAACTATCATTTTCAACATCTTCAAAATCAATAGTTTGATCACTGACAGCTTCTTCACCAGATCCATCATCAGGTGAGAGTGACACTAATATCTGATTGACTTCGGCAGTAAATCTCTGAGCCATTTCAAGTTTTGCTGATGATTCTTCCTATTCTTTTGTTTTCTGCCTGCGGTGAATATGAGTGAAACATCACTCCATCAGTGTATCAGACATTGCCATCTTGAGGAATAAAGGTGGATTTAACTTATTGGTTTATCAGAGATTAAATTATTGTTGTGCAGAAAAAAAACAACATACTATTACACATCATGGGTCACTAAAGACCCTATTTAAAAATAAATAAATATATATATATATATATATATATATATATATATATATATATATATATATATATATATATATATATATATATATATATACATATTAGACATGTGCCGGTTTTCGATAATACGATTTATCACGATAATGAATATGCACAATATTGTTATCGTGGGCACTTTAAAATGTCGTAAAAAAATTATTTATTAACAATTTATAATTTTTTTATAATGCACTCAAGAATACTTTACCCATGAACCGTATAAATGCTCAACACCGCTGTATTCTGCGTCAAAGGGACACGCGCTCAGGTGTAAATGAGAAGCACATGAACTAAAGCCCTGCATTTATGCCCGAGCCCGACGGGCCCCGACTTTTTTACCCCCCTAGGGCCGGGCTTCGGGCCAATTTTCACGTCATACCTAAAACGCGGGCCGGGCTTCGGGGCTTTTTTAGGCTTCTCCTTCTTTTTATATTTATTTTATTAATTAAAAGGAACAATGAGATGTTCTGCGCTGGTGAACACGAGACCATAATAGCTAACGCGACTGTCAAGATGGCTCGCACAGTGTTCAGAGCATGTTCAGAGTCCGTGCCAGCAGCAGCAGTGCGCGTTGCTAGAGTTAAGGCCGGAGACACACTGCAAGCGTGGTGTGAGCGTGGCGTTTCTGTTGCGTGTCATCCGCGGGGCGTCTGCTGCTATTAATGAACAGGGCTATCAATGTAGTCCGATCCCTAAACAAACCAATTCAGAAGGATGAAAGCATTTCAGACGAAACCGGACAAATGTAAATGTAGCCTATCTGGTTGTTTAAACCACATGTATACATTTTACTCCTGGCAAACGGTTAAAAAATAAACGCGTGAGAGTGTGTTATGGGCTATATGTTGTAGTCAGATAGATATGATGGCGCTGCACGCATCGCCGCAAATGACTAATGCAAGCCAACGCAAATGGCCGTAAATGAAACTTAAAATAAGTCTTCGATGCTCAAAAACACAATCATCTTCAATAAAAATGAATGAGACTTATGATCTTACCAGTGCGGGCTTTCTTATGTGGTCTTTGAATTTGAAATAAGCTGCTGAATAAAATGCATCTAATCTTTTGCTTCCGTTGCTGTAAACCCCGTTAAATGAGCATATACCACGGGAATTGAAGATCGGATTTATATTCATTTTGCGTAGGTGTAAGGTAGGCTATAAGAAAACCTGCATGTTCTTTTTTTTATTATTTGTTTTTAGATTGTTTAGCTCCGTTTGCGTCAAAAATGCCTTTTAGGCTACTGTTGGTAATAGTTGGCGAAAGTAACTAACATTGTGATGCTTGAAGTGTTTTATATTTATGGATTTTATTATAGGCAAGACAAGTCAAGAGTTGATTTGAAAGACTAAATTGATTTAATATGTGGTTAACTCACTGTCGGCCGCTGGCCGCTTGGTCGTCACTTAAAAAAAATTAAAACTATAATTTAACAAACAAAAAAATGCTCTAAACATTTTTCTAAATTAACTCAATAAAGAAACGAAACGAAATATAACTACTTTGACATTAAAAACAAAACAGAACTATTTTAATTGCTTAAAAAAAACAAAAAAAAACGGGCTCCAGTCGGACTCGGGCCGAGAATTTTGATAAGCTGTCGGACACGGGCCGGGCTAGGGCCTCAGCGTCTCGGGCCAGGGCCGGGCTAGGGCCTAGATTTGAGGCCCGTGCAGGGCTCTAACATGAACGAGTGAAGGAGACGCGCTACTGAAGTGCCGCTCAGTGACAGCAGAGGGCGCTGATGAACTGCAGAATGCAGCGTTTACCACAGAAACCCCGCAAACAAAACAAACCGCGTGTAGTTTTTAAAATATCCATTCGTTTTTTGTAATCTCAATGTTGTTCATCACAGCACCAATTACTTAATACTTAAAGACTTATTAGGCTATTTATTTTTAAACTTAAACATTTTTATGTTTTAATCTGGACTACAACATGCCCTAATAATTAGAACTGTTCTAATTATTTGTTATTGTTCAGTATAACTTTGAGACATACGATTTTATTAGTTAACATGTTAATTCATTATTACCAAACTGACAATGAAAAACACTTATAAAGAATTAATCATTCTATGTTAATTTCTTAGTTACTGTTTAATAACATTAAAATCAAAATAACTTTAATGGACCTAAGATATATAAGATATATATTTGTTATTTATTTATTTTTATTTTATTTTTTTAATCAATAGATTGTTTATAATAAATAGATTTAGGAATACTAAGAAAGTTGATGCCTAACCTTAAAAAAATAAAGATGAGGTATGTGTTTAAGTCAAAGTTACAAAAAATCTAAACAAAAATGTCTTGGGCAAAAAAGTCATCCAAAGATTGTAATATATTTTAGCTTTACATGAGAAAGGAAGATATTGTGAAAGAAGGGATTATAAAATATGATTACTAATAATAATAATGATTGGAATAATGTGATTCAGAGTTCATGTTGTTCTTCGCTCTATCATTTCCATTAGCAGACAGTAGTGCCGTCAGCAAAGGTCACATCATGACATCATTACGAGCTCTGTGCCGATAGATGACTACTGTGTTGACGTGTGTATGTGTGTGTGTGTGTGTGTGTGTGTGTGTGTGTGTGTGTGTGTGTGTGTGTGTGTGTGTGTGTGTGCGTTGTGTGTGCATGTGACATATCAGGACACAAATGTGTATAATGACATGGGTATGACAGGTATTACAAGGAGAGTGTGACTTATGAAGACGCTACCCCATGTCCCCATTTTTCAAAATGCTATTAAATCATACAGAATTAGTTGTTTTGAGAAAGTGAAAATACGCAGTTTCCTGTGGTGGAACAAACCAGTGTGTGTGTGCGTGTGTGTCTGTGTGTATGTGCGTGCGTGTGTGTGTTTGTGTGTGTGTGTGTGTGCATGTTTCTCACAGCTCTGCCTAAATGAATCCTCAGAACAGCCACTAATTCCCCCCGCCTCTCTGATGCTGCTCATTAGCTGAGCCTTCGCTCAAGCCGTCAGCTATCTAAAAATGACTGTATTCCTGACAGTCACAAAACCTGTGACAAACTCAGATTGTGATGAGCACCACTGCAAGCCTCTGCAAAGAGATTCAGATGATACAATGCCTTAGAACAAGCCACTTCCAAGCATCTAATTACATAGTGTAAAACCCAATATTTCTGACCAAGCGCGTTATTGACAATTCAACATTTAAGATGAATCAAGAAGCAACAACAGAAAGATGTGGAGGAAATGAGTGAAAAGCGTACTGGTCAGCGAAGACGCATGAGCCGTAAATAAGTGTTTTTGTAATACTAAGTATTTGCTGTATTGCTTAGGGTATTGCATGCTAGAAGGAGGATCTATATTTCCTCCCTATTGTAGCTTATGCAACTCTGAGTAATGTCCAAAACTTTGTATTTAAAAGGGGGGGGGGGGGGGGGGGGACGACACACTGAGTTTCAGTCAATCTCATGTCATGTCTAATTAACCATGGCTATCAATCAGATTCAACTAATACAGATATGATCCAGAATCAGATTCTGAGGCTGAAATAAATTGAACAGGAGAAACAGCAGCAGCAGGACGTCCGTCTCTGTGGTATGTATTATATTTAGTGGCCTGTCAACATTTGTGTGTCTTTACTCGCAGTTTATGAGGACATGATTTGGTTTATGGACTATTGTATGCGACTAAACCTTAGCAGTAGCAAGCAAAACGGTTTTGCACGTCAGACTAGTGTAACGTTATACATAGAACAATAATGGAGTCCGTTAGTGCATTTGAATGACGAAGCACGCTTTGTGAGAACGCTAGGTTTATGTTTGGGTGGTTTTACAATAAGCAAACCGACAACTATAGTGGTCAGCTAAACAAATGTATTTAAACACACACCATAGATCGCATGCTCCATTGATAAATTAACTAACGTTATACACGATCGTGTTGTTTACTGATGTTTCCTTACGCGACGATAGCCAACAGCACAGACATTTGAAGCAGTTTTACTCACCGCCTGTTTCCAAAGCACGACCATTAACCTTTATCGCTGGGACCGCTCCGTCAAAAACACACTTCTTTGGTAACATTGTTGATTTCGTGAAGTCCTGAGACAGCAGTGACCGTGGACGGCAACCACTTTTGTGACACGACTGAAACGTGATGTTGTGACTCTTCCCGTCATTTCTGCATTCAAATCTTACAGTCTATGGTTCAAATCGGTTCAAATGCAGCGCTGCCTTCCCGGAATGTTGTGCTGAAGTGTTAAAGTCATTTAACGTCACCCATAGGAATAAAGCGGAGCGCGGCGCGACAGAAGTGTTCACGGACGACTGGATCTGCAGCTGAGAGAGTGTTTATGGGCGTGCATTTCCTCTCTCGCTCTAGTCACGCACGCGCGCACCCTACCGGGAGAAGAGCCCGTACGGCCCATACAAGGACCTTCCGCTCTATTAACGTCAAGTAGACCCATACTCGAAAAAAACTCTCCGAAACTTGTGAGAAACCGGAAGGAGTATTTTTAACACAGAAATACTCCATCAAACGTCCAACATTAGTTTTTGAAACTTTGTCTATGTTTCAGATGGGAATCCAAGTCTTTAACAGTGTAAAAAGCTCAGTATGCATGAAACAGCATTTCACCCCCCCTTTAAGGCACTTTTTGCGTTTCTTCGTCTCTTCATGACGGATCGCTTCCTGTACTACTCAGTTGTAAGTCGCTTTGGATAAAAGCGTCTGCTAAATGCATAAATGTAAAATGTAAAAATGTAAAAGCCCCGCCTCAAAAACTATTTTTTACCCAGGACAAAATGGCACTCAAAGCAATCAATTAATCTCAACTTGGGTTTTCTGAGTAACCAAAGCATAGTACGTGAATAGTACAGATAACTAGATTAGACAATTCAGTTAAGATGTTAAGTAAAGTTAACTAAAAAGTGTTAGTTAGAACAACTGTTGGATTTTACAGTGTAGAAATGCACGCACACACGCACACGCACACGCAAACGCACACGCGCACACGCACGCACGCACACACAAAAAACAATCTCAAACCATTGGTTCATCATTCTACAATTGTAAAAAAAAACTAATGATTTTGCTAAAAAAATAATTAAATAAATGAATAACTCAATAGTTTGAATCTGTATTTTTCATTTTATGACAACTGCTAGTGAAATTATGTTCTACTAACTACATACATTGAGTTAGAGCAACTTACTTTATAGCATAACGCATTCTGAGGCTGATTATTTAACAAAATGAAGTTTCGACATAATTGAGCTGTGGACCTGGAACCAATTAATCTTATCCATTTAAATTCAAATTAAATAATGTTTGAATGGAGTGCATGGTGCATGCCATGGGGTTTGGCTGTAACTGTGTGTGAATGTTTAGTATTAGGAATTTCCCCGCCTCCAAAACCCGTTTTTACCCAGGACAAAATGGCACTCGAACTAATCAATCTCAATTTGGGTTTTCTGAGTAACCAAGGCATAGTACGTGAATAGTACAGATTACTAGATTAGACAATTTAGTTAAGATGTTAAGTAAGTTAAAGGAACTGTATGTAAGAAATGTATTTCAATGAATCATAAAATGGCCCTGATATGTCACTAGACATTAAGAAATCATGCTTACTTCAAATACTTATATCTGGCAACCTCGAGTCAGGGGGGGGGGGGGGGGGGGGGAGATGGGGATACACCTCTCTGCAGTCAATTGAAAGTGATTGCAGTGCCAGTTTTGGCCACAATCTTACATACACTTCCTTTAAATAAATGAATAACACAATAGATTGAATCAATCTTTTTTGCGTTATGACAACTGCTAGTGAAATGATGTGCCACCAAATAACTACATTGAGTAAGAGTAACTTACTTTATAGCATAATGCCTTCTGAAGTTGAGTATTTAACAAAGTGAAGTTTCGACATAACTGAGTGGTGGACCTGGAGCCTGGATGCATTCTGTATGCTATGGGTTTGGCTGTATCTGTGAATGTTTAGTATTTGTGGGTCTGTAATAAAACTGTGCTGTCATATGTGGTGACTCAGGGCAGCTGGACATGGCAGCCTGTGCGGGGGAGCGGTGTGACACCCCCAGAGTTTCCCCGTCCCGCGCCCAGATGAGCCGTTACCCTGGCAACACAGCGCTTCATTCATGTGACGGGCTGTTGACGCTCTGGAAGAGGCATGAGTCGCATTACACGTAATTACAGCTAACGGAGCGAGCCATTACTCTCACTGTAATTAATGTCATCGGTGTCACTCAGAGGATACAAGCGAAGGCTTGAATTAGCAGTGTCTTTTTAGATGAATGATGCAAATGGAAAATAACGGGTGACTGTGAAAGCGGTCGATCAAAGACATTTTGCTTTGTGGCCTCAATCCCCAATGTTGATTAATGTGAGAAACAGGTATGCAGTACATAAGCACATCTATTTAACATGTTAATGGTATTTTATGTCAAACTTTGGTAACACTTTACAATAAGGCTACATAAATTAACAAAATATTTACAGCTTAGTTCATTTCAACATTTACATACATTATCAAAATCAAAAGTTGTATCTGCTCATATTTTTAATAGACCTGACATGAACTAATAATGATCAGCTGTATTTTTTATTAAACTGGTCATAAAACACAGTTTCAGCCAGACTCGTGTTAATCTTGAGTAACTATAGAGTAGTATTGCATTCTTCATATCTCCAAAGAGTCTTTAGTTTTATCATATTTTTTATCATATTTTATAAAACAGCCGAGCTCGTGGAGGCGTGCAGTGGGCAGAGCTAAAGTATGGAAGCAGAAAAGACTCATTAATAATTCACGCCAAAAAAAACAAAAAAAAACAAACAATGCACACGTGTAGCCAATTTCACATGCATGAAACCAAATTTACATGCACTATTCACGTGCGCAAAATAAAATTATATATTCATAAAATACATTTCACAAATGCGAAATGCAATTCGTGGATTTACAACTGTGCACAAAAACTTACGAATGTTTAAAATGTACAAGTCTGTCCTTGAATGTGAATGTGCAAATCGTCATTCGACTGATCCGGGTGGGAGGAGAGCGCTGCCAGGAGAGTCTCAAAAATACACACACACAAATACAACTCAATTCACACGCGAATGACAAGTCTTTTCTGCTTCCATACTAAAGAGACATGAACACACACACACACACACACACACACACACACACACACACACACACACACACACACACACACACACGTATTTTCAATTCACTATACGTTGGTGTTTTTCACATTATATATCACTTACACGCCAATTGCCAAAAAAACACACACATTTGATGCAGTTTCACTAACTGCCCATGGTTTCCAATCATGACTGGGAACAAACACACAAACACATTTGCAGAGTTTCCTTAACGTGCGGTTATTTGCAAAGTTCTTTTCCCAAAACACACTTGTTGTTGGTGTGTGTGTCTCATCCAGGAGAAGTGCCCATGCAAGCAATTACACTTCAAAATGAAGTCATACAGGGCCATACACCCCCCCCCCCCCCCCCCCCCCCAAAAAAAGGAGTGTATTTGGCACAGAAATACTGTCCATACTGTAATAGGTCCAACTGGCTTTTTGAAATGTTGTTCATGTTTAGCATGAGAATCAACTAGTGTAAATAAGGCAGAATGCATGAATTAGCATTAGACCCCCCGCTTTAAATACTGTATTACAAATAATCCATTAAATAACATTAACTAATAGAACTTAATGTTTTGCCATAACATCATATACAAATATTTGGTGTGATTGTTCCAAATGATTCAGCTGATGGTTGTTTTGTTTTAAAGCTGAAGCATCAGCCAAGTCTAAAACCCTTGTTTTGGAGCAATAATTGCGTTTTAGGCGAGTAGGCGGTACTTCACTGTTGTCCGGGACACATTTTACCACCTTCAAATGTGGTTTGATATTCATCACATTTAATCAGAAAACACTTTATACTTTTATTTTGTGCTGTACGCTTGATTAGATTAGATCACCCAAAACAAATGTGAAATAAAATAAAGAAACTGGAAGACAAGCACTGTGAATAGATGGGAAGAACTACAAACGAGCAGATTATGCCCAATGTCCAAAACACTTAGATTTAGTTCCCTCTAACATCCAAATCCAAATTTGTAGCTTTGAACAAAACCAAACAAGAGGATCTTAAAAAAACATCCAACCCACAATTAGGTTTTTTTGGGCCTGTGATGGACAGGGTGCTTTGAAGTCTGGCTCAATCTCAAAAGCTTCTAAGAACATAATAAAACAGAGAATAAAGGCCCATTCACACCAAGAATGATAAAACAATAACTATATTAACACTGTATTTATTATACTGGAGCACTGCAGTTATGTCGTTTGTTGGCTTAAATGCACAAGCTCTTTAAACTTGGAAGGATTCTGATTGGCTCTGAGAGTGATTCCAATGAAATCGTTCCTCTGTGTCATTTTTTTTTTGTTATAGTTCTAGGACTTTCCCATTCTCATAGAATTAAAAATGTTAAAACTTTTTAATCTCAATTATATAATTATTGTCCATGGTGAGAACAGGCCAACACAGAATCAGACACGTCATGTATCCAAAAAAAAAGGTTATTGTTGACTATATATATATATATATATATATATGTTTACAAATGTAGGCCAAACAGTTTAAAAAGCCCCCGGTCAAGTGCGAAAAGCTTCAAGGGGTCCTATTATTCCCTTTTAAACAGGATGTCAAAAAAGTGTCGGCTGTCCCGAGTTTGTATGTGAAGTTTTAGCTCAAAATAACCCGCAGGTCATTTTTGATAGCATGTTAAAACTGTCACTTTTTGAGGGTGAGCAAAAACACGCCGCTTTTGTGTGTGTCCCTTTAAATGCAAATGAGCTGCTGCTCCCCGCCCACTTCCAAGAAGAGGGCGGAGCTTCAAGAGCACGCGTTAGCGGCTCCAATAGGCTACTTACACTGAGCTTTGTGACACACATCTGTTTTTAAATAGTATAGCTCACTTGTTACTGGTTATGTGTATTTTCAGTATTTTCAAACCTGTAATAAGTGTCCGCAATGAGATTTAAAATCCTGGACAGGAGAAGAATTTTCAGAGACAGGAGAAGAGATATTTTAATGATTACTGTGTAAATAATTTTCCAAACTCAACTGAACGTGAAGCAGCGACTGTTAAACACACAGTCGGCGAATATTTCACCAAGGTGTAAGTGCTCGTCTAAATATGGACTGCATTTATATAGCGCTTTTATCCAAAACGCTTTACATTTTGCCTCACATTCACCCATTCACACACCGACGGCGATGTTAGCCATGTAAGGCCCCATCCAGCTCGTCGGGAGCAGCTGGGGTGAGGTGTCTTGCTCATGGACACTTCGACACTTGGCCAGGTGGAACCGGGGATCGAACCACCAACCTTCTGGTTTGTAGACAATGTACATGAACCACTGAGCCACTGCCGCCCCATCTTAGTAAAAATAGGGAAAATAAATAAATAGGGACAGCAATGCTACAAACCTGATGAATATGTAATATTCGATTATTAATTTGATTATATTAAATATTTTAATCGCTGTTCTGCTATTTTTTGTCAATCGTTTTGCTGGAACCTCCCAAGATCTAGTAAGTAGTTTGATCCATTACGTCCAGTAAAATGATTGACAATGAAAAATGTCAGAATGGTGATTAAAATACTTCATTTTAGACGAGCACTGACACCCTGACCTACTTATTACATCTTGGGAGGTTTTTAATTACAGCCTAATTTCCACATCAGCTGGCAGTTTCACATACTGTGTCATTTACAGTAAGCGATGTGAAGCGTGTGCTTCAGGAGGCATTGTGCTAAACCAACATTACTCTACAGTACAGAAACCCCTGATATTAGCTATAAGTAATAACAGAGCAAACAATCTTGAGAGTTGGACTTCTGAGAAGGAGCGCAGGCCGTTGTGTAACGTGTTTATTGTTTCATGTTCTCATCACAGCTCGTGCTTGCCGCCCACTCACTTCTGCTGGCTGATTGGTTAATGAGCTCAGCTGTACTCTAAGATGAGGTGAAGTACTCCCCTCCTACACTACAACTGAGAGCTCAACACAGAAACAGCAAAACTATCATCATTCATCAAGACGCTGGTATGATGTATTAACATATACTGATAATAAGCTGTGCTTATACGGAAGAAAAATCACATAAATATGACAAATGTAATATCTCATCTGTTCTCCAAGACAGTTAAGACACTCAGTTCTCACTTTAACTTAGAAAAAGTGAAGAGATCTCAACAAAATGTCCTCAGAATTGCCAACATTTGAGTGGTTGAACCAGTAAACAGGGACTTCATTTGTTACAATGTTGTATTTTCTTCTTGGTTCGGTTCCCTTTCACAAGGCACACTTTAAGCGTAAAGATGTATTTACAAAATGTGTTCACATGCGAGTACATCTTATTAGTCATTGAGTTTCCTCTGCATCATCCATCAAGATGACTGACAAGTTCGCTCCATAAGCTTATTGTGGATTTATTTGTAAATGTCGAGACACATGTAAGCTTCACAAGAATGCAATCGTCATTCCCGCTTCCCGCTTCCAAATGCAATCCGTTATCAACTGTGATAACTAATCTGCTCACTCACAGAAACAGACACTACTGCTTTTTTATAAAGCATATATTTCCCGTTATGAATTATAATACCATTTGGTTCGCTGTGTCAGATTGCATTCGTTTACAACCTGGCCGAGATCCACCTCATTCAGACGGTCTCGGAGCGATGGTTTTGGTGCGGATCCGAGCGCAATTGCCGTGTTCACAAAATGCCTAAAGGAACCAAACCAAGGGAGAAAATGCACAGAAACCAACGCTCAGGTGTGAAAGCACCCTTAGTGGCCCAGTATGATGATGTTGCTGCAGCCAACTCAATACCTAGATAGCTCTGCTCTTAAGGTGATGACAAACGGGGCAACTTTGTGAGCAATGTTGTTTTCAACAGGCAACCATGTGAGACATAGGGCCCATGACTGATTTAAAGTATCCAGATAGAAATTTGTTCCAATTCTCTATGGGAATGTGCTCAAACATCTCTCTGCAACACTGCTCAAAAAAGCTCTTGGCTGTTGACTCAGACTGGTCAAACGTAGGAGTTCCCTTATCAGGTAACTTTGGCAGTTGAGCTTTTTTCCCTAGCGCCTCAAGGCTATGCACAGTGTCTCAAGATGCGTCCTAATTGTGTGTTGATGCTTATATCGACCTCTGGGTTGAGGCCCTCTGAGCTCTTCAGTGCGTATGCTTGGTGGCTTTTACAGTTTGCAGGCAGGCATTGATCACGCTTAAGCAACGAAAATATATTTCCATATATTTGTGATCAATATATATTAAATTGTAGGGCTGAAACGATTCATCGAGTAACTCGAGTTAATCGAATCAAAAAAATCCTCGAGGCAAAATCATCTGCCTCGATGCTTCGCTTAGTCCATTTAACTACACACAGATATTGCAGAAAGACATTTTTTGTGTAAGGACTCGGAGTATGAGCGGATTGCGGTTATATCAATTTTATAATATTAAAATTGAAGGTGGATGAGAGAAATCGTCAATATGTTGATTTTAATAAAGACGCGGAACTCTCATATCACGCTAAAACGCAATGAATGCGTGTCGTTCTTTAACTTTCGTTTTCATCTCATGTCGAGATCAAAGACCGCAATGCGAGAGAGAGAGAGCGGGCGGGCATCAGCACTGGTAATATCATTTAATATCGCTGTTTTTAAATGCAGACAACTGTGTGTTGAGCTTCAGGATGCGATGCTGAACATTTAAGTTTCATTTGCGGCAGTACATGCGTCAGCTGAGGAGATACGAGCAACTCCAAACACATGAACGCGATGGAGTTTGCAGCTTTGCACATGGATCACCGTCATTGTGATGTGTGTGAAATCTTTAATGAGACTTTATATATCCTACTTGATAATATCTTCGAAATGCATCATTAGATGTTCTCAATACTAGGCGCAACGCTGCCTATGCCCTGCTTACGCGTGCAGTGTGAAGCCGGTGTAACGCGCGCGCGTTTGTGATGAGCAGCGCTTGTGCTTTCAGAGCTGATCAGAGCTGCGTGCTTTCATTGATTTGTGTAATTGAATCACACTTTAATCATATTTATAGCTACTAACTTAAAACAAGCTTTGTTACAATGATGAATGATTAGCTCAAAAGATCAGCATGTGTGATGTACTTTAACTGAATTAAACATATCTCGCGTTTGATCACGTTCTAGCGGTTATTCCTCCGTGTGATGTATAGGTTGTCGACCCTGGTTTATGTAAATGTAATTTTGCCAAAATAAGTTTTTTTGTTTTGTTTAGCAACCTACTTCAGTGTAGCTAATATGTGACGATAGCATCGCGCTTAACACGGAGGATTTGAAGTTGTGACTACCGGTGCGGGTGGATGGTTTGCTTCTAACAGCTGATTCGGTGACAATAGAGCTGATCCGCGCATCTCTTTTTCCAAGTTAACCTGTCCAATATGTTGCTCCAGTAAAGGAGTAAATAAGACAGTAAATGCTTATGTCATGCCTGAGCTGAAGCTGAAACATGAAAGTTAAGTTGCACAACATAAATACAATGTTAAGTTATTTATATTATTTATAGAATATTAGAATATTTATATTATATAGAATATTTATATTTATATTAGCATTATTGTTATTTATATTACTACTATTTAGATTTATTGGTGTTGGTTTATTAATGTATGCAATTTCAGCAATAAAACTTAATTTTTCTAAAAAGAAAACAAATTAGATGTTAATTTTAAGATACCCGTCTTATTGTCTCTTATTGCTCTTTAATAAAGGAAAAGTAATTATTATCCGATTAATCGATTAATCGATCGATTAAGTGGTAGATTAATCGATTACAAAAAGAATCGATAGCTGCAGCCCTATTAAATTGTTTAATATATTGACAATTATACAAAATAATATAATGTGTTTATATACAATATATTGACATTTAAAACATGCAAAGTCAAACACAAATTAGTTGAGTTCAAAATACTCCAAAATCTGATGTGAACAGCCAACGGCAATATTTCTTTAAAATGTGTGGAAAATGATTGGCTTAAACTTCTCCTGAAAGTTGTAAGTTGTTAATACAAAGACATACAAAAGAGTGTTTGGAAAATTATAGACCGTTTCGCTTGAAGTCACCATTATGGTGATCAGTGTTAGCTTTTCTTTGGCTGTTGTATTTAGGCAAATTTGCTACAGCAAAGAAAACCTTTGAAAATGTTGGGGATAATCTGTTGGTTGTTCAGTGAAAACTACATCTTTACAAATGTTATTAAATAATTGAAAATAATTCTCATGGTTAAAGAGCCAGCAATGTTGCGGCCCCAATTGCATTTGTGTGTGCACAAAACATTATGAACTACTACAACATATAGACACAAAGACATCAAGAATCAGCATATGAATCTCAACAATGGTGACATGCTTCATGCTGTAGTGCATGCTGGGAGCATAAAATTCAACTATGGCTCCCAGCATGCATTGCAGCATGAAGCATGTCGCCATTGTTGAGATTCATATGCTGATTGTAGATGTCTGTGTGTGTCTTAATGAGGCAGAAGTACAAACACACAGTTATTACAGCCAAAGAAAAAACAATGTTAAAGGATTAGTTCACCTCAAAATTAGTTGGTAAATGGTGTGCGACGTCCTCAGATGCGGTGTAAGCATTTTGAACAGTGAGGTTGAATATAGAAGGTGACTTGCTGAAAACTAGATACAGTCTTGTTCAAAATAATAGCAGTACAATGTGACTAACCAGAATAATCAAGGTTTTTCGTATATTTTTTTATTGCTACGTGGCAAACAAGTTACCAGTAGGTTCAGTAGATTCTCAGAAAACAAATGAGACCCAGCATTCATGATATGCACGCTCTTAAGGCTGTGCAATTGGGAAATTAGTTGAATTAGTTGAAAGGGGTGTGTTCAAAAAAATAGCAGTGTGGCATTCAATCACTGAGGTCATCAAATTTGTAAAGAAACAGGTGTGAATCAGGTGGCCCCTATTTAAGGATGAAGCCAACACTTGTTGAACATGCATTTGAAAGCTGAGGAAAATGGGTCGTTCAAGACATTGTTCAGAAGAACAGCGTACTTTGATTAAAAAGTTGATTAGAGAGGGGAAAACCTATAAAGAGGTGCAAAAAATGATAGGCTGTTCAGCTAAAATGATCTCCAATGCCTTAAAATGGAGAGCAAAACCAGAGAGACGTGGAAGAAAACGGAAGACAACCATCAAAATGGATAGAAGAATAACCAGAATGGCAAAGGCTCAGCCAATGATCACCTCCAGGATGATCAAAGACAGTCTGGAGTTACCTGTAAGTACTGTGACAGTTAGAAGACGTCTGTGTGAAGCTGGGTTTCCGTTGTCCGGTAATTACCGGACATTGGCCGGGAAAAAAATTAAATGTCCGACAAAATGAAATCTTTTCGGTCAAATTGTCAGATTAAAACTGCCTCTTATCGATACCGTAAGCCTGCGACGTGATGCCCTCGCTGTCATGACAGCGCTCCGTGGCTATGGAGGATTGCAATTCTCCACACCCTGCGAAGCAGAGTAGGCTATGTGAGCGGAGCGGAGCAGCGAGATTTTGAATGGAGTGAGGAGCGATTTTTTTTAAAAGTCGGAGCGTTGTGGTTTTTACTCGCTCCGAGAGCGCTCCACTACCGCTCCATCACAAGAACAATTTATGACAACGGGCCGGCACAGAACCCATGAACCCATCGGTAAAATGATGTTCGTTCAAATCCAGCTCAGACATGACATAAATCTGTAGCTTACTATAGGCTACTTGTTGTAGCCATTAAACAATGTTTTTTTTCTTCATATTTATGTTTAAATATTATAATATTATTTTTAGATTTCATCTGATTATGATAGGCTATAAGTGCAAAGATGCAAGTGGGTCAGAAATTATTTTGGTGGTTATATTTAGTTTAATATTAAGTTTTGTTTTGTAAAAATCCTTTCTTTCGTTTTGTACAAATTGTCTCTTAATTTTAATAAAGGTGTCTTCGGTTAATTGCATGTATTTAATAAATAAGATATAAATAAGTAGGCTAGACTAGGTGTGAGACTAGCCTACTCTACTAGCCTACTCTGGAAGCCATCGCTTTCATTGCTCATTAACTGAAGCGCGTCTCAAATAAACTGAAACTCGGCAGGCTCGCCTCAGACATGAGGAATATGTAGCCTAATATGTGTAGAAACGAAAAGATTTAAATAAGCACATAGTGCAGTGTTCAGAACTCACGGTAAACAACCAGCTTGATACAGATGATCACGGCGATGGGCATGAGCGGGATGTTAAAGTTTAAGGGAATTTTTTATTTTTTTTTACCTTCTACTGAATCTGATCGGGTGCAAGCACATTTTAAACAGGTAGCACTTATTCACACACGTAATTTTGTGAATAAGTAATTTTGTCGTTTTCTCTAATGCATTCAAAAACATCTTGTAGTGCTTACCTGCTTACAGTTATCAGTATACTGTTATATTCTATTATATGATTTTGTCATTTCACACGGTGGCCAATTTAAATGTTACCAACTAAATGAGACATACTGAGTTTATAATTAAATTTATTAATTGCGTTTAATTATTGCATCTAAACACAATAGTGTTGTGCCAAGATTTTTCACGTGAATAAAGGCATATAGATTTGCACACTTTGCTTATAATCCCTGGTCTAGTCTGTTAAACTTGTCAGAAGTTCTCGTTTCTAATCTGCCCTCGTGGTCTATTTTTTCTCTCATCAAAACCGAATACCATCAGTGGTTGTACATCAAGAGCAGGAACAGTTTTTGTGCATTTTGTTTCGCGAACTGACCGGAACAAACAGAAAGTCTCTGCAACGGCGTTAAGCGTTAGATTAAAGCGCTCGTCTATGTGGAGACTGCACGAGCCGCAAGAGAAATCTGCTCCACTGATAACAGCGGCAACGAGCGCCTGATCGCCTCTTATTTAACAAACGAATGAAATTATACTCTTCTAGTTAACCAGAGATGTTTTGTTTGTATTAGTTAGGTTCATCCGTGAAGCAAGATAAAAAAGTGGTGGGGACATGTCCCACCTGTCCCACCCGCAAATTACGCCTATGAGTTAAAAAAATTGGTTGATTGACGCCAATCGGACGTTCATGTTTTTTTCCGTCTATTTGAAAGTTAGGCTAATAAACATGTTGCATATACGGCCTGATTATGTCTTTTTTTTTAAGTTACACAAACTGCTTTCAGGAATTTTTGACCGGCATATCATCAAAACGTCCGGAAAACGAAACCTCTGCCGGTCACTTTGACCGGCACCATTTTTTTCTAGCGGAAACTCTGGTGTGAAGCTAATCTATTTTCAAGAATCCCCCGCAAAGTCCCTCTGTTAAAAAAAAGGCATGTGCAGAAGAGGTTACAATTTGCCAAAGAACACATCAACTGGCCTAAAGAGAAATGGAGGAACATTTTGTGGACTGATGAGAGTAAAATTGTTCTTTTTGGGTCCAAGGGCCACAGGCAGTTTGTGAGACGACCCCCAAACTCTGAATTCAAGCCACAGTACACAGTGAAGACAGTGAAGCATGGAGGTGCAAGCATCATGATATGGGCATGTTTCTCCTACTATAGTGTTGGGCCTATTTATCGCATACCAGGGATCATGGATCAGTTTGCATATGTTAAAATACTTGAAGAGGTCATGTTGCCCTATGCTGAAGAGGACATGCCCTTGAAACGGTTGTTTCAACAAGACAATGACCCAAAACACACTAGTAAACGGGCAAAGTCTTGGTTCCAAACCAACAAAATTAATGTTATGGAGTGGCCAGCCCAATCTCCAGACCTTAATCCAATTGAGAACTTGTGGGGTGATATCAAAAATGCTGTTTCTGAAGCAAAACCAAGAAATGTGAATGAATTGTGGAATGTTGTTAAACAATCATGGAGTGGAATAACAGCTGAGAGGTGCCACAAGTTGGTTGACTCCATGCCACACAGATGTCAAGCAGTTTAAAAAACTGTGGTCATACAACTAAATATTAGTTTAGTGATTCACAGGATTGCTAAATCCCAGAAGAAAAAAAAAATGTTTGTACAAAATAGTTTTGAGTTTGTACAGTCAAAGGTAGACACTGCTATTTTTTTGAACACACCCCTTTCAACTAATTCAACTAATTGCCCAATTGCACAGCCTTAAGAGCGTGCATATCATGAATGCTGGGTCTCATTTGTTTTCTGACAATCTACTGAACCTACTGGTAATTTGTTTGCCACGTAGCAATAAAAAATATACTAAAAACCTTGATTATTCTGGTTAGTCACATTGTACTGCTATTATTTTGAACAAGACTGTACTTTACTTTATAAAGTTTTACATGTGGACATTTTTCTCCCACAGACGCGCCACTTCGCTTTCAGAAGGCCTTTATTAACCCCCGGAGCCGTGTGGAGTACTTTTATGGCCTTCAAAGCAAACACTGATCACCATAATGGTGTCTTCAAATGATACAGTCTATTGTTGTCCCAACACTCTTTTGTTTGTCTTTGTATTAACAGCTTACAACTTAAACTTTGAGTAAATCATGTTTGAGAAATAAAAGATAATCATTTTCCACACACTGTAAAAAAATTTTTTTTGGTTTTAACTCAAAAACTTTGAGGCAACTACGGTACCTGCGTCTGATTTTTTTGCATTTGCATTTTTATTTTGAGCGAACATCTTAGGGTAACATATATAACCTTGGTTCCCCTGAGAAGGAAACAAGACACTGCACATCTTTCAAACAATCCAAAGTTGATGACGTGCAATGCAAGTGCTCTTTTATATGCTTGGGTGGTCCATGTGACATCCTAGGACCTGTCGACCAATAGAACTGGCGTGATTTCACGCATGCTTCAGACACCAATGTCTGTGGAGTGTCCCCATAACAACATCTTACCCAGCATCTCGTTCTCTTCTCAGGGGTTACATACACTGTCAAAAAAAAAGTACAAATTTGTACCTTTTGAGGTACAAGTGGCCGTCACTGAGGCTGTACCCTTAAGGGTGCATTTCTGTACCTCTAAATCAGGGGTAGGCAAGTTCAGTCCTAGAGATTTGATGTCCTCCAGAGTTTAGCTCCAACACTTCTAAGCCACCACAGTATAAAAGTCATGGCTCCCAGCATGCATTGCAGCATTAAGTATGTCACCATTGTTGAGATCCATGTGCTGATTCTTGATATCTGTGTGTGTCTAAACTTATCCCCCGTTAGGCCCCAATCATACAGAACGCGATTTTGGAGCGAGAGGCGCCTTTTTGAATGGATTTCGGTTGGCAGAGAGCGTTATGCGCGCTGCTTATGCGCCCTGGGCCCCTCATGTTTTAACCGCTTGCTGCACCTTGAAAAAGGTGAAAAAAGTCAACTCTGAGCGGAAAAGCGTGCAACGTCATTGCGTTTATTTTCTTTTGTCCAATCGAATGAATGGAGAGGCGGGCCTTCCGTTGTGTTGACAGTTACATTGATTTGACTGACAGTACAGGTGATTCGGGGGTTGCCTAGAAACATAAAAACAAACGCAGCGCACTTCTCTTTTCTGAATGAAAAAACACTTACCAAAACAGGGAGTGCAGTGCGCCTCGCGTTTTCGAACCTTAAAAACACGTTCTGTGAAATCGGGCCCTAAGAAAGCTTTTAAATATCAAAATTTAGAATGTCTGTGGCAAAAAAGTATTGCTGGTGAACATTATTCATAGTATATTTATATAGTGATGAGTTGTCACACATTATTCTTCATGAAAATTTTGTTTATGGCATCTTTTGTTTTAAACAATGTAACAGCAAACTACATAATAAGTCAAACTGCCCAACTAAAGGAAACACTGATCCCCATTATGGTGACCAAATTTTTCAATAAAACATCAACATCTAAACATCTGTTAATTCTCAATAAGAGCGTCTATAGACGTCTTTCAGGGTTGAAGCCAAACTCTGCAGGACAGCGGCTCACTAGGACCAAACTGAGGAAAACAATGGTATAATTGTACCCTAAGGACCAATTGTGTACCGTTAAAGGTACAGTTATATGTTGTGTTCTCCAAGGAACAACATTGTACCTCCACTGTCCCTTTTTTTCTAGCTATAAGAGTTTTTTATAGCTTTAGAAACCTAACTGGGGACGTCTTAGGATTGCATGCATCCTAAGATGTCCTCAGTTAGGTTTCTAAAGCTATAAAAGACCATTTTCCTCTGGGACACATGGATCATAGATCTTATATACATTATTTGGAAATTCTATTTCACTGTCACTACAAAGAAAACTTCATGACAACTTCAAGTCATTATATGTGTACATGAAACAACAGAACAAATTTAGGCCCGCTCTCATAACGAGGCTAACATTGTAAAGTGTCAGCCATGTCTTCAAAATCCTTCCCACAAGCCTCATCTTCTGTGGCACATAGCATTTGGGATATCTGACAGAGGGATGTGGTAATGGAGGGTACGGCTCTGAGAGACATCAAAGCAAACAGGAAGTGTAGCAGAGCGGTGCAAGGGCTCTTAATTTGGCAGAGGCCTCTGAAGATAGATGTTCAGATGAAACTCATTAGCATAGTGCTGAGGAGAGACGGCTGGAACAACCAGACACATAAACACCTCAGCTGCACTAAAACACATTTCCGTCACTTCAAATGAAACAAATAGCTCAGACGCAAGTGTTTTCATTTGCAGTATAGTTTAAACTGCTTTTTGAATAGTGTTACGACGAAGCACTTTGCACTAAAAATTCACTGCTCATTCATTAATTTCCTTATATGACCTAAGTTCATACTAAACATAATGATTCTTGCCTTTTTTAAATAAATAAAAAAAGTTATATGTAGATACATACAAAAGGTTGGGTCAGTATAAGTTTCTTACACTCACCAAGGCAGCATTTATTTGATCAAAAGTAAAAACAGTAATATCGTGAAATATTATTACAATTAAAAATTTTAATATATATATTTAGATTGTAATTTATTTATGTGATGCAAACCTGAATTTTCAACAGCATTACTCTTACAGTCTTCAGCAGTGTTGGGGTAAACACTTAAAAAAGTAATCTGATTACTTGTAATGTAATGTGAGTAATGTAATCAGATTACTTTTTAAGGTAACTAGTAAAGTAATGGATTACTTTTAAATTTACAATGCAAACTCGAAATATTGTGCAAACCTGCAATAATTAAATATTACAAGACTTTATGTATTTAATCTCACTTTATTAACTAATGTCTTTGCTGTTGACCTTTGATGATGCACTTCAACCATTTGAAAAGCTATTTTTTTGTTTTTATTGCTGAAGTAAGAGTGCTTTCATGAACTTCCTAATCGTCCTATTCTTCTTCAGTCCGGAATGGCAGCACAGCTGAAAGGTTTGTTTGAGTGGCGCCCTCAGGAGTGAATGTGCATTTCCTTAAAAGAGTACTTCAGCGCTGGGAAGATGAATCTGTACTTAAACTGGGTCATCAATGTAGTAGAAATGTGAAATTATTTTTTAATTCGGTGCCTTCTAGACTGAGAAAAGACGTGAAAAATGAGAAAAATGTATTTTTTGTCTCATGGGGATGAAAGACTACAATTCCCAGAATGCTTCGCTGCCCTGTGAGGCCATTCCCAAAGCCACCAACTTGATTACTATGACTGAGTTAGAGAAGACACTACAATTAAAAACTGAACGTGTGTGTTCAATATAATGAGTGAGTCACCGCGCGAGTATCTCAGCACTGAGCACTAACTGCAGGAGTGAGATAAATGAGCTGATGAGCTCTTGTGATGAGAGCTGATGTAATCGCAACTACACTCGCGGCATACATTCACAACGCGAGTTCAGTCTGGCTCGTTTAAGTTCATGCCTTTGCAAGCTTAACTTTCATAGAAATTAATTTGAGAAGTTAGAAGACTTACATTGCTCACCATAGCTCCGTTTAAATGAGTGCCTGTAGCTGCGAGCTGAGCTCCCTGCGAGCTGAGTGTGACTGCCCATCCCCCATGCGCAGATTCAAAGCATGCGGAAATGGCTCCCTCTGCTGGCTGTAGTCTTTAGCCTTATTCCAAACATTCCTCCTATGATGCAAATATCGTCAATTTGCATCATAGGAGGAATTTTTCCAGAAATAAAATGCATAAATCTCTTGACTCAGGGGGATATGAGGAGGAAAGCACAATCATTTGAATATACTCCAGGGTTTCTACTGATACAAAGCCATATGCTAATCGCTGAAGTAACCCTTTAAGCCTGAAGCTTATTCATTTCATTTTTGAAATATACTTTACTATCAATTTACTTTGAAATATACTTACTTTACTGATCGGTTTCTTTCATGACAGTGTGAACAGCACAAACCCCATGGAATCTGATCTTTTTAATTCAGTAATAATTTGTGCCACTTTCATATGTGGTACTAAATCACATACAGGTCAGATGTTTTGCAACGCGACCTCAAATCTGAACATACACTGTTAAAATAATGGTTCTTTGGCAGGGTTTATGGTTCCATGAAGAACCTTTAATATCCAAAGAACCTTTCCATTGCACAAAAGGTTCTTTGTAGTGCAAAAAGGTGCTTTAGACTATAAAATTGTTAGAAAAAATGGTTCTTTAAAGAACCTTTCACAAAATGGTTCTTTGGGGAACCAAAATGGTTCTTCTATGGCTTCACTGCATGTGAAACCGCATTTTTGGTTCTTCCTGGCACCTTTATTTTTAATGGTGTAGAAAAAAAGAAACCAAACTGTGATGTGGGCACAACAGAACACTTTTTGATTCAGTCTCAGTTTGTGTAAATCCACTTGGGGTTTAGCGTATCTATTTTTTCCCACATTAATTTCCCACATGTCTAGAACAATGATGTGGTTTTGTTTCATTAATACAGTGTATACTTATTTTCTTGATTTACCCCGAAAGAATGGAAGTGAAATGTGACAACATGCCCCATAGGTGGGGTACAGTGAGTGTAATATGTGAGGGGGCACATTGACCATGACAATGAGGGGGGATATGAGGGGGCATATTGACCATATGACAGCTCAAAACGTTATCTTATATAATAAAAAAAATCTCCAAGACAAACTAAAATATTTTGTCAATAAAATACAATTATTACCTTTTAATAATGGCTTTTTTTATCATTAAAAATGTACACATTTCTAAATTTGACAATAAACACATCGCTAAATACAGCTATACAGGTTATTTCAAAACATAATAATAATGAATAATTTCTGATATTGACTTTCATTCTTTATTTACCCTTTTCTCATGGTTTCTCAACACATTTTATAAAAGTATAGAATATAATACCATATTTCTAATAGGGGCTCATTGTAACGCATGTTATAACGCACACCACCTACTCAACTGGGATTTAAACTGTGGCTCGCGTCTTCTGCTGTTAGATCAGCACTAAAGAACCATCTCAACTGTTAAATAACAGATATAAGATTACAATAGTATCAGATTTTCCTCATTTTAAATAAACACAAAAAACAGAGATGAAAAATAAACTTTAGTCAGAAATGTACTTTTGCTATGGTTAAATAAATGTTCAGTGACATCTTCCGAAGAGTGTTTAATTTTGGTGCAATTTTTTCTCTAAATAATGTTGATATGGCAACTAGTAAATACAGTTTCGTCATCCTGGTGTGTGTGGAAAGTGTTAAACCATGTTTGTTACAACTAACCCCGCATTTGGTTAGCTTAGCTACATTCTTTATGTCTTTATTTGTAGTTTTGGTCAATCTAATGCTATTGTATTAATTATTTTAAAAATAAATGTATTTAAGTATTTTTGTCATGTTGCTATGTGCTTGCTAGAGTCCACGGCCAGGTCTGTGATATTCTCATCTCTTGATAAGAGTCTGGTCTCTCCTACAGCAGTGTTAGTCTGTTGGATTATTTGCCTCTTTAAAGGTGTCATGAACTGGCTTTTAAAAAATATATATACTGTTGCCTGAGGTCAACTAATGATGTTTGTGTGGTTTTTACATTAAAAACATCATAACTAATAAGTAATAGGCTATTTCCTACACTGGTTTTGAGGCTCTCTCCTGAACACTGGGTTCTGAGGGGCGTGCCGCACTGGAGACTTGGAAGTAAACGTCCACGGCTAGGATTGGAGAAGATTTGCATATTTAATGAGCTTGAGCTCCCCTGTCAGTTCAGGGAGAGAAGAGATTGAGGGAGAAGCGGCAACCGGAATGATTTTCTCGATCACAGGGCTCGTAAACGTCTTTATCAAACAAACACAATGATTTATTTCTCATCGACACGCGATTGATTGGACTATTATTTTTATATTACACATAGCCTGCATGATCGGTCGATATAAGCGCGAACCGTGCGCACACAGTGCCGATGTTCTGTTAGACACGTACACATAAGCAAAACGATCTATAACAATGCAATACTATTACATATAAAAACACGTTTTACTCACATAAGTGTGTTGCACAATTCCTGTCGGATCCAAATCCAGCATCGACCGGAGATTTGTTTACAAATGATGCCGCAGTGAAATGAAGTGAACATGTCCTTCCCACGTGAGCTGGAACTTCATTAAAAATAAAGTTCAAAGCTGTTGTCCGTAACTTTTTTTGTGTTCAAGATTTACAAAAATTATATAATGAGAATGTACAACATGAATCCCTTTTCCAAACCGTGTTTTTGTCTTACCCTGAATCATTATGGTACACCTATAATAAGTGTTTATATTGGGACTATTTCAGACGGTCTGGAAGGAGCCACTGCGGAGAAGCACAGTCCCGGCGTGATCCGCCATAGACATAAACAAAGAGAAGTAGCTCCGGCTGCAATGTTCTTCCGATGCATGCAGTTCTGTTTATTAACCACTAGAGTGCAAAAAGTTACGGACGGCAGCTTTCAACCACTCATTCCTAATATTAGGATCCGAGGGAACCTTATGCAGCGACCGTGTTCTTCCACAACCAGGACTAGCGCAATATCTTGCTATCTTCCTCTGCATGTTTATTGTTGTTGACCAGCTAGCACGAGCCAATCAGCTTCATGAGTTGGTGGGCGAGGCTACTGGATTAGACACGCTGTAGAGGTGGTGTTTCGTAGCGGAGTGAGTATGAAGCACAAGATCGTTTTCTGGTGTCTATAAAAGCTTTTCTTTGACTAAAAATGAAGTTTTCAGCTCTGAAACTTCGAGCATATTCTTATATTACCATGACCTTTTATATATCAAAAGCTCAAGGGAAAGTTGATTTCTCAATTCATCACCCCTTTAAACAAAAATAGCTCACTTCTGCTCAACAAACTGCATCATGATTTGAGGTGCCAGTACAAACATGCAGGCCGAGTTATGGGCTAAACGTACCTTCACTAACTCTAACTAGGAACAACAGTACTAGAGTTGATAATAGTAAACTTAAGAAGCACTAACGTAGCAAGAAAATAACAGTTGGAGTGAGTCCCTCTCAGGCACATGAATGAGGGCATGAGTTGTTCCATGTCTAACATTAGGGCACATGTGCTCTTGTCTTTATTTCAACAGTTCTTTGAAAGGCCAACTAAAACACAGATAGCGAGGGAAATCTTCCAGACCTTGGAAACAGCAACCGTTACCGTCAGCACACACCGCGGGCCACTAAAGGACTGCTCGCGCTCTGCTACCGCTCACTCTGTGACCAAAACATCCACCTCTGTTTCCATTGCTCTCGCCTGTCAACTCAAACCGCAGCTGTCAGACTGTTTACGTTCCCCTTGCCAGCGGCTCGCTAACTCGCTCTTGCTCACAGCGCCTCTCCCTTCACTTCTGGACATGGCAAGACTCTCCAGATAAAGTGGCACCTGACTTCAAAGGCCCGAAGGAGATGCTGAAGAGACGGGCAGAACATCTGCATTAGCCAGCTGATATACAGTATATATCTGTGCCAGCGCTGAAGAGGGCAGACTCACGCTATTAACACAGAGCAGCGGTGATGACAGACCTGTTAGCACAGACTCTTGAAGAAGCAAAACCCAGACAAAACAGAGACAAATTTGGACAGAGAACAAAGACAAGGTTGTGTGCTCAAAAACGGCCTTTTCTTTCCGTCAAAGCTAAACTTCTGTGATGTATTTCTTACTAACATTTCAATTAATAATTTGATACATTGGACTTATTGTCCCTTAGGAAAATTAACAATGGCTTTACTACAAATAATATAAATTTAAAAAACAACAACTGGTTAATGTAGTTAAACCGGTAACCACAAAAGAAACATGGTTTTGCTTAGTGGTCGGCCGATTTATTATTGGTTGTTTCTATACTTTAGAGAGCAGGTTGGTTGATATATATATATATATATATATATATATATATATATATATATATATATATATATATATATATATATATATATATATATATATATATATATATATATATATATAAGAGAGAGAGAGAGAGAGAGGTAAGAGGTGGAGGTATTTTATTTGATTTATGAGTAAGGTATTTTTATTGAAGAGATAGACTGCCATATGCAGCTAATTAATAATGACAGAGATTGTTTTTTATTTGGACATCCATAAAAATACATTTGCATGCCACCTCAGTGATAAAACTTGTGCATTCAGATGGTGATTTGTTCACGTTGGAGTGCATTCGAGTTTTGTGATCCTACAAACCTGGGAGCGCGCTTCTCATGTGGTCAATAACATGATTGTATGGAATTAACTTGGAATAATATGAATAAGTTCATATTTGAAATGATGTAAGAATAAAATCATATTTAATTTAATAATAGGAAAATGTTAATTAAATTATTTCACTGTTCATGTTTAGAAATAGGAAGATGTCATTTTAAAAATATGGAAATGAGTGGAAATAAGTTAATACAGCGCTGCAAATTTAACCAATATAACATTTATTACTGCCGTAATAACGGCTTATTACGTGTTTTTCTTCTCTTTTGAGCGGTGATGAAAGATTATTCCTAGAAATACTTTCCAGCATTTCAATAATAATAGGCTAGATATTGAAAATGCATTCCAATAATCGCGAAGCGCAGCCGTACGGTGCTCCGCAGGGGTCAAAAAGGATATAAACAGTGAATTTTGAAGTGATCTCTTTTTGAAAACTAGAGATGTGGATTCGGACGCAATTAAATCACCACACGAGATTGGTGTTTGTCTAAAAACACTGATATTCTGGATTCAGACGGCACTAAAAATCACAGACTAGCCCCTGTCAATGATGAAAATACCTTACGACACCACAAGAAACAATTACTGTCAGAATAAGGCTTTAGACTAGAAAATAAGCAATTGACTTTTTATTTAATGAACACATGATTTTGATGGCAGACTACTAATGTAAAATTGATTTGTCTACTGTTAATACCACTTCACCTGTAAGGCAATGGGTTTTCACACAATTTTCTAGTAAAGTTCTACAATCTGGGTTAACAGCAGCGCCCACATTTTCTTCAGACAGACATATTACTGTTCAAATAATGATACTATAATGATAGTCACAATTGACTCCACAGTGGCTATAAAAGTGGAAGAGAGTGAGAGAGAAAATTGGCCGAAACCAAATCATCTCTACATAGAAGAGCCCATAGAAAATTACCATTGACATTTTTATTTCCAGGGAGTACTGAGGCAAAACGGGGATTCTCATCAAACTCCTAATGATCTGTAACCAGATACAGCGCATTGCACACTAGGTAGAGATCTCCCTCAAGAGCTCACTGTAGGTAGAGTGATGGTGTAGAGCAGCTGGTGTCTGTTTGTCATCTCCGCTGAAACAAACGGCTTAATCCAGCCTAAACCACTTTGGTGGTCTTAGCTGGCCTAGACCAGTCAGGCTGGTCAGCACTTGTTAGCAGGTCAGGCTGGGAGACCACCTTAAATCAATTAAAAACCAGCTACTCTGAGAACGCAGTTAGACCAGCTTAAACCATCTGAAACTAGCAAGCCAGTTTTGTCTGCAGTGACAACATAATTTTGGGCTCTCTTTGTTTCTAGAAAGCATTTTAGCAGTTTTGCATGCTTAAAGAAAATATACTGTATACACTGTAATTCTTAAGAATACTTCTTTGCTATTTTCTAACAGATATGTACTAAAAAGAATTTTTCATGGCACTCAAATATTACAGAAAGTTATGTGGACATATTGACAGAAAGAGAACTCAAACTCAATGAGTTATGGAAAATGTCTAGCTCCCAGCATAATAATTGTTAATTAGCATTTTCTGGCTTTCTTTGCAATAAATGATGTGTTTTGGTAAGCACTGCTACAAAGACCACACACTCATGTAAAGTCAGGAGTTAATCTGTCCAACTGATGGAAACACTGATCACCATAATGGTGACCAAACATTTTCAAGAAAACATCAACATCTAAACATCTGTTGATCCTCAATAAGAACTTCAGTAGATGAATAACATTAATAAGAGAACTCATAACTATTAAATTAATTAATCAGTTTCCCCAAATGTAATGAGTTAGCTTCACTTGTTGGATTGGACTTTGTGTGTGCTCATTTAAAGTTTGTGATTTCAGTGGTTTTACCCAATATAGTGACGTTTCAGTTATATAAAGTTTTTGAATGCAGTGTAAAGTATATGAAGTTAATGATAGATAATGTAAATTGATCGGTCATGATTTTGTGTGATATGACTTTTTGCTGAATTGAACTTTAATTAACAACTCTACAAAAACGAGTCAAATAGAGACCTTGTTTTTAATTTTACATTTCCGCTAGGGCTGAACGATAGTTTTAACATCGACATCGCGATGTGCGCGTGTGCGATAGTCACATCGCCAGAACATGCGATGTGAGGCGTAGTAGCCCATGGTGTATTAAGAGAACGGTAGCGCACAGTAAACACGAGTTTGTTGCTGGAGTGACATGCACTTTCTGCGTGCCTGCACAGTGATTGGTTCGCTGTGCCGCTGCTCACCGCTCACGGCCAAACATTCACTGCTAAAATGCGCGACGAAGAAGATCCGAAGTGGAAAAAAAAAAAGGTTTGTACCAGAAATCATCTTTTTGGGACTATTTTGGCTACAAGGAGGATGTTGAACAAAAATATGTACTTTGCATGGAGTGTCTTGTGGCCACAACAAGAAAACATTTGTCTGATCACTTAAAACGGCACCACAAAGATCTTTACGACGAATACAAAGCAGGGCTCGACAAATGCAAGAATGTTTGTGGCGATCGATAGTGGATAATATATGATGAACTGATGATAATAAGCTGTTGACGCTCGTGCAGCCTCTCGAGGAGAAATCACAACACTTGAGCGTTGTTCACAGCAGACCCCGTAACGCGTCTCACTCAGAGCAACAAGTGTGAACGATTCAGCGTTTGAATGAATCGTTTGAATGAACGACTCAGTGACTCGCTCATTAAGACGGTCACCTGCTGCCACCTACTGGAGGTTTAGTTTCATGTTTGCACATACTTTCCAACATTTCTTTTTTGTCACCTGTAATGAAGCTTGCTTATTAGTGAAATTATTAATATCATGGAATGGTAATTATTGACTAAAGCCTGGATTGATGGCTCTCAATATCGCAATATATATCGTTGGGGGGGAAAATATCGCAATGTAATTTTTTTCCAATATTGTGCAGCCCTAACTTACGCCACACATTTCAAAGAACACATTCACTCAAACAATGCACTCTCTCTCTCTCTCTCTCTCTCTCTCTCTCTCTCTCTCTCTCTCTCTCTCTCTCTCTCTCTCTCTCACACACACACACACACACACACACACACACACACACACACACACACACTCACACACACACACACACACACTCACACACACACACACAGACGATTTATGTGCGCAGAACTTCTGTTAACACAATCACAATGAAAAGAATGTGCACCACTGTAAAAAAATCCAAAGTTAGGCTAATGATTATATTTTAGTTAACTGGACAATTAAATGCAAAAAAAAAGTTGTCTTAACCAGTGAAAAGAAGTTGGTTCAATACTTGTTGGACCAACTTAATTGTCAATTTGATTTGTAATTGCAAGTTAACAAACAAACAAGTTGCAACAAGTTAACAATGCATTCTGGGAGCATCATTCAAACTCATCCACGGCTCCCAGCATGCATTGCGGCATAAAGCATGTCACCATTGTTGAGATTTAAGGGCTAATTATTGATGTCTGTGTGAGTAAATCTCACAGGAGGTCAAAGTGCTTAATGTACAATCGGTTTTAAACTGTATTCAGCCTTTCTGATTAAAACCATGCTGGATCTTTTCTCACATCACAATAAAACAAGTTAATAGTATTTTGCTCAATAAACTCAGTCATAAAATCAGTGAATTAAATTGCTACACAATGATTCAATTCTTTTTCAGCAGCCAGAGAAACACTATCATTAAAAAAAAGTCGTCAAACTGCCCAACTAAAGAAAACACTAATACAACAAAAATCTACACAAAATCAAAAAAACTCAGTCAGCTGAACAAAAGATCTTAAATTGAAAGACATATGGCCTTACTCAGTTAATGGAGTTGAGTGAATTACTTTGTGTAAAAGTTGAGTAAACTCAAAAACACTGTGGAGCTAGTTGCCTACAATTTTAAGTTATGTCATCTTTTCTTTTTTTACATTGTAATCTGCAGGCAGCCCAAAATTACAGCTTTTGATGTGTTTCACACAAGAACAACCAAAAAAATCAGATAACACCAAAGCCGTACAATTTTGTTCTTTAGAAGAAGAAGAAAAGTTCTCTAAGAAAATATTGTCAAACTATGAACTTTTTAGAATGAACAGTTTTTTGTGAATCCGGCCCCTGGTTCTGTTACCTCCTGCCATATCCCAGATCTTTTAACCACAGGTATGGTGTCTCTCATCATGAGTCTCAAAGCTCTTGGTCAGGTATCAGAAGCCTTTTCATCGTTACACACCATTACACATCTCCCTAATGCTTCCAAGAACATGCACTCTATGGCCTGGCCCTCGTGTTCGCTTCCCACTCCACCGCACAGCCAACCGTCCATCAGTGAAGCCATCTGTGAGCGCACCAACACTGTTCTCATGCTGTCCTCACTTCTCTGCATTCAACACATTCTCCAGTGAAGAACAGGCAGGTTAATGCACCGATGGAGGTCAGGGCACACGCTGACTGCAATGACACTTAATTAAGGACTCAGACTATGAGACCATGTGGAATGTGCTTGAAAGCAAGAAGCCGTTATGACAGGGTCGCATTAGAAAGAAATGTCCTCACCAAAAAGCTCTGACACAAGGGACATCAAAGCCTCTTCAATAACCTTCACCATGATGGCTTCAGGCTGACTGTCGTTATGTCAGACACAACACAGTCTACACAAGAGCTTCTGGCTATGTCAGTTTCAAATGTACAATTCATAAAAAACTCAGTTGCATTGTTAGGTCAGAAATAAACTTGGTTCCACACTGCAAAAAATGATTTTCTTACTTAGTATTTTTGTATTGTTTCTAGTCAAAATATCTAAAAATTCTTACAATAAGAAACAATTACTAGACAAGTAAAACTTTGTCAAAATATACAAGCAAAATAATCTGCCAACAGGGCACGCAAAATAATCTTGTTTTGTTTGAATTAAGATCATTTTGCTTACCCCATTGGCAGATTATTTAGCTTGTTTCAAGCAAAAACTCTTAATTTTGAGTTATTTTTTTCCCAAAACAACACAATAATTTTTACTTGTCTAGTAAATACTTCTTGTTTTAAGAATTTTTAGATGTTTGAACTAGAAACAAAATATAAATACTAAGTAAGAAAAGCATTTTTTGCAGTGGGTTGATCACTTACGTGTTGCCTGGATGCCAGTTTCCATAGACAACCATTTGATGATGTGAACAAATTTAATAAATTAATTAATAATACAGTAAAAAAAATAAAAATTAAAAATAATAATAATAATAATTATATATATATATATATATATTAAATGTGTATTCTTAATTTTGTGTTGGAACACAACAACAAATTTGTACATATGAAGTACTTTATGTATCTGTCAGCAAAAGCCATTACAGCATGGATTAGTTTAAATATCTCTCTTTTTTTCACAGTCAGTTTTCTCTTCATTCATTTGTTGCTATGGTTGCTGATTAGCTCACACCTGTTCCTTGTTTCAATAGCCACATTTCCATCATCGGGCCAAACTGTTCTTGTTGCTTAACTGCTTCATTTATTATGGAGGATGATCAGATATTTTATCATTAACTCATGTTTACCAAATAGCGCACTTGGCCAGCTAAATTTGTAGCCAAGGCAACAGATAAGTGACCAGTCCTGAGTGGCGACGTCACTAAACGCATTCGACCAGCACAGTTAGCCAACCGGCATGAGAATTCAGGGCCGAGAACGCTTTGGGTTTGTAATGCTGCCGTGCCGAAACCAGGCTCAAGTGAAACCATAACTGGAACCGTGCGGCTTTTGTATTTAAGCCTTCAGTTTGCTCAGTTCTTTGTTCTGCCTTAAAGTTATGTTAGCAGTGTTTGTTCTCTGTGATTAATAAAGTACATTGAGTTTCTTCGTTCATCCGTGACAAGTTGGTTAGCACTACACTAAAGCAAGAATTTACAGACCCTCCAGGGTTTTGCGGTCTTCAAATCAATTACTGCATTATTTGTGGCAGCTTGTCTTTTTGCACACTTTTTCCACAACATACGACCAAACACAAAACAGAGGGGGGACATATTATTATAATATAATATATATAATATATTAGCTAATCAAAATTTGCAATTCCAAGCCCAAACAAAATGATCAATATGCTCAAAAAAGCAAATTCCTATATTTTGGAATGCAAAAAATCAGGAGAAAAAAGTCCTGTGAAATCCGGATGGGACTGAAAAATGTATGCTCACACTTTGGCGCTTGTGTAAAGGATGTCTCAGGTCCAACACAGCAGAGGGCTTTGGAGATCTATTCACTGATGTACACACACATCCTCCTCAAAGACTTGACCATCTTCCATGGCTAATGTCCAGTTGACAGGAAGATATACACAAATATGACACATGATATACCTTTTGCCATCTGTGACCATCTGAGTCTGCCAACTCTTGTGTCACCCTGTATTTCTGCCCAATGATTCCCAAGAGCCATGGTAAAAAGATACACTTTTAAGCTCTCATATTGTCATCTAACATACAGACATGGATGGATTTTGGGGACCTGGGAGTGGGAACATAATTATTCAGTGTCTCTTCAAGATATATGTATATTATAGTTTTTTTGTTTTTTGACCATCCGACAAGTCACAATTTTCTAGTTAAGATTTGAACCCCTGTGATATTTCTAAATAGTGTTTGGGTATTGAAGACGTTTAGAAGAATTGTCAGTGCGCAGCATTAACAAGCGACGTTAGTCTAAGACGTTCTGTTGGCCACTTCTGTTTCTGGAGCGCTGCACTGATAAGCCCCACCCACACTGAATCTCATTGGTCCGCATGAGATGTCCATTTCACTGCACACAACCTTATATTAAGCATTAAATATGATTTGATAGGCTGTCACATTACACAGCACTTCACTTTCAGTGTGCAGAGACAAATTACTTGAGTCGTCACACCTGGTTAGGACACGGTCTGATAGTCCAGGAAACTTGAGAAGTAAGACTGCTTACCTGGCATCTTTTACTTTTGACCTACTTGGATTACATTTTTCAAGCAGTTTTTTTGGTCTGAAGCAAACTTACTGCGCTTTCTGTATTTAGAAACTATTAAAAATGTTAAAATATAACAGGCTATGTTTCTTGTACTAAGTGAATACAATATGAAATTGCCACTTTTAGAGGGGGCTTGGAGGGGTGGACGTGAATTCCTTGAGAAATCAATTATAATACAAAACTAAAAAAATCACACTTTGCAGTATATATATATTTATGTACTCATGCACAGAGTTGGGGTAATGCATTACAAGTAATGCGAGTTATGTAATCAGATTACTTTTTTCAAGTAACTTTTAAAGTAACATTACTTTGCAAAGTACATTTTTCAAATAAGTTACTTTTTCAAGTATAAGTAACGAAAGTTACTTTGTTTTCCCATTTACTGACTATTATCTGTGGGACATCGTGAGTAAGTGCAGAGGCGCTGTGTGCACTGTGTGTGAACATGATGGCTATTGTAGTTTTAGACTAAATTTGAGCATTTACTCGTCTCACTTGCACAAAAAACGTATTCGGTATTCCTCAAAATGAGTAAAAACAGTGGAATGCAAACTCTGAACATTACGCAAACCTGCAATAATTAAATATGTTAAATCAACAAATATACTTTATGTATTTAATTTTATTTTTGGTGTGAAAGTGGCTTTACATTTGCCAAAATAGATAATAAAAAATATAAATATTAAAAATTAAACATGCAAACCCATCCCAGGTAAGAAAATGTAACAAAAAGTACCGTAAAGCAGTACCTTCCATAAAAAAAGTAATGCAATAAGTTACTTTTTATAGGGAGTAAGTCAATATTCTTACTTTTCAAAGTAACTTTTCCCAACACTGCTCCTGCATAAAATAGTTCATAAGTGTGTGAATTGGGACACACCTCAAATTTCATTGCATAAAATAGATTTCTTTATTCTTAAAGGGTAACTAAACCCTAAACCAACTTTTTTAGTTAATGATCTGCAAGACTAATAATAATAATAATAATATATTTTATTTGTAAAGCCCTTTTCATAGTTAAAAACAATCCCAAAGTGCTAAGTGACTAGGGCTTTATTAATGCTGTTTATTGATTCGAGTAAATGTTTTGACATTTGGGTATTAAGTGTTTTAATTCTATAATATATGGTGTAAAAACGTCTTAGTGCTGCCCTCTTAAGGTTGAACGGTGGCTACTGCAGTCGAATTTTCCTATTGGACGTTGTGGTGCTTCGTGACGTAGGATGGTACTTCCAACGGCTCACTATCTACGCCCCTGGCACGAGCTCACCACGCCCTGAGAAATGTTTTCCCGTGATCACATGATGAGAACGGCTTCAGTCCAGTATGAGCGCTCATGTTACATGAAGTTGAAACATTATGAATTAAGAATGAAACTTTCTCGTCACTTGCTTTCAACATCCTAATGAAGAAAATACAGATAAATAATGCAGTTGTAAGTACATGTTAAGCTTTTCTTGCGGTATTTTTCCCGCCCGTCATGTCTACAGATCATTTTCATACTTCAGACGCTTTCAGACAAACCCTGACACGCAAATGGTTGCGAACAACAAATCCCTAAGACGTGTTAAATCGTGCTAGACTGCTGGCCTATGTAGTCTAACTTTTATTTGAGGAAATCTGTTGTAATAGGCCATTAGGTTTGAACTTATTGGTCCTGCGCTTTTTTAGTGGCATTCAGTATAAGGATATGGCTGTTCAGTGTTCATAGATTAGTTATTGGTTTCATTCTCTCTTGCACTGCTGCTTCGCTATCATGAATGAATGAAGGAGCATCGTCGGCATCGGGAGTTAACGCAGTTTGAGCCAGCGGCCTGATTGATAAGGCTCTGTGTCTACAGACATTTCACCCTCCTCCACTTCAGGTGAAGGTGGTGGAGAAAAGTCCTCTACTTTAGATGACCGCTCTGTTGCAAAGCTACTGTCCTCACTCCAGTCACTATCCATCTTTGCGAGTCTGACAGCTGTCAAACACGTTGTCACTACGGGTCTCAGGTGCACGCCCCCCCCCCCCCCGCTCAGCCCCGCCCTCGTCTCGTCCCCTCTGTCTCCGCTGGGTTCTGCCCACTTTTGAAGCATTTTTCAAATATTGCCAGTGGGCGGAGTTAGGCTGTGAACAGGGGTTTAGTTACCCTTTAAAATGAGGGGGGAAATTGCCCCCTTGTTTACTCTAAATTTCAAACTACTACTTTTGAAACTAATAATCGCAAATGGAACAGGTTGCTTACAGAACCGCTTTTGTGGTTCAGTGTTAAGGCCCGTTCTCATCAAGCGTAATAACTATAACAATAACTATATTAGTGTTCACACCAGCAGATGATATTGTTCTGTTTACTCTAAGTGTGCTGCAGTTTTGTCAGCTGTCGCTTTAAATACTCAAGCTCTTTAAAGCAGGATGGATTCTGATTGGTTTTTATCATTAATCAGCTGGGGAAAAAAATCACTCTTCAGAGATATTGTTCCTCTGTGCTATTAGCAGTGCTATATTTGGTGCTTGATTACGTCCTATTTTGACGATCTGAGCACATGCTCTGAAGCGCACGGCGCAGGTCCACTTAGGGCGTCCGAATCCACTTTTGCTAGTTTAATGATGGGGAAAACGGTCAGCGCTCCAGGCTCATGAGGGTTGTGCCTCGTCTCTTAATGAGTGTGTTTTGGGCGTAATGTGCAATAAACCAATCAGAGTCTCATCTCCCATTCCCTTTAAAAGCCAGTTGTGCTCACACCATGGAGGATTCACTGTTGACATGAGGAAAGACTGAACGCTTCTCCAGAGAGGAATGCTTTAAAGTGTGTGTGTGTGTGTGTGTGTGCTGCTGCACGTCCCTGTGTGTGTAATAATCAGAGTGAATTTGCGTTGTGCACCGCCTATAGGCTCATATTACTAACACACCCTTTAAATAACACTAAAATACTGCACTATTGCCTTTAGAGCAGGTTTGTGTTGGTCAATGGCTCAGTCGTTTTCAGTTCCTCAAAATAGCAACGCTCCAACAATGCTCCTGAACACTCCTGGTTTTCAGACCAGACGCCCATGGGGGAACAGATGCGCCAGCGCATTTGATATTTACACAACGTACAGCTGGACGTGAAAATGATTACTGTGTCGGGCTGAAACTAGCAGAAAACACTTGCATCGCACCGGGTGTATGATAGAGCCCTGTATCTTTATGGTTATCGTTTATATCGTCCAGATCTTTGTGTAGGCCAATCAAGATCGTTATACAGGCGCAGTCATTTCTGAACACAAACAGAGAGGGCCGTCCTCAACATGTTGCCACAATGTTGGAAGCACAGAATTCGGCAGAATGTCACTGAATATATTCAGTCCGCTGCGTGTTCCTCAAAACCCTTTCTGATTTGGGACATGCCGTTTATCAAACGACAACGTTGACATAGAGGAACCAAGATTTAAACAGATTTGCCCGAGACCCTCACAAAAGTGCCAGATCATCAAATTATCCAGATGATGAAGGCTGACATAAACTGAACATCCTCATCTGCCACTGTTGTGAAGTAGAGTAATAACCCCTCAATACATCAACACATTCATCAGAGAACAGAGACACTAAACCACATCCTCTCACTACAGCACACACACACACACACAAACACACAGTACCTTGGCACTGGAAGCCTTGTTTTCCAAATCCCCTGTAGAGTTGCATTTGATAAGAGAAAGAGACAAAAGTGTGTTAGTCACAAAGCAGCAAAATTGATAACTTACTTAATAACTTTTACTGTAAAACAACCTGAAATTCATTATCAAATGTAGCATTTTTCAGATTTTTTAAAAAAAGATAAAATGTGCAAATGAACACTTTAACCTTAATGACTGTGAAAGGTTGAATAGTATTAAAGCAGGATTTAGGTATTAAAATGCCTGAGACATCTGTCCAGCAAATCCAGTTTGATCACGAAATGGTTTTCTGAATGCGCATTAATAGCTCATTATCATTATCTTTATCATTATCTTTAAATAACCATTATCTGTCTTTAGTCTAATGACACGCGTTACATTTATTATTAGTGCAAATGTATAATCTTAATACACATAAGCCAGTTGGAATAACTAAAACTATATAAATTATTAAATTATGAAAACACACACACACACACACACACACGTTTGTTTTTGTGACATATGGGGACATTCCACAGGCATAATGGTTTTTATACTGTACAAACCGTATTTTCTATCCCCTTACACTGCCCCTACCCCTAAACCTACCCATCACACACACACACGCACGCACGCGCGCACGCACGCACGCACGCATGCACACACACACACACACACACATCACAGGAAACATTCTCCATTTTTACATTTATTACAAAAAAACTCATCTTGTATGATTTATAAGCATTTTGAAAAGTGTAATACCTGTCATACCCATGTCATTATACACATTTGTGTCCTCATATGTCACAAAAACATGCCCCCCCCCCCACACACACACACACGCACGCACACACACACACTGAAAAAAATGCAATTCTTACTTAGTATGTCTGTCTTATTTACAGTCTAAATATCTAAAACTTCTTAAATCAAGATGCATTATAAGGAAAATAACAAAATATTTAGCTTGTTTTCTGGGAATTAGGGAGTTTTTGCTTAAAGCAAAATTATCTGCCAATGAAAAAATAACCTTATTTCTGTTTGGCAAACAAGAAATAAGATTTCCTCACCCCATTGACAGATTATTTAGCTTTTTCTTTTTTTTTTTTAAGTAAAAACTCACTTTATTTTATTTATTTTTCCAAATATAAAACATATCTCGTAAACAAACAAAACATATCTCGTGTAATTTTATGAATTAGTAAAACATCTTAATTTTACAATTTTTAGATATTTGTACTGTAAACATGACAAAAATACTAAATAAGAAAAGGAATTTTTACAATGTTTACATATAATGTCTTCATGCAGTTCAACTACAAAATATCTCATTTATTCTGAACATTTAGGTCATTTTAAGCAGATTTTCCCTCATGCAAACAAACCACATAGCTAATTTAGTAAATATAAATGACTAATACGTTTAAATACTATACAAATAGGCAATGTGCACAATAAACAGACTCCAACTAGACATGCAAACACATTGTTATGCTAATGTATTCATGTGTGCACCTCAGTTTAGTTTTGAGAAAGACTGTATTATGCTTGCCAATTAAAAGTAAAAAGTTAATGACAGATGTCAAGCCAAACAATGAAAAGTGCCATTTCTGAAAGTTTCATGTGTAATGCATGAGTGTGTGTTACCAGATAAAGTCGGTGCAGTGGCTGCAGAATGTGGGCTGCTTGAAGAAGCGAGCGATAAATTTGTGGTTTTTAACTTCGTGCACGTTCTTCTGTCGTAGGGCTCCTTTTCGCGCGAATCGATTGACGATGGTGGAGTCATTGATCTGTATCAGATGATCAGCCATCGCGCTGCTATTCCTCAGGTGTGTATGTGTGTGTGTGTGTGTGTGTGTGTGTGTCCCCTCCGCTGCGCGACGCGTCTACTGTACGCGTCTCTCCTGTTACAGCCTCTCTCACTGACACTGACGTCAACTCTCTCCGTTATGCGCGCGTCTGTTGGTCACTCGACGCGAGGACGAGCAGCGCCACCGCGCGGAAGAACACATGAGCGCGCCATCTGTCCTGTTCCACAGGCGCGCGCTGCGTAGATAATGTTGTTTATATAGTCGTTTCTTTGGTCATACATTTTGTTTTAGAATTGTGCACATTTGCTAATTAATTTAAACTGTGTAGGTAATATATGTAATTAATATGTTTAGTATTATATATTAGCCACTTATTTAGTAGGTTAAAACAACTGACCCCTAAAGACCATCACAAAACCACTAAAAGCTCAGAAAACACTTGGTGAGGATTTGTTTATAATTATAATTAAGGGCAATTATAATTTTTAAAATTATAATCATAAGAAATTATAATTAATTTCTCAAATTCTTGATTTGAGCCAATCTTGTTCATTGTCTTGATTCAAGAATGGATGGATGGATGGGTGGATGGATTATGGATGGATGGATGGGTGCAAGGCCGGACTTACCATTGGGCTTGACTGGGCTCAAGCCCATGGGCCCCGCCCAATAGGGGGCCCCGTCATTTTACGTTTGGTTTTTTCAATATGTCAGTCATTTCATTTTTATTTTAAAGTTTGTGGAAAACTAGCGGCCAAAAGTGGCCCGCCAGCGATAATATCTGGCCCGCGCCCGCATCTGCCGAATCTGGCAGATTGTTTTAATAGCGGCTGGGTCTGAAACATATTTGCCAGTGTAACGGAGGCGAGGTTTTTTTTACGGTCTATGAGCCAAGCTAACGAGAACTGTCCAGGTAAACTCCTGTCATTTCAAGAGATGCTTTCCTCGTCTAGCGTGGTGTGAGCATGGCGTTTCTGTTGCGTGTCAGCCGCGGCGCGGCTGCCGAGGGAAGCCCTATACTTCATGTTAAATATAAATATATTGCCTTTGATACAGCAAAGACAACGTCGGCAGTCGCCTATTGACCATACATATCTATGGTATTGACGGCAAAATAGGCTACAGAACATATTATTCTGTATTGACAGGTTTAATATTTCAAAATCGATAATTATGTTGTTTTTTATTATTATAATTAGGCCTATATCTGCATTTATGTTAACCTACAGACTTTCACAGATGAAAATGTCATTTTTTAATATGTATTCGTGTCAAAATGGCATATAAACATCTTTTCCTATTCTATTTTGCCTGGAAACGCTTCCAACACGCTCGCATGTCGCGTGAAAAATAGGCGTCTCTTCTTTTCGAAGCATGCACGCGTTTTCCGCGCGGCTCGGACAGCACGTGTGACGCAGGCAGTATGCTATGGCAAGCCAGAGTATTCACAATCGCCTGGTCGGACGTCTGATTGCACACTGACGCGTCAAAAGCGCGCGTTTTCACTGCAAAACGCGCGTCCTCGACGTGTTTTGGCACAAAAACGCGCGCTCTTAACGCGCGCTTTGGTATCATGGAAAACGCGCGTCAAAAACGTGCGTTTTTGTCTACCAAAACGCGCGTCCTTGACGTGTGATTTGCTTATTAAAAACGCGCGTTCTTGACGTGCGCTTTGGAATGACCAAAACGCGCGTTTTTGACGTGCGTTTATCTTAACAAAAACGCGCGTCAAATACGTGCGTTTTGTTTCAGAAAAAGCGCTCGTTATGAACGTGTAAACGGGTAAACCCAACAGGCAGTGCAGAACGTGTGTTTGAAGTGTCCACCGGGCGAAGAGAACGCGCTCTTTCATTAGTGTTCTCAAGCTTGCATGTCAAAAGCCTGTTCACTCCATAGGGCTTGAGTCTGTTATGCTTTTGTCTGCTGTATGTTTAGGACTCTATTATTATCATTAAACCCAACCAAAATAACATGGAATTATTATCGAAGATAAATTTGACCTTGGATTATTATAACTCAACAGTTATAATCCCATCTAATTCATATGAAATATGCATATGAAAACGTAAAACTTGTATTTAAAAGTGGGGATGACGTTGGATAAATAGGCCCATACCTAGGTATGTAAGGATACAATAAAATACTACACCACAATTATGATTAGTTTAGCTATAGCGACAGATCACTGATATAGTTGCCTGTCTGGATTTTTTTTGGTGGTGTAAATATAATTTATTCTGAAGCAGTATTCTTATGCAAGTTTTTATCGGAATCAGCATATTTGTGTCATTTGCCCACGATGTTTTGAATGTAATAATAATAATAATTAAAGCTGCAAGCAGCATTTAAGCGGGGTTCAAGCATTTGAGGCCTTTAAACAGTTTAGGTGTTTCGCATTTAAGGGCCTTTAAGCAGTAAAATAATTAAAACAGAGCTCAGATAAAATTAAGTGATAAATTGACAAAATACCATTTTAAACGTTATAATAGTGACTTTATAAATTCTAAATATGAATTATTGAACAAAATGGCTATTTTAACCAGCAGGTGGCAGTAGAGGATTAGTAATTGGCTCGCTTTCATTTTTAAAGTGTTTGTTTTGTTTATGTGGTTGTTAGGGTGTTCTGGGTGGTTGCTAAGCATTGCTAGGTGGTTGTTAAGGTATTCTGGGTGGTTGCTAGGGCATTGCTAGGGTGTTCTGGGTGGTTGCTAGGGTGTTGCTAGGCAGTTGCTAAGGTATTCTGAGTGAATTTCATGAAGCCCGATCTTCATGAAATTGTGCATGCTTCTTTAGAGTCACGTGCTGAATCGGCCCACCTATTTTAATGAAGTTTTGAGTTTTCGTTCAGGATTTCATGAAGCCCGATCTTCATGAAATTGTGCATGCTTCTTTAGAGTCACGTGCTGAATCGGCCCACCTATTTTAATGAAGTTTTGAGTTTTCGTTCAGGATTAATAGGCTTTTGACCATGTTTTACCACACCTATTCTCTAAATGACCCTGTTATAGCTCCCCAAAGTGTAAAGTTCAACATGTTTTTGATAACTATTAATCAGGAGAGTCCAGAGAATCATACTGCAGTGGTTTGTTTCCGATCAGGCAAAAAACCTAGGACTAATAGTACTCAAAATTAGGGTTTTAACATAATTGTAAATATGTAAATAACAATTTGATTGACAGTATTGGTTCTTGAGGCAAAGTTGTTCAGTATGAGGAGATCTATCATAATATATGCATATGACGTGGCTGTTTTTTATCCCCACTTGATTACAGAGATGGAAAATACCATTTACAGCCAATACAGGCAATTCACCATAGGGAATACATGGTTTTCAAAGCTTTTTAACACTTATAGCGCCACCTATACTCCGATCTCCATGAAACGTTGCATGCTTCTTCACCATGTTATGCCACATATACCCAACAATTTTTGTGAAGTTTTGAGTTTTCCCTTAGGATTTATAGGCTTTTGAGTGTATTTTGCCACGCCTCTTTTCTAATTGGCCCTGTTATAGCCATCCAAATGCAAAAGTTCAACTTTTTTTTAATAATTATTAATCTAGAGAGTCCAGAGAATTGTCCTAGTCTGGCTTGGTTCCGGTCGGGCAAAAAACCAGGGACTAGTTCGCAAAAGTAGGTTTTTAACATAATTGCAAATATTTAATTACCGATTTGATTGACAGCAATGGTTCTAGAGGCAAAGTTGTTCAGCATGAGGAGATCTATCATATGATATGCATATTTTGCAGATGTGTGCAACACCACGTGATTACAGAGCCATAAAACTCGTTAGCGCCAACTAGTGGCCGATTTCTTTCAAAATTCTTACAGACCTCTGGGACCATGAGTCAAACATGCCCATCAAGTTTCGTTCCGATCGGCCTTCGTTAACCCCATCTAATAGGTGCTCAAACGTAATTGGCCGATGGCGGCCATGTTTTTTGAGATACGCCAATGTCCTCAAACACATACATGGTACCTTGGGCGAAGACACTGCATACCAATTTTCAGGTCAATCGGACTAGCGGTCTTGTGGTTATAGCTATTTTCATGTTTTTTTCACATTATAGCGCCACCCAGTGGCCAATCGTCGCGATTTTTTTATCGTGACCTCAAATTGAGTCCCTACATATGTGTACCAAGTTTGGTGAAGATATCTCATTTTGTTCTTGAGTTATAGCCTCTTTAGTAAAATAGGCTCCACCTTCAATGTACATTTTCACGCCCCTTATCGTCTGTGAATCGAAATTTCAACTTTTTTTTGATAATTATTGATATTAAGACTGCAGTGAACATTTTGGCACTGGTTTGGTTCCGATCGGTCAAAAAACCAGGGACTAGTTCGCAAAAGTAGGTTTTCGACAAAATTCAAAATGGCGGAAAAATTATCATGACGGAAATGAAATCGGAGATATACGTTTTGTTCGGCTTGAGCCAAGGATTCCAATGATGTAAGACACTTGAATGTGCGACAATGGGTTTTCGAGATATAAGCAAAATAGTAATTTTTTTTTGTTTTTTGCGCTATAGCGCCACCTATTGGCCAATCGGGCTCATACTTTGATAACCTCTCCTCGATTTTTGGACTACCTTTTGGCAAAGTTTCAAGTCTCTAGCACTTACGGTTTGGGCTGCACGATGCGTTTTAGGGGAGAAGAAAAATAATAATAATTAAAGCTGCAAGCAGCATTTAGCGGGGTTCAAGCCTTTAAGGCCTTTTAAGCACATAGGCATTAAAGACATTAAGTTTTATTTAGCAAGCTTTTAAACACTAAAATAATAGATGGAAAAGTCCATTTACAGCCAATATGGGCAATTTACCATAGGAAATGCATGGTTTTTAAAGCTTTTTAACACTTATAGCGCCACCTATACTCCGATCTTTGTAAAACGTTGCATGCTTCATTAGCATGGTATGCCACACATACCCAACAATTTTCGTGAAGTTTTGAGTATTCCCTTAGGATTTATAGGCTTTTGAGTATATTTTGCCACACCTCTTTTCTAATTGGCCCTGTTATAGCCATCCAAATGCAAAAGTTCAACTTTTTTTCAATGAATATTTATCTAGAGAGTCTATAGAATTGTACTAGACTGGTTTTGTTCCGGTCGGGCAAAAAACCAGGGACTAGTTCGCAAAAGTAGGTTTTTAACATAATTGCAAATATTTAATTAACGATTTGATTGACAGCACTGGTTCTAGAGGCAAAGTTGTTCAGCATGAGGAGATCTATCAAATGATATGCATATTTTGCCGATGTGTGCAACACCACGTGATTACAGAGCCATAAAACTCGTTAGCGCCAACTAGTGGCCGATTTCTTTCAAAATTCTTACAGACCTCTAGGACCATGAGTCAAACATGCCCACCGAATTTCGTTCCGATCGGCCTCCGATAACCTTGTCTAATAGGTGCTCAAACTTCATTGGCCGATGGCGGCCATGTTTTTTGAGATACGCCAATATCCTCAGAGACATACATGCTACCTTGGGCCAAGACACTGCATACCAATTTTCAGGTAAATCGGAGTAGCAGTCGCATGGTTATAGCTATTTGCAGGTTTTTTTCACATTATTGCGCCACCAAGTGGCCAATCGTCGCGATTTTTTTATCGTGACCTCAAATTGACCCCATACACATGTGTACCAAGTTTGGTGAAGATATCTCATTTCATTATTGAGTTATAGTCTTTTTAGTAAAATAGGCTCCGCCCTGAGCGTCCATTTTGAATCCCCTTATCTTCCGTGAATCGAAATTCCAACTTTTTTTCAATGAATATTGATATTCAGACTACAGAAAACATTTTGGCACTGGTTTGGTTCCGATTGGTCAAAAAACCAGGGACTAGTTCGCAAAAGTAGTTTTTCGACAAAATTCAAAATGGCGGAAAATTTTTCCAGACGGAAATAAAATCGGAGATATACGTTTTGTTCGCCATGGTCACAGCTTTCCAATGATATAAGGCACTTGAGTGTGGACTAAACGGTTTAGGAGTTATGAGCCATTTCGCGCTTTTGATTGCTGTAGCGCCCCCTATTGGCCAATCGGGGTCATAATTTGATAAGCTCTCCTCGATTTTTGGGCTACCATGTGGCAAAGTGTCAAGTCTCTAGCCCTTACGGTTTGGTCTGCACGATGCGTTTTAGGGGAGAATAATAATAATAATTAAAGCTGCAAGCAGCATTTAAGCGGGGTTCAAGCCTTTAAGGCCTTTTAAGCACATAGGCATTAAAGACACTAAGTTTTATTTAGCAAGGTTTTAAACACTAAAATAATAGATGGAAAAGTCCATTTACAGCCAATATAGGCAATTTACCATAGGAAATGCATGGTTTTTATAGCTTTTTCACAGTTATAGCGCCACCTACAGTCCGATCTCTTTAAAACATTGCATGCTTCATCAGCATGTTATGCCACATGTACCCAACGATTTTCGTGAAGTTTTGAGTTTCCCCTTAGGATTTATAGGCATTTGAGTGTATTTTGCCACGCCTCTTTTCTAATTGGCCCTGTTATAGCCATCCAAATGCAAAAGTTCAACTTTTTTTAATAATTATTGATCTAGAGAGTCCAGAGAATTGTCCTAGACTGGCTTGGTTCCGGTCGGGCAAAAAACCAGGGACTAGTTTGCAAAAGTAGGTTTTTAACATAATTGCAAATATTTAATTAACGATTTGATTGACAGCAATGGTTCTAGAGGCAAAGTTGTTCAGCATGAGGAGTTCTATCAAATGATATGCATATTTTGCAGATGTGTGCAACACCACGTGATTACAGAGCCATAAAACTTGTTAGCGCCAACTAGTGGCCGATTTCTTTCAAAATTCTTACAGACCTCTAGGACCATGAGTTAAACATGCCCATCAAGTTTCTTTCCGATCGGCCTTCGTTAACCCCATCTAATAGGTGCTCAAACGTAATTGGCCGATGGCGGCCATGTTTTTTGAGATACGCCAATGTCCTCATAGACATACATGGTACCTTGGGCGAAGACACTGCATACCAATTTTCAGGTCAATCGGACTAGCGGTCTTGTGGTTATAGCTATTTTCATGTTTTTTTCACATTATAGCGCCACCCAGTGGCCAATTGTCGCGATTTTTTTATCGTGACCTCAAATTGAGTCCCTACATATGTGTACCAAGTTTGGTGAAGATATCTCATTTCGTTCTTGAGTTATAGCCTCTTTAGTAAAATAGGCTCCGCCTTCAATGTACATTTTCACGCCCCTTATCGTCTGTGAATCGAAATTTCAACTTTTTTTCGATAATTATTGATAGTAAGACTACAGTGAACATTTTGGCACTGGTTTGGTTCCGATCGGTCAAAAAACCAGGGACTAGTTTGCAAAAGTAGGTTTTCGACAAAATTCAAAATGGCGGAAAAATTTTCATGACGGAAATGAAATCGGAGATATACGTTTTGTTCGGCTTGAGCCAAGGATTACAATGATGTAAGACACTTGAATGTGCGACAATGGGTTTTCGAGATATAAGCAAAATAGTATTTTTTTTTTGTTTTTTGCGCTATAGCGCCACCTATTGGCCAATCGGGCTCATACTTTGATAACCTCTCCTCGATTTTTGGACTACCTTTTGGCAAAGTTTCAAGTCTCTAGCACTTACGGTTTGGGCTGCACGATGCGTTTTAGGGGAGAAGAAAAATAATAATAATAAAAATCCTTACAATAACAATAGGTTTTCAAGCACTTCGTGCTTGAACCCCTAATAAAAATCCTTACAATAACAATAGGTTTTCAAGCACTTCGTGCTTGAACCCCTAATAAGTAAGAAATGTTGGAGGGAAATGATTTGACTTTTGAACCGCCAGTGGGTGGCGCCAAGCGACCGTCTTAATGAGTGAGTGATTCAAACGATTCGTTCAAATGGATGATTCACTCAATAATGAGATGTTTATGAATAGGAAATTACTACATGGCTGGCTTAAATTAACTCCAAATAGGTTGGAAATTAAAAATCATACACACACTTACAATAATAATAAAAATGTGAACATTTAGTAATAAACAATTTAATGTCCATTGTTTAATTATTACTAATTAAACCTAATAAATGATCATTTCCGACATATTTGATGTTCATTATAAGCAAGCAACAAAGTGATTTTTAAACAACTATTGAGTTAAATAAAACTGCTTAGCAGGTTGGGCAAACATTTTAGCCAACCGCTGGGTTAAAACAACCCAATTGCGGGGTTTGTTCATTTTCATATTTATTCCTTTATGAGCACAATCTTGTTAACATCACTACACTATATATAATTACATTTTGAATATTTATTGGTACAAGTCATCTTTGGAAAGGAATTAAGGTTAGGCTATATTACCTATGGTTATTATATGCATAATTAATCATGGTATACTAAAACAATCATTAAAATATATTATGTTTTCATGCATGCAATTTTGTAAACAGGTTAGCAGTGCTTCTGCAAACTAAACTAGCAGTGCATTGCTGTTTTCACCACAAGAGTTTATACATTTATATTTTATGATATTCCATCAAACTTATTAAATCATAGCTTTAAAGAGTCTTAAGGTAAAACAAAAACAACAAAAATAGTACTTAAACGTTATTGGGTCGTTTAGTGTAGGCTATCTGGCAAATCATTGGCTGAAATCATCAAACATAGCACAATATAGCCTACATATAAATTATTGTCTATAACATATGCTCAACCGTAGGCTAATTAGGCCAGCTTTGTGTAAACCGCACTAAAATTACTAAAGTCTAAAGAAAATAGGATATTATATAAGCTCCACCTTTTGGAAAACCCCAGACTCCAAATATTTCAGAATTTAGCTTATTTTTAAATGAATGAATGAATGAAAATAACAACAAAATATAAATAAATAAAAATAACTTTAAAAATAACCGTCTTTATGCGGTTTAAACACAGATTGATCGATTAGAAACACAATGCATTTTCGGTATTTTGCATAATTCCCTCTGATGTTCATTCATGTTTATTTGCTGCTGTAATTTAGAAAAGAGGAAGAGTTTATCAGTTCACGCTTGATCCGTGCTACCTGAACTGAGGCGATGCTTTCCACCACACAACTTTTTTTTTAAATGCTATCTTTTTTGTATAGCCTATAATTGCTAATTTTTCTAACATTTCTGACTTTTCTGCCTCAGAATTGCATTATCTACAGTCTCAATTACGTGTCATAAAATGAGAATTGTGAGATAAAAAAAAGTTGCAGTTCTCTTTTAAATTGTTTTCGACAGAATATGAAAATTGAGAAAGACTTTGATTCCTATTAAAAATGCATAGCATTTTATATGTAGCCTATATCCATTATATTTGTAATTACTCTGTTGGAGTTGCCTTCGTTAATGTTTAAATAAATCGGTCATAAAAACAAGTTATTACAGCCATCATTTAAATCTTTATAGGCTATTTAACCGACACATTGTAGGTGGTGTGGCATTCATAAAATATTTTAAAATGTAATATAAAAATATTTTGTACAAAGATCACATTTCTCTTAAATATATACATTTGTGTGGATTGTGTGAATACATATTAATTGCCTGTGGTTCGGGAGTGGCTTAACAAGAGAAATACGACAACTGTAGCTAAATTCATTGACACGTCTGTGTGTGGTGGCATTTGATCTGACCCCAGCCTCAGTCCATTTCTTGTGAAGTTCACCCAAATTCTTAAAATCAATGTTGTTTGACAAACCTCTTGAGGCTGCATTTCTCTCGGTTTGTTGTGCATCTTTTTCTTCCACCCTTTTCCCTTCCACTCAACTGTCTGTTAACATGCTTGGATACAGCTCTCTGTGAACAGCCAGCTTCTTTGGTAATGAATGTTTGTGGCTTCTTCTCCTTGTGAAGGTGTCAGTGATAGTCTTCTGGACAATTGTCAGATCAGCAGTCTTTCCCATGATTATGTGCCCTAGTGAACCAAACTGAGAGACCATTTTCAAGGCCCAGGAAACCATTATAGGTGTTTTGAGTTGATTAGCTGATTGGCATGTCACCATATTCTAAGTTGTTGAGAGAGGGAATTGATGTTTCGTTGTTGTTGTTTTTTTTAATGTGAGCCAAAATCATCACAATTAAAAGAACCAAAGACTTAAAGTACTTCAGTCTGTGAGCATTGAATTTATTTAATACACAAGTTCCACAATTTGAGTTGAATTACTGAAATAAACTTTTCCATAACATTCTAACTTATTGAGACGCACATGTGTATATATAGGTAATATAGGCTGGGTTTGCTTCTGTTCAGGTTAACCAGAACGTCAAAATTATGATTTCTGTGTTCAGATTTTGTGACACAAATCATATTTGGTCTGAAACCTACAGCATAATTACACTTTTTTTGTAATTGCTGTCCGAGGTGATGAAAAAAAAATCTCATCATGTCAGTAGCCAAAGCACTACAGCAACAACACTAACCCTCCGAGAAAAATACAAGTGGTCAGATAAGTTTGACATATAGCCTACATTAATTATATATATACACATTACGGCTGTAGTGATGTTAACAAGATTGTGCTCATAAAGGAATAAAAACAAATGAGTGCAGCACACACAAACTCAACAGGTGCTGTGGTAAAAATGTCAAAATGTGGAGGTTATATTCATAACATCTGATATAGTTAAGCAGCATCACATGACCCTGAGTGCTGTTTTCCTGAATACCATCACTATTTGAAATGTGAAGGATTTCGTACAAGAGTCCATTACAAGTAGGCCTGGTTCATATTCATGGCATGCATTCACGTTTTAGAAACACACTTAAAAAAAAAAGTCATCCAATTTGAGATGAAAATGAACAAACCCAGCAATTGGGTTGTTTTAACCCAGCGGTTGGCTAAAATGTTTGCCCAACCTGCTAAGCAGTTTTATTTAACTCAATAGTTGTTTAAAAATCACTTTGTTGCTTGCTTATAATGAACATCAAATATGTCGGAAATGATCATTTATTAGGTTTAATTAGTAATAATTAAACAATGGACATTAAATTGTTTATTACTAAATGTTCACATTTTTATTATTATTGTAAGTGTGTGTATGATTTTTAATTTCCAACCTATTTGGAGTTAATTTAAGCCAGCCATGTAGTAATTTCCTATTCATAAACATCTCATTATTGAGTGAATCATCCATTTGAACGAATCGTTTGAATCACTCACTCATTAAGACGGTCGCTTGGCGCCACCCACTGGCGGTTCAAAAGTCAAATCATTTCCCTCCAACATTTCTTACTTATTATTATTATTATTACATTCAAAACATCGTGGGCAAATGACACAAATATGCTGATTCCGATAAAAACTTGCATAAGAATACTGCTTCAGAATAAATTATATTTACACCACCAAAAAAAATCCAGACAGGCAACTATATCAGTGATCTGTCGCTATAGCTAAACTAATCATAATTGTGGTGTAGTATTTTATTGTATCCTTACATACCTAGGTATGGGCCTATTTATCCAACGTCATCCCCACTTTTAAATACAAGTTTTACGTTTTCATATGCATATTTCATATGAATTAGATGGGATTATAACTGTTGAGTTATAATTATCCAATGTCAAATTTATCTTCGATAATAATTCCATGTTATTTTGGTTGGGTTTAATGATAATAATAGAGTCCTAAACATACAGCAGACAAAAGCATAACAGACTCAAGCCCTATGGAGTGAACAGGCTTTTGACATGCAAGCTTGAGAACACTAATGAAAGAGCGCGTTCTCTTCGCCCGGTGGATATGGCAAGCCAAATGGGTCAGAATTACGCTATAGATGAAGCGCGTTTACAGTCAAACGCCGTAAAACACGGCGTTTAAAACAGTATTTGCGCCGCAAAATACGCCGTTGTGATTACAAGCGCCGTAAAAACGCGCGAAAAACATCAAGGACGCCGTATTTTGCGGCGTTTTAGTGTGCCTAAAAAGCGCCGCTTTTTACATCGTTCAGCTTACCATATGACGGCGAAAAAAACGCCGCTTTGGTTGCACAGAGCGCGCGTTATTTACGGCGTTTTGCTTGTAGTATAATGAGCCACACCCAGCGATTTTCACAGCCAGTCATTTTAAACGGTTCTCACCCAATCCATGATGAACTAAGTCAGACCAGACAAGTTCAGCACGGATCATTTTAGCCAAAGGAGTGCCTTTGATGGGGTATTTTCATCTACAATAGCCTATAACTCTTTGGATATTTTCATATTTACTTACATTAAACATATTAAAAGATCACAACTCGTTATCATATAGCCTACTTTAATGTAACTTTTGCTAAGATTTCATATTCAGCAATTATCCTACCCCCTAGGCCTATTCAACTTGTTACACACTTTTCACGTTAGAATAGCCTAAACAACTGGATGTTATGTTTCCAAAACGAGAAATCGTCACTAATATAAAAGAACCCGTCCCAGATAGTGTTTACAAGCGGTGCAGCAGTCGATATGGTGTCTGACTCCATAGCGACCGAAATGATCGCCGGTTCGTGCCCCGCTCTTTACAGGTCTGGTTTGAAAGAGTTTAGCCCATTTGCTAAATAAGATATAGGCTATTTTAGTTGACCCTCACTCTAGAAAGAATCCTTTAAAATGAATGAAATTCGTTTTGGCTTCATAACCTATATATAGGCTACTAGCCTATATAAATGGGCTATATCATATTTAGCCCATATGTTAAATATTATATAGGCCTATATATATATATATATATATATATATATATATATATATATATATATATATATATATATATATAGCTACTTTAGTTGACCCTCACTCTAGAAATAATCCTTTAAAATGAATGATATTCAGAACAGAACAAGAATGAAATATATATATAGCTATGTGTGTGTGTTAAGCCAAAACGAATTTGTTTAAAGTAGAAATGAAACAGAAACGCGAGTTATAGCCTACCTCTCTCATTTGTCACAAATCCAAAGTTTCCATATTCAAGATGTAGGCTATTTGTATGTTAAACTATTTATTATTTACAAGTTTTGTTCTTCGTGTTCCAATACTAGACGACAAGACGACAACAAACATGCGCAAAAGCTTGGCATGTGAACGGGACCGTACACGGACTATTTCAAATAGCATAACTTTTTATGCATTTTGTTGGCTTAATTTTATTTTGACAATGAACAGGCAGTTCTTATACACTACACAGGCTAAACACGGCACATTTCCATCCAGATCCTATAGAGAAATACAATACAATGCAAATTTGTGACGAAGGCGTTTGCCATATCTAAAATATGATCGTTTGGATCGTTTATCCAAAATAAACGACTTGAAAATGGTCCACCGTTTGTGAGTATAGAAGTTTTGTGTTCCACTTTATCAGCTTCTGACTTAAGAAATGTGTGCCATTATTCTTAAAAGTAATGTAAATGGTGTTTGCAACAATAGCTGTTTATTAAACAGCCTGAGTGTGACTGAGGCTCTCTGTCAATTAATAATTCGTGAATATTTGATGTGGATCTTTTGCATGAAGTTTTATAGGCCTATAACTAAAACAAAACATATTAAAAACATGTATGCTGTTTGAAATAAATCTGAAATAAAATAAAATATAAACATTAGCCTTGTTGAAAAACTTAATCCGAAAATTAGAAATGTTTCCTTTTGTCATTACACTGTAGCCTATTCATTTCGGGATTATTTTTCAACCAATGCGATCATTATCCATTTATTAACCGACAAAATTATTTTTAATTAGAATTAAATAAGAATCGATAAGTGTCTGTTACCCAATAAAATGACCCCCCCCCCCCCCCCCAAAAAAAAGAGGTTAATTTTAGCCTATATGCACAAATAGCAGCAGAAGCAAACAGAACATAAGGAGTCATCATTATTACGCACCTGCAGCGCTTCTGAGCGGAGAAAAAAACGGGATAAATTCATAAGAGTTATGTCTATAGGCCTATGCAAAATGTATTTCACTTAAATAATTATCAAAATTAATGAAAGAAACTGAAACAAGAAGGCCTATATAAAAGAAATCAATACATGAAATATATATTGACTTAAATAATTAACAGATTAACAAAACAAAAAAAAAGGAAAATAAATGTGTGACTGGTTCATTATCGTGAGGCGCGACGCTCCTCCAAACAAGTTCACGGAACGGAAACCCAGAAGACAGAAAGCAAATCTTGTTTTCTTTAGGCTATTTTATAGCACAATGTAAGCAAACAATTTTTGCTATTTTAAATAATGTCCTTCTCTTATGTATGACTATTACAGATTTTATTTGTTTCCTCTGCTCTTTTGCACTGGCGCCTCGATCACGCACACACAACATGCGAACTGTGATGGCATTGCAAACTTGACATCGCAGCCAGTTTATTATCAAAATAAAATACCCAACCTAATAAATAAAAAGTTACACAGCTCAGTTTAAATAGCCAGTAGTAGCCCACACTTCGTGGCATTCAGCGTGAGCACTGTTCCTGAGGTGTTTCCAAGCAGAGACCCGCTCGCAACATGCATGTTTGTCCCGCTCCTGTCCGCGTACAAGTATAAATAGGTGTTTTTTCTGCGTGGTTTGGCGTGGCAGAATACGCTCAAAGTGCGCTCATAATTCCAAAAAAAGCTCTCATCTCAGTTCAACGCGATCTCACAAAGCTCGGTTATCAATAAAAAACTGCACAATGAATCTTTTTTTATATATAATGTCAAAACTTTCTTTATTATAATCAGAGGATTTTTCACCATACAGAATTCAGCACTGCACAAAAACTCTTGAGCGGTGAGGGGATTTTTCTCTTAAATGCATCTGTTTGGCATTGCGTTCTAAACATTTGTTGTATCGGCTTTGTTTAACCAATATATTGGTTACATTGCACAACGCGGCAAAAACGTGTTATACCTCCAACTGTAATTTGTTTTGATTTTATAACATTTTATTTGTTTCTAGATGTGTTTTTTTTTATAGTTGTATTCTCCCGAAATACACACACACACACACACACACACCCACACCCACACCCGCACCCACACACACACACACACACACACACACACACACACACACACACACACGAGTGGCCTACCGCCCGCACTCAGCCATCAAATCTAGTCCCGCGCCGCACTTGCGTTGGGTTCCGCGGGAGTGCACTTCTCAAGCACATTTTTGCGCATGTGAAGAGGATGATTTTTTCCCATCAATATTGGGTCGCGAGTTAAGTAGCCAAAGCCTATAATAAATAATGGTTTAGCATCTAAATGTATCACCAATATGGAAACATTTGGATCGAATGAGGGAGTTAGGCTGCGTGAGTCTAACGCTGGTTACTTTCAGTTCCTCATTAAATTATTTCGTTTTGACTTTATATAGTTATAGCCTTCTGTTCTGAATACGTTACATTCGAAGGATTTGTTGTGGAGTGAGGGGAACTAAATAACCTATGTTTATGGTACAATATTTCCCTTTATTTAGCTTACTGGTATTATTATGAATGCAATAAAATGCGACTTTAGCCTACGTGACTTACTGTTTTTCTCTCTCTTTCAAAAGTCTTGTTGATTAACAGTTAACCATTTAATTAGCGTCCTATAGATATGCCTAGCTATCAAATTAGTGCAGAATCAACTTTCCGTTACGAACGCATCAAGGATCAAAAGCAGTTGTGTGGAAAAGTGCTGAGCTGAATATTTGTGCTATCTAGTGGTTTAATGGAGAATGCAGTCAAATGGCCTATTGTATACAAGTATTGTTATGCTTGGCTTGACTAATTTGAATGTAAATGGTTGTAGGCCTATATAAACAAAAAAACAAACAAACAAAAAAAAAGAGCAAAATATTTTAGTCCTCATATTACAATTTTTTTTGGATATAACGAAATGTAATGTTATTTTACTAGATAATCAACGAAATATTAATAAAACATGAATGTAAGTAAACAATTTTCAATATTTTCAAGTCGTCTGTTTTACTTTAAAAGGGGCGATTGAAAGGGCAAAATATTAATCCATAGGTTATGAAGCCAAAACGAATTTGTTTAAAGCAGAAATATATATATATATATATATATATATATATATATATATATATATATATATATATATATATATATATATATATATATATATATATATATTCTTTTTCTGTTCTGAAGATCATTCATTTTAAAGGATTATTTCTAGAGTGAGAGTCAACTAAAGTAGCCTATATAATATTTAACATATGGGCTAAATATGATATAGCCCATTTATATAGTATATATAGGTTATGAAGCCAAAACGAATTTCATTCATTTTAAAGGATTCTTTCTAGAGTGAGGGTCAACTAAAATAGCCTATATCTTATTTAGCAAATGGGCTAAACTCTTTCAAACCAGACCTGTAAAGAGCGGGGCACGAACCGGCGATCATTTCGGTCGCTATGGATTCAGACACCATATCGACTGCTGCACCGCTTGTAAACACTATCTGGGACGGGTTCTTTTATATTAGTGACGATTTCTCGTTTTGGAAACATAACATCCAGTTTTTTAGGCTATTCTAACGTGAAAAGTGTGTAACAAGTTGAATAGGCCTAGGGGGTAGGATAATTGCTGAATATGAAATCTTAGCAAAAGTTACATTAAAGTAGGCTATATGATAACGAGTTGTGATCTTTTAATATGTTTAATGTAAGTAAATATGAAAATATCCAAAGAGTTATAGGCTATTGTAGATGAAAATACCCCATCAAAGGCACTCCTTTGGGTAAAATGATCCGTGCTGAACTTGTCTGGTCTGACTTAGTTCATCATGGATTGGGTGAGAACCGTTTAAAATGACTGGCTGTGAAAATCGCTGGGTGTGGCTCATTATACTACAAGCAAAACGCCGTAAATAACGCGCGCTCTGTGCAACCAAAGCGGCGTTTTTTTCGCCGTCATATGGCAAGCTGAACGGCGTAAAAAGCGGCGCTTTTTAGGCATACTAAAACGCCGCAAAATACGGCGTCCTTGATGTTTTTCGCGCGTTTTTACGGCGTTTGTAATCACAACGGCGTATTTTGCGGCGCAAATACTGTTTTAAACGCCGTGTTTTACGGCGTTTGACTGTAAACGCGCTTCATCTATAGCGTAATTCTGACCCATTTGGCTTGCCATAGTATGCAAGCTCTAACCGGTGGGAGCCGAAATACAAACGGACACGCCACGCAGCCGAGACGGTCACGGCACGCTTGCAGTGTGTCTCCTGTGCGAAAAGACCCGAGTTCGAGCCCTGCCTGGAGCGGGCAGTGCGAAACTAGGTAGGCTAAATCAACATACACTTATTATCAAATTTTTCTTTTGTGATCTTGCCTTCAAAATAATACGAAAAGCTTCAATCGGTGGTCATATAAATAAATTATCAGTTTTTTTTTTGTTTTGTTTTTTGCATGTAACACTATATACTTTACCAGTCAGCATTTTAAATTAGCTTTCCACTTCAAATAGCGATTGGATCGATTATATTGTTAAGCCACCAGATGGCGACAAATTACTTTTAAAAAACATTTGTCATTGAATCGTTCATTCAGGAGGTTTGTTCAAAGATGGTGATTAATCTATGAAACAGTTGTATTTGATTGAGGAATTTAATCATTCATTAAAACCCGAGTTTTTTTTTGGTTTTTTTAATAATTCAGATTAAATTTTTTTTTATAGACTTCAGCAATTAACATACATTATGTTATTTTGTTTAGTTGTTTGTTCAGAATCGTGATCTCTAATTTTATTCTCAGTTTATCCAGAATTGTGTTGCTCTAATACATAGCTTGTGTATCATTTTGTTCTATCTAAAGTAATGTATGGTAGGGCCCGGAAGTGACTCAAGCCCAGGGGCCCCCACCACCCTAAGTCCTGCCCTGGATGGGTGGATGGAGGGATGGGTGGAGGGATGGATGGATGGATTATGGATGGATGGATGGATGGATGGATGGATGGATGGATGGATTATGGATTATGGATTATGGATGGATGGATGGATGGATGGGTGGATGGGTGGATGGGTGGATGGATGGATGGATGGGTGGGTGGAGGGATGGATGGATGGATGGGTGGATGGATTATGGATGGATGGATGGATGGATGGATGGATGGATGGATGGATGGATGGATGGATGGATGGATGGACAAACGGACAATATTGATGGATGGATGGATGGATGGATGGATGGATGGATGGATGGATGGATGGATGGATGGATGGATGGATGGATGGATGGATCAATCAATCAACTTTATTTATATAGCGCTTTTACAATGCCGATTGTGTCAAAGCAGCTTCACAGTGTTAAACAGGGTAATATTGCACCAAAATTAGATTTGGCTGTACAGTCGTACTGGAGAAAACAGTGATGTTATCAGCTTGTTTTAATTTATCATATAGCAACAATATTGGAAGATCTGTATTATAGTTTATAGAACTAATTAAAAACTAATTCATAAATGTTATTTGTATAATTAGTTGAATAACTTTGATCATAATTTTAGTGTCCCCAACTGAGCAAGCCAAGCCAAGGGCGACCAAAGGAACCCAAACTCCATCAGGGCGTGATGGAGAAAAATAAACCTTGGGAGAAACCAGACTCAGTCGGGGTGCCAGTTCTCCTCTGGCCTATTAACACACCGTGTATGATTATTATTCTGGCAACCTTACAGGTCAGAAATCATATTAGATTGGAATATTCAAAATTTCAGGGTATCCCGGAAGAGATGGGTTTATTTAGGATGGGGCGTCGATTACACAAGAGTATGAATACATGAAAGATCGGAGTTAGTGCGCCGGAGACGGGTTTATGAGCATGTCGTGCCGGTGAGGCAAACTCAGAGGAGACATCAATTGACACAGTCAATTGGATGAATGAATGAACAAGAGGGCTGGCTGGCTGGATGAATGGATGATGAATAAAAAAGATAGATGGATGAATGGATGATAAATAAAAAAGATAGATGGATGAATGGATGATGAATAAAAAAGATAGATGAATGAATGAATGAATGAATGAATGAATGAATGAATGAGGGCTGGCTGGATACACTGTAAAAAAACAAGAGGGCTGGCTGGATACACTGTAAAAAAATACCCATCAAATTTACGGTAAAAAAACGGCAGCTGTGGTTGCCAGAACTTTACCGTAAAAAATACGACAGTAACGTTTTAGGTTTTACGGGACAACAGCATATAATTTAAAGGTTTATAATGCGGTAATTACGGTTAAAACTGGTTTATTTTACAGTTAAAAACCCTATAATTTGAAAGTTTATATAGAAATAATTACACAGTACACTATAAAACAATAATGGTAAAAAAAAATATTGAACCGAAATATTAAATTACCAACTTTCAATTGAAATGCTAATATCTGTTATTTTCCTTTTATATAATTTGACAATCACAAATTATAGTGGTGATGAGAATCACATGATGAAACAAAGCTCATCACACGCAGCTTTTGGAGGGACAATATTAACATATAGAAGGTGCACATACAAACACTAAACACCAAACACCATCATGGTAGCACAAATGATGTTTTAAAAATGCAATAAACATTAATTTAACAACATTAGATGTAAAATAAAACCTTAATGTACATAAGTGATTAGAAAAAACTAAGAAGAAAAATAGTTAATTCAATGAAAATGCATCAAATGCGAAGTGTCATGTGGGGAATTCTGGGAATGTCAATTTACGTTTTTTCACTGTAAATTACACAATGCCTGTTCTTTTTCACTTCGAAAAACTGTAAATTTAATGGTATTTTACTGTAAAATAAAATAAAATGTATAAATCTTTAAATTATACAGTTTTGAACTGTAAAATAAATGTTTTTTAACCGTAATTATTACATTATAAACCTTTAAATTATATGCTGCTGTCCCGTAAAACCTTAAACGTTACTGCCGTATTTTTTACGGTAAAGTTCTGGCAACCACAGCTGCCGGTTTTTTACCGTAAATTTTATGGGGATCTTTTTTACAGTGTACACTGTTATTTTTACAGGAAAATGCTGGCAGCTGTATTACCAGAGAATTATGAAACTATGCGCACTATGAAATTCAAAATTAAGTCTGTGGTTAGAGGAGGCACAGTTTTTTTTTTAATTAAAAATAAATAGAAAACCAGTAAGTATTACATTAAAATGTAAAGCATAAGATTTATGTATGTAAACTGCATAAACATTTTTTAATGCATTTGGATTATTTTTACATAGACAAATTAATAAACTGAAGGTGATTGATATATGGCAGTTATACGTAAATGAAACGGTTAGGAATTATGTAAAAGTACACAGAAAAACACCCATGTTAAATTAACACTTCCTTGTGTTGATGTGTATGCTCACTACTGAGTTAAAGTACCATTGAAGCAGTGTTGAAGTTAAAGAGATAATTAATGGATGATTGAGCATTAATGATGAACACCTGATGATAATGAGCACAATCACTGAAGGAAAGAGAAACACGAGAACTACAGCTGACTTCAGCCACAGCTTTAGATGAAATCAACTGAAGATAAAAGAAGACATTAAATCTCTGAAGATCCCATCAGAGGATTAAATAACTCCACAAACAACATTACCAGCTTCACGCATTACTAACCAGACTGATTTTATTGTTGTAATTTATGTTTTAATTAAAATAATAGTTTTATATGAAGTCACCATGATGGTGAGAAGTGTTTGCTTTAGTTGGGCTCTTGGCCCTTGACTCTCCAACATTAGTTTTCTGGCTGCTTTAACTGTGTTTATAAAGCACTTTTGTTATGGCATGGAAAGTCAAAAACCATGGCCAGGTGATCTGGCTCTTTAATGATGATTAAATTAATCATCATGTAGTGGCTGAATCACTAAACTCATTCAGATTCTAATGCTCTGGTTATAGAGGTAATGTGTTAATTGTGTAGTATGCATAGTAAAAGCCATGTGGTTTACATTATAAACTCATGCATTGTTGTGGCAATCAAACAACTTGCAGTACCAAAAAAAAAAAAGGTTTAATCTACAGCATTATTTAGACAAACACAGACATCAAGAATCAGTGTGTGCATCTCTACAATGGTGACAAAAAAAAAAAAAAAAATCACAATTCAGATGCATAATTTATTCATGCCGCAATGCATGCTGGGACTCATTGGAGAGTTTTGATTGGTGGTACCCAGCATGCACTGCAGCATTAAGCTTTTCATTGATTGTCACCATTGTTGAGATTCATACACTGATTCTTGATATCTGTTTGTGTCTAATGATTGCCATAGATTAAAACCTTTTGTGCACAATTTTTTTTTAAATTCTGCATATTAGATTGCCACAACAGCGCTCATGCTATAGAATCAACTGGCCACTATTATGATAAAACAAAATTAATAACACATAAACAGAGTCTTAAGCCCCGTTTCCACCACAGGAACTTTACCCAGGAACTAGGAACTTTGGGTGGTACTTTGTGTGTTTAGACCGCAGGAACCAGGGTCTAAATGAAGTTCCGGGTAAATATTTCCCCCTCCAAACGGCCCTGCTCGCGAGGTAGTACTTTTTCAAAGTTCAGGAACTTTCGAGGGCGGGACTTGGGCGCTGAACATGCTGATTGGTTGAGCTCACGCAGCATTTTAGTTCAACCGGCATTTTTAAAAGTCTTTTGCGAGGTTCGTTCTGCGTTCAGTAAATATCAGTCTTGCTCTCTGTCTTGTGGCGCGCGGTCGTCTCAGCAATCTCACGTTCAATGTCCGTAATAGCTGATAATAATATACATTGTCATTTTAAATCTAGCTTTACAAGCTTTCTGAATATGCTGCATGCTGCTGAATCTGCATATTAGTGCTCTTTTCTGTCGTTGTTAATTACCTCTTTAGTAAACCTATACATAACCAGCAAAAGCAGCACAGCTTGAATCTCTTCCATACTCGTTATTATTATTTTTTTCACCATGTTAACGACCTGACCGATTACTTTTAAGTGTGTGTCCTTACATGACGTGACAGCGCGCGCCGCGCTCATGTTGACAAGAGAGGAAAGCTCATTTTTCTGAGGGGTAAACTTTTTATTTCGTAAGTTATGAAGATAATGTTGGAGTAATGACACAGCGTATATTGCCCCAGGCAGTTTTTACTTTAACTGCGCCTGACAGAAGATTTTTTTTTTCTGAGATGATTATTACACTTTACAACAAATAGATATAAATAATACTGTTTTAGTCCTGGTGGCCGTTAAGAGTTGCTATGGCTACAGTTAACACACTCCAGCTGCTGGAGAAAACAGCGCTGACATTTTTGATGCGGCAGACGAACTGCATGTGACAAAATGATTGCGATTGAAAGTCATCACATGTAAACACCAGATCGGTTTAGATAACGTCTCATGTAAACAGTTCACTAAATCTTTCAATCGGTACACTTAAAAATGATTACTGTCCGTCACTGATTTGGAGGAGCAGTCGCGCGCAGTCCTACATCACCGGACTAATTTGCCTAATCTTCTTGGAACTTTATCGCGGTGGAAACGCAGACAGCTGCAGGTCTGGGGGGGAGAAAAGTTCCTGTAAAAAAGTTCCTGGTACAAATTGTTCCGGGTAATTTTATTGGAAACGGGGCTTTAGACTCTGAACAAGACCAGTGATCACTAGATGATGATTATATAATCATGAACAAAGAGACAAATCATCTGACCTTGTGTTTTCTTGGCTTTCCATGCTGTAACTAAAGTGCTTTATAAACACAGTTAAAGCAGCCAGAAAACTAATGTTGGAGAGTCAAGGGTCAAGAGCCCAACTAAAGCACACACTGCTCACCATCATGGTGACTTCATATAAAACTATTATTTTCAATAAAACATCAACATCCACAGAAATAAAGTCAGTCTGGTTAGTAATGCATGAAGCTGGTAATGTTGTTTGTGGAGTTATTTAATCCTCTGATGAGATCTTCAGAGATTTAATGTCTTCTTTTATCTTCAGTTGATTTCATCTAAAGCTGTGGCTGAAGTCAGCTGTAGTTCTGGTGTGTCTCTTTCCTTCAGTGATTCTGCTCATTATCATCAGGTGTTCATCATTAATGCTCAATCATCTCTTAATTATCTCATTAATTTCAACACTGGTTCAATGGTACTTTAACTCATTAGTGAGCACACACATGAACGCTAGGAAGTGTTCATTTAACGTCTGCGATTTTTCTGTGTACTATTTCATAAATCTTAACTGTTTAATTTACGTGTAACTGGGATTTATCAATCACATTCAGTTTATTAATATAGTTAAATAAATCTTACCTGTTTCATTTATAAATGATTTACAAATAAGATTCTTATTACTGATTCTTAGATAGTGATTCTTAGTAAGTTGATTAATTTGTTTGTTAAAATTACATAATCCAAATGCATGGAACATTTATATGCAATTCAAATACATGTTTAGACATTTTTTAAATGCATAAACGTGTAAAGTGACTTACATTTTTAAGATTAACAAAAAATTGTAATTGTCAACAATATTTGCATGTCAAATCAACAAACTAGTTTTTACAGTATTTTCTCAAAAAACGTACAGGTTTTTAATTCCAATATTTGTAGTTTTATCAAATAAAATTTTATTATAATCACATGTTGTAAATATAACAAAACATTCTGTTTAATAGTTTACAAAATGTCACTGTGATTCAAACAAAAAAATATGCTTTTGGGTTTTCTATAATTTTCTGTTGGGATTTTACATTGTTTTTCAGTAAATTTCACTGGCATTAGGTTAGATCTATTGCAGTTATTCACCGTATATAGTAAGGAAACTTTGTGTTAACCAAAAAACAGTTTTTAACTGTAGCATTTTTACAACCGTTGACCGTTAAAATCACAATCATTTTTTACAGTGTAGATGGATGGATGGATGGATGGATGGTGCGATGGATGGATGGACAAACGGACAAGATTGATGGATATATGGATTGATAAAAAGACAAGATGGATGGATGTATTGATGGATGAATGGATGAACGGACAAGATGGATGGATGGATTAATGGATGGATGGGTATTGATGGATGGCCAAACGGACAAGATGGATGGATGGACAAACGGACAAGATGGATGGATGAATGGATAAGAAGGATGAATGGACAAAAATAAATGATGGATGAATGGACAAGATGGATGGATGGATGGATGGATGGATGGATGGATGGATGGATGGATGGATGGATGGATGGATGGATTAACAGACGAATGGACAAAGATGGATGGATGGGTGATGGATGAATGTACGAATGGACAAGATAGAAGGGTGGATGGATGGATGGATGGACAAGATGGATGGATGGAGGGATGGACAAGATGGATGGATGGATGGATGGATGGATGGATGGATGGATGGATCTAAAAAAGATGGATGGATGGATGAATGGATGGATGTAAAAAAGATGGATGGATGGATGGATGGATGTAAAAAAGATGGATGGATGGATGGAGGGATGGACAAGATGGATGGATGAATGGACGTAAAAAAGATGGACGGATGGATGGATGGATGGGCAAACAGACAAGATGGATGGATGGATGGATGGATGGACAAGATGGATGGATGGATGAATGGATGGATACAAAAAAGATAGATGGATGGGCAAACGGACAAGATAAATGGTTGGGTGGATGGATGGATGGAGGGATGGACAAGGTGGATGGATGGATGTAAAAAAAGATGGATGGATGGATGGATGGATGGATGGGCAAACGGACAAGATGGATGGATGGATGAATGAATGAATGAATGGATGGATGGGTATATTGATGGATAGACAAACGGACAAGATGGATGGATGGATGGATGGACAAACAGACAAGATGGATGGACAAATGAACAAGAAGGATTCTTGTTCATTTGTCATTCATATTTCACACATTCATATTAAATGGCATTTAATATAATATACCATAACATGACATATAATATAATATAATATAATATAATATAATATAATATAATATAATATAATATAATATAATATAATATAATATAATATAATATAATATGGTCTCAGGCAGCGTAGTGTACGGCAGTGATAAGGGTTTAGTTTGTGTTTAACCAACACGCGATCTTATGGTTGCTAGGAAACGGAAACGCTCCTCACTAGAACCGGAATGAAGCCACAAATAATGAGCTCCTTTCCGTCGAGTCTTCACATTAAAAGTAGTAAGAGCATCGTATCCTATAATATTAAACAAAAAGTTTAAATATAAACAACGGCTAAATAAAATGTACTTAATGTGAGTGGTATTATTCAATTTTAAAGTGGTAACATACTTAATAATCTCGTTAATAATAAACCGATTTTGTTATGAAGTATTTGCATCTCAACTGACAAAAAAAAAAGAAAAAAAAAAGCAAATTAATTAAAACAAGTAAGAAACAGAACACGGAATTAATTAAAACGAACACATTTAAACGACATAGGACATAATAGACTCTGATATGGAGGTGAGACTTTTATTTTGAAACATGAAGGATGCATATGATGTGTGACTTCACAGGGTGTCAGTTTGAAACCGTTTGGGAGCGTAAAATAGCAACAAGTGCACAATCACAGCCACAGACAACACTACAAGAAGACATTATTATGATTGTTCATATGGGTTTTGTGCTCGACAAGTACTGACACGTATTTGCGTATACATTAGCACTCTATATTAACATATCACAGAAGTCAAAAACAGAAGCAGCGCTTCTCAATATTTGTGAGTGAGTTCTGCTAACTGGTGAGTTCATATAAAATATGTACACTAACTACAACGAATGCTAATTATGTATTCATACGAATTTTAAAAACGTGTCACTGAACTGTATTTCTGTTGGCTGACAAATCATGATATCTGTCAATTGTGTCTGTCTATTATATAACGTTATTATATAGTCTGTGCTATGATGATGACCTAAAACTGCATTACTTCTGAAGTGAACACTAAAGTGCAGGAGGTTTTCATTTGTCAGGAGCAACATGAGTGACCAAGACTGCTTCGGTATTCTGGACTCTGAGTTTGATCATTACCTGGTAGACATGAAGCCGTATGTGCTTAAACTGACACACAAGACAGGTGAGAATACACACACACACACACACACACACACACACACACACACACACACACACACACACACACACACACACACACACAGTTTTTGTGACATATGGGGACATTCCTTAGGCATAATGGTTTTTATACTGTACAAACCGTATTTTCTATTTACACTGCCCCTGCCCCTAAACCTACCCATCACAGGAAACATTCTGCATTTTTACGTACATATGTTGTATATATATATATATATATATATATATATATATATATATATATATATATATATATATATATATATATATATATATATATACAACATATGTACATAAAATGCAGAATGTTTCCTGTATATATATATATATATATATATATATACAGCTTATTTTAATGTATCATGCAGCAAGAATGTTGGCAGATCAGTATTATAGTTTATATTTCACCCTCTCCTTGTAATACCTATGTTATACCCATGTCATTATACACATTTGTGTCCTAATATGTCACAAAAACATGCCCACACACACACACACACACACACACACACACACACACACACACACACACACACACACTGGTGTCAAAAGTTGAGACACAAAAAATACTATAAAGACAGTAATATTGTGAAATATGTCTAAAATGTAAAACAGTTGTTTTCTATGTGAATATATAGTAAAATTTTAATTATTTCTGTGATCAAAGCTGTATTTTCACAATCATTACTCCAGTCTTCAGTCACATGACCCTTCAGAAACCCAGTTAAATAAATGTATCAATTATGCTTTTAATTTCTTTAAGTTCTTTGCTTTGATTGGTAGTACAATGTTTCGAAAGCTCTCTACTTCAGATAAATGCTGTTCTTTTGAACTTTCTTTTCATCAAAGAATCCTAAATTGTTTTGCTCAACTGTTTTCAACACTCATAATAATCATAAATGTTTCTTAAGCAGAAAATCATCGTATGAGAATGAGTTGTGAAGGATCATGTGACACTGAAGACTGGAGTAATGATGATTCATTCAGTTTTGATCACAGGAATAAATGACATGTTATAATATAATCACATAGAAAATATTTATTGTACATTTTAATAATATCTCACAATATAACAGCTTTTTGTATTTTCAATCAAATAAACACAGCCTTAGTGGGCTGAAAGGCAGTGTATATACATATAATATTTTTTTACAAAAGAAGTACATTTGTCCATCAGAGCGTCAGCGCTGTGCGCTGTGGATTAAAAAGCTGTGTGATCCTGTGACTTGTGGCTCTGGACTGACTGGTAGGAAGAATCGTAACATGTACGCCCGGCTTCTTCTGCACATGCTCAGAAAGGGAGTTTTAGAGGGTCCCTTTACCCACAAACCTGAAGAGGGCGGCCTCAAGACTCTACCCACGTACATGGTAAATGCTGCAGTGACATTTTAGCTTTCATCTTGATGCGTGTCTTTACCTGGACTTGTATAATAAGGCAACACGAACGTGGTGATTATTGAGCTTTGTTTTCCTATAGTCCATCTATTTTGACGAGCCGTTGTTGGGACGCTCGGAGCAGGAGCAGGGATCTGCAGCGCTGCCGGACTGGGTGTCTGGTGAGTTGGGTCAGGCTGATGGCACATGGTCCACCTCACCCCTCTCAAACACACACAGGTATGACACTGATTCCACCTCCTGTCGGTCTTGACTGCTGTTGAAATGCAATATGATTTATTAAGTGTGTGATTGAGAATTAGGCTCCAGCATTCCCACGATCCTGCATAGGACAAGCAGTTGAATGGATAAATAGTGAGTACCGTCATACTGTATTTCACCCCAAAATCAAAAATAATTTAGAGAAGATATTTTGTAGTTAGACAACAAAGCCTATTTTAGGACAAACAGGCCTTAGATTCACAGGACTGAGTAATTAATATTCATATGTTTATAAAATAAAAACACTCAAAAGTTCATCCTGAAACACTAATGTGATTTTATTTCAAATAATTGTTTTTATTTTTTTCAAAAAATTCAGCTTTGATCACGGGATATAAATGACATTTTAAAACATATTACAATAGATATCAGCTATTTTAAATTGTAATTATATTTCACAATATTAAGGTTTTGACTGTAATTTTGCGACTATATTTTGAGTCAAGCCACCTTCATTTATATAGCGCAGGTCCACCATCTGATCTGGATACGGCGCGGATCCGGCTGACTACTGTAAACCTCGGGATAAACAGAGAGACTAACATTAGCATAGATGCCATTCTTCTTAATATATAAATATATTTAAATATTTTTGAAACATTAAACATTTCAGGGATGCGTTGGTCATGTCCAGGCGCAGGTCCACCATCTGATCTGGATACGGCCCGGATCCGGCCGACTGCAGTAAAACTCAGGATAAACAGAGAGAATAACATTAGCGTAGATGTCTCTTCTTATGATGCAACGAGTACATCAGGTGTTATGGGAAGTGTTCCCTGTTCTGGATGATGTAGTTAATGAAGCCTAAACAATCAGTTAAAGGTCACCTATTATGCAAAATCCACTTTTACAAGGTTTGGATATAAATGTGTGCTGACAGTGTGTGAACACAACCAGCCTACAATGATAAAAATCTACCCACTTCTTGTTTTTTAATCCCCATTAAACCAAAGCAGTCTCATCAGACAATCCGGTTTGATTCTCTGAGGAATGTGACGTCACATTCGCCCACGGCCGCTGACGGACAGCCCTGCGTTACCATAGTTTCCGAAAACAACAGGCCAATCAGAAGAGAAGCTCATGAATATTGCTAATGGTACTTATACTGCAAAAATATATTCTTAAGGACATCAAAACCTAAAATAAAACTCCAGAAAGGTGTACAATATGAGACCTTTAACTGATTTGAATAATAGAAATTGATCATGTTTATGCAAGGTTAAAGAGATGTTTTTTAGTCTTTAGACTGACAGAGTGTGTCTGCTTCCCGAACAATGCTAGGAAGACAATTCCAGAGTTTAAGTGCTAAATAGGAAAAGGATCGACCGCCTGCAGTTGATTTAGATATTCTAGGTATTATAACTGGCCAGAGTTTTGAGACCGCAATAGACGTGATGGAGTATAATGCGTTAAGAGCTTGCTTAAGTACTGGGGAGCTAAACCATTCAATGCTTTGTAAGTAATAAGCAAGATTTTAAAATGTATGTGATGTTTAATAGGGAGCCAGTGTAGTGTTGACAGAACTGGACTAATATGATCATACTTCCTGGTTCTAGTAAGAACTCGATCTGCTGCGTTTTGGACCAGCTGGAGTAGGGGTGTCCATGGTTAACCGATTGACCGATTAACCGTTAAAAATTGCGTAACCGAGTGAAACATTTTGCTCGGTTAAGTGGTGTCAATGACGTGCCTTGAATTTAGTTGTAATATATTTTTTCACCCCTAGAGACCACCAGAGCGCTCCCAGACATTTGTAATATCCACAAGAAGAAGTCATGAGCAGCTTTCTAAGCGGGCAAAGAAAGCGGGCAAAGAAAGCGTGCGGGAGCACTTTAAAAATGAGAGTGACGGGGCAAAATGCAAGTATTGCAATGCAGTGCTTACCGCATTTTACAGGCTATAAGTCGCTCCGGAGTATAAGTCGCATCAGTCAAAAAATGCGTCATGAAGAGGAAAATAACATAAGTCGCACTGGACTATAAGTCGCATTAGGGCAGAAGCAGAGCGGGAGCCACGCGCGCTGTGCATAATGGAGCAGAAGAAAGAAAGTTTGAAGTGAGAAACTTGTGAATGACTAGAGAAAAGCAGAGGTTACTTTAACTGTAATGAAGAAAACAAAAAAATCGCTGACTGAAAGCAAGATGGCCAGAGCTGAAGGGACGAGTCCACAGATGCTTGAACTCTGCCGGGAGAGGCTCAGCCGTGCGAGTCAAACGCTGTGAATCATTCTCGGGCTCGGCTGCATATTTTACTACATGCCCTAATCATGCAGGCACCCTCGCGGCCACTTGCGTTGCTCGTGAACTGGAGCGCATCTCATCCTAATTTAACGAAACTCAGCGTACGCCTCACAGACATGAAATATATCTTAAGAAAGCTTGAAATGTCTTTTAACAATTTAAAACGAAAAGAAATAGGCTACTTTCTGATTATGTAATCCATGATGTGCATTTCTCTCTATAGGCGCGTTCACTACGGAGATGGCGGTCGTCAAATTAATAAACTAAAAATAACCCTGACGCACACTATGGTTAACCGAGTATTAACCGCTAAGGGCCTCGGTTAACGGTTAATGAAAAACTTGAAATAGTGCAGCCCTAAGCTGGAGTTTGTTTATTAAGCGAGCAGGGCAACCACCCAGTAGAGCTTTTCAATAATCTAGCCTTGAGCTCATGAACGCATGCACTAACTGTTCAGCATTTTGCATTGAGAGCATGTGCCGTAATTGACCCTTCCCTAAGCCACACCCGAAAACCGCCACCGGCCAATCGTGGCTTAGCAACCGTAACTAGTCGCGGAAGGTCTGTCAAGCTTTCGAGCGAGGGAAACATGCCGATGCGAACCTGTGCGTATGGATTGTGCAAATTGGATGCCTATCCTAAAAGTTTGGACGCAGGGTGTAATTTTTGTCCTTCCCCAAACATAAAACTGAAGGTAAGAAATGCCAGGCGTGAATCAAGCAGTGTGTGAGAGACCTCGTTCACAACTAACGTTAAATATCGACAGGATTAACAAAAACACCTAAGTTTGCTTCAAGGAACTGAAAAAACATGAGGATTTGACTGATTCAAAGTATTACATATGATGCAGTATATAGACTATAAAAAGGCTTTATTTATTAATTTTATATATCGTTTATAGTTTGTTTAGACAAAATGTGTGCAAATTAAGACCATCATATAAGGATTGTTGTTTATAATATTAATAAAACCCATCATGTTTGAGAGAGTGACTTTCTGTTATAAGGTTTTAGTAACTGTGTGGTTTTTGATGAGTGGCTCAGATCAATATCTCTGGCTAGTGCCAGGTCCAAAGAGTAGATTATAGACACACGACACGTGAGCAGTAGTCCGGCGCGATAAATTTACCGGTAAGCCGGAGAATCATTGCAAAATTTTCAGGCTAATGTCTTGTGTTTATTCCACAAGATTTATTGATAAGCTGTTTGATTTATAATTATTTGATTATTTTCTCATTTTACTCACCCTGTTGTGCATGAACATACGTATGAAGCGGCTGCTGATTGCACTGAGACTAGGCTTTAGCTTCAATTTTAATGAAATTATTCTCTAATCGGTTGCATATGTCGCGGATATATCCTGCGAATGCATACTGCAGTCCGTTTTTTCTTGTTCTCTCAGATATTTCACCTGTTCACCAATAATGACTAATTATCTACTCGGAAATGTCTGACACCGGCGCATACATACTGTAATAGACGTGCCAGAAGTGAAAGCTTGACAGGCGTAGCAACAATAACTAAGGGGGGCGGGGCTTAGCGAAGGGTCAATTTAGATATATTTTTAAGATGGTAGAATCAGTTTTACAGATGCTAGAAACGTGGCTTTCAAATGAGAGATTGGTATCAAAGAGCACACCCAGGTTCCTCACAGAGTTTACTTTTTTTGTTGCTATATTACTGTATTTATACCCTTTTTATTGTCAATTAAAATTTAAAAACATGTAATACCCTTAATTAACTGTCTACAACTATCTTTAATTTATGTGATGCAAAGTACGAATAAAAAAAAACAAAAAACAAAAACAGAAATAATATATATAGTTTTAATTCTTTGTATTCTGTAGGTAATTTAAGTCTAGATTTAGATGTAAAAAATATTCTAAAAGAACACAAATGGTTTTAAGCCTAATTATATTATAAGCCTTTATGGAAGTTTGTTTTTGCCACAGAATAAAAAAATAAAATAAGGTAACACTTTAGTGTGGGGAACACATATTCACTATTAACTACGACTTTTGCCTCAATAAACTCCTAATTTACTGCTTATTAATAGTTAGTAAGGTAGTTTTTGTAGCGTTTAAGTTTAGGTATTGGGTAGGATTAATCAGAATCAGAATCAGAAAGAGCTTTATTGCCAAGTGTGCTTTCACACACAAGGAATTTTTTTTGGTGCTGAAGCTTCCAGTGCACATAAACAATACAATACAACACGGTAATAAAAAATTCTAAGAATAAAAATATGAAGAAAAATATGAACAGTATAAGGTCACGGTTACGTTTAGTCAGAAGACGTAGATTATGAGCATTTACAGTATTTGGGTGGAGAGAATAAATATAAATAATAAATAATATAAGTAATATAAGTAATCACCTGAGTTTAGGAGATATTGCACTAAAAAGTGGGAATAATTGCACTTACAGGCATTTGCCTTGGAGGGGGGGGGGGGGGGGGGGGGTCTTAACTGTTCAAGAGGGAAATGGCCTGTGGGAAGAAACTGTTCCTATGCCTAGATCTTCTAGTGGCCAGTGATCGGAGTCGCCGTCGTTGACGGTAACAGTTCAAACAAGAGGTGTCCGGGGTGAGTGGAGTCTGTGATGATTTTACCCGCTCTCTTCCTCACTCTGGAAGAGTACAGGTCCTGGAGGGTTGGCAGTTTGGCACCAATAATCCTCTCTGCAGTCCGGATGGTACGTTGCAGTCTCCTGATGTCTGATTTGGTAGCTGAACCAAACCAGACAGTGATGGAGGTGCATATAACCGACTCAATGACAGCTGAGTAGAACTGAATCAGCAGGTCCTGTGGCAGGTTGAACTTCCTCAGCTGACGAAGGAAGTACAGTCTCTGCTGAGCCTTTTTCACATTGGAGTCAATGTGATTGTCCCACTTCAGGTCCTGAGAGATGGTAGTTCCCAGGAACCTGAATGACTCCACTGCGTCCACAGTGCTGTTCATGATGGTGAGTGGGGGGAGTGCTGGGATGTTCCTCCTGAAGTCCACTATCATCTCCACCGTTTTGAGCGCATTCAGCTCAAGGTTGTTATAACTGCACCAGACAGCCAGCTGTTCAACCTTCAGTCTGTAAGCAGACTCGTCACCGTTCTGGATAAGGCAGATGACAGTGGTGTCATCTGCAAATTTCAGAAGCTTGACAGAGGAGTCTTTAGAAGTCCAGTCATTGGTGTACAGGGAGAAGAGCAGTGGGGAGAGAACGCACCCCTGGGGGGCACCAGTGCTGATTGTAAGAGTGCTGGATGTGAGTTTACCCAGTCTCACTCGCTGCTGCCGGTCTGTCAGGAAGCTAGAGATCCATTGACAGATTGAGGATGGTATGGAGAGCTGGGTCAGTTTGGCTGTGAGGAGATCAGGCATGATGGTATTAAAGGCCGAACTGAAGTCCACAAATAGGATCCTTGCATAGGTCCCAGGTCTGTCGAGATGTTGCAGGATATAATGCAGTCCAATGTTGACTGCATCATCCACAGACCTGTTTGCTCTGTAGGCAAATTGAAGAGGATCCAGCAAGGGTCCAGTGATGTCCTTTAGGTGGGCCAATACCAGTCTTTCAAATGACTTCATGACGTGAGAGCAACAGGTCTGTAGTCATTTAGTCCAGTGATTTTGGTTTTTTTTGGGGACGGGAATGATAGTGGAGCGTTTGAAGCAGCTGGGAACTTCACACTGCTCCAATGATCTGTTGAAGATCTGCGTGAAGACTGGGGCCAGTTGGTCAGCGCAGGCTTTCAAACAAGCAGATGAGATGCTGTCTGGGCCTGAAGCTTTCTTGGTCTTCTGTTTTTTGAAGACTCGGCTCACGTCCTCCACACAGACCTTAAGCTCAGGTTGGATGGCAGGAGGGGGGAGAAGAGGGGGTGCAGGAGGTGATGGGATGTAGAGTAAGGGGATGTAGAGTAAGGTCATGCAGAATAAGGCATTAATATGTGCTTTATAAGTAAGGGATAATGTACACCCAGCCGGTTGTTATTGCAGAATAAACCCCGACAGAGGTCTTGCATCACTCTGAAGGGGTTTATTCTGCGATAAAAACCGGCTGGGTGTACATTATCCCGCTTATTACACGGCTACTCAAATAAATAATTATTAAACACAAAATATTGTCTCGAGATTAAATATTTTATTAGCTCTTACACAAAGCTTCTGCGAAGGAAAACAGTTCCAACCTGCTTTAAGCCTTTATCTATTGCTGAAGATTTGCCATATGCCCTTGCTAAATGTTGAAAATGAATGCTGAAAGGGTTAGTTCACCCAAAAATGAAACCAAGCCTATGATTTACTCACCCTCAAGTTATCGTAGGTGTATATGGCATTCTTCTTTCAGACAAATACAATCGGAGTTATATTTAAAAAGTCCAGGCTAACGTTAATCCCAGCAGTAGTTGTAGTTGTGTTTGAAGTCCATAAAAAAATGCAGCTGTCCGTCAAATAACGTGCTCCACACGACTCCGATGGGTTAATAGAGCCTTCTAATTCGAATCGACGAGTTTGTGTAAGAAAAAGATCTATATTAAAAACGTTATAAAGGAAACCTGCCTTGAAGTCTTCCATTGTAACCCACGACTGTTTAAGCCACAAGATGGCGCCAGCGTTAAGCATAGAAGTAATACCGGTCAAGATAACTTGTAGTACCCGGATGAGCGGTTGTTATCTGGAAATAACATACCGCTGGAATGCGCGATTGACCAATCAGAATCAAGTATTTCACAGAGCCGTGTAATAAGTACTAATAAACAGCCAATATCCTAGTAATATGCATGCTAATAAGCAACTAGTTAATAGTTAATAACTGAACCTTAAAATAAAGTGTTAAAAAAGATAATTGCAACCTTTTATCTTACAATTATGAGTTTATATCTCACTATTCTGACTTAATAACTCACAGTTGTGAGAAAAAAAAGAGATGTTATTTTGTCGTGTTGCTCTTGGTGTGAAAAGGTCTTGAAACCTCAACTATGCCAGGCAAAATCACTGCCGAAGACGCATGCATGTGTTTAGCCACACGAGGCCTGTGTTGTTCATGACTCAAAGAGCCCATTGACCCTCCGAGCTGAAGATTAAACTGTTTTTTCTGAAATCAGAGCTCTCACAATCGGAGCAGTCAGCAGATAGAGGAAGCCTGGACTTGTGCTTCAGTGCTCCATTTGGAGAAGACCATTAAAGGCATTTAGATCACAGACTCAAGTCCTGCTGGAGAAAATTGCAGCCGTGTCTTTTATGTGTCGCTCTCATTTAGATCAGATTAAAGCGTCGAGCTCTCGGCTCTTCTCTGATGTGGCTGTGTTTGCTTTCAGTCAGTCAGGTGGTGATATAACAGCTCTTCTGCTTTTGTGGTTTTCATGGGAACTTTTGTTTTTTTTTGTCTTTAGCCCGTTGCTATTGAACACTGTTTGAAGTTTTAATGTTTTTGCATGCAATCATTATATCTAACTGTTACATATGAAACACACATGGTGGTTTTCTGGAGGGGGTGTCTAAACCATTTTAGACACTTTATTTCAGCCTGGATATGGCCATTTCAGATGGTTGATGCAAAATGATATATGAAAATGTTAAATTAGATGATTATAACAAAAACAAGAACAAGTCTGAGTCATATTTCACCTTAACCAAAAGGAAGGAAAATAAAACAAAATGAATTTTCCCTCTTAGGACCATTAAGATGAGACACTTCAGGTGAAATCTTTTTAGAAATCTCCACTTCAGTAGCACTTACTTACGCTTACATAAGTTTTTATTCGCCAATGCTTTATTCCTTCTGAACGTTGAGGGGGTTGTTCATACATCATTATTCCAAAAAATGTCTTTTTATTATTATTTATTTGTTAAAAAGACATAAAAATTGCCTCTGTAAAAACCTTTAGCTGTGATACTGTATGTCAGTAGAATTAAATGTTTAATTAGTGCATTTTTAATGAGATAATACCTTATTTGCATATTTAACATAACACTTCAGAAGCTTGTAATACTTAATGCACTGTGATAAATCAAGTGGGGAAGAGTGGTGATATCTTTTAGTTAACACTTTGACTCCATTCTCCAGTAGTGTCTAAAACATTTTTGCACCACTATTATTTCCATGACAATGAGCAAATGCCTGATCTGTGTGTGTGTGTGTGTGTGTGTGTGTGTGTGTGTGTGTGTGTGTATACGCAGATCAGGCATAACATTATGACAGGTGAAGTGAATAACACTGATGATCTCTTCATCACAGCTCCTGTTAGTGGGTGGGATATATTAGGCAGCAAGTGAACATTTTGTCCTCAAAGTTGATGTGTTAGAAGCAGGAAAAATGGGCAAGCGTAAGGATTTGAGTGAGTTTGACAAGGGCCATTGTACTAGCTAGATGACCAAAATCTCCAAAACTGCAGCTCTTGTGGGCTGTTCCCGGTCTGCAGTGGTCAGTCTCTATCAAAAATGCTCCAAGGAAGGAACAGCGGAGAACCGGCCACAGGGTCATGGGCGGCCGAGGCTCATTGATGCACGTGCGGAGTGAAGGCTGCGCCGTGTGGTCCGATCAAACAGACGAGCTACTGGAGCTCAAACTGCTCAAGAAGTTAATGCTGGTTCTGATTGAAAGGTGTCAGAATACACAGAGCATCACAGTTTGTTGTGTATGGGGCGGCATAGCTGCAGACCAGTCAGGGCGCCCATGCTGACCCCTGACCCCGCAGAAAGCACCAACAGTGGCACGTGAGCATCACAACTGGATCACGGAGCAATGGAAGAAGGTGGCCTGGTCTTAGGAATCAGGTTTTCTTTTACATCTCATGGATGGCCGGGTGTGTGTGTGTTGCTTACCTGGGGAACACATGGCCCCAGGATGCACTATGGGAAGAAGGCGAGTCGGCAGAGGCAGTGTGATGCTTTGGGCAATGTTCTGCTGGGAAACCTTGGGTCCTCCATCCATGTGGATGTTACTGTGACACGCACCACCTACCTAAGCATTGTTGCAGACCATGTGCACCCTTTCATGGAAACGGTATTCCCTGGTGGCTGTGGCTCTTTCAGCAGATAATGCTCCTGCCACAAAGCAAAAATGGTTCAGGAACGGTTTGAGGAGCACAACAATGAGCTTAAGGTGTTGACTTGGCCTCCAAATTCCCCAAATCTCAATCCAATCGAGCATCTGTGGGATGTTCTGAACAAACAAGTCCGATCCATGGAGGCCCCACCTCACAACTTACAGAACTTAAATGATCTGTTGCTAACATCTTGGTGCCATATAGCACAGCACACCTTCAGAGGGTCTAGTGGAGTCTATGGCTCAGGGCTGATTTGGCAGCAAAATGGGGACCAACACAATATTACATCATAATGTATGGCTGATCGGTGTAATTTCTATGTTTTTTTTTCTTACATTATGTAAATTAGCTTGTGAAATGTCTTTAATTGTCATAAAATAATGGCAATTACACAACACTCAAAATAAAGCTTTCAAAAGGAGGTTTTCGCCATAAAAGAACCATTATTGCTTCTCCAAAGAACCATTATTTTCATAGTTTGAAGAACATTTTAATAATCTCAATAACCTTTTTTCAAAAAACCTCTTGTTGAATAGGAAGGCTATGAATGTTTATAGTACAGTATTTTCAGAGTGTTGACAGCTCCATGTTTGTCCACCTGATGGCGTTCTTTACTTAAATTTGTCTCTTGAAACATATCAGCTGAGTTTAGAGAGGCTTAAACACATGTGTGTAAAACAGATCTGAGAGCACTAAGAGATGTTCTCAGAAATGTCTGTTGATGTGTGTTCAGTGCCTTGTTTTGTTTTGCAGTTTTATTTGTTAATGTATGAACTGTAGATCGTTTGCTGAGGCACGCTTCACTATTATTGTTGCTCATGCATAAATCCTGCAGTGCCTAGCAGTGTCTTAGCGACTCCTCACCCTCAGTGCTTCTCAACCACAGGCCACCACAGGCTTCACAGTGGCTGCAGGATGACTTAAAAGTATTTCAATTTCTATTATTAATACATTTAAAAACAACAACACATGAAATTAAAATCAATATGTAATTATTTTTTACTTCTCAATAGCTTGAAACTTCTGGAATCACGAAATGAAATGGTGAAAATAGCAGCGTTGTTATTTGATTGGAGCACAAAAACAGAAAATATTATAACCTATTTGGGGTTATTATAACTATTAAAACCTATTTCAGCCTTCAAATATTGTACTGGACATTGAGGGGCCTTCGAGTCGAAATGATTGAAAACCAATGGCAGCCTTAATATAGTGGTATAATGGAAAAACTAAAATATCTGGAAACTAAAAACCCATGGTAGACCAAAAGAATTCACCCAAATATTACAGCAAAAATAATAATAATCTAATTTAATGATATTGCTGAAATGTTGATGCATTGCAGCATGTATACATGATGTAGTGGTTACTGTTATAAGAATATTATTTTGCTTTTTTATGGCTTTTTTGTTGTTTTGTCATTATTATAAGTTATTTGTTGAGTTGTGAATTGTGATGTCAAGAGCTCATCTTTCTGCATTTTTTGGTTGTCACCATTCTTGAAGTTTGGGTGTCAAGTGTCAATGTAAATTAAGTTATTGGCTGAAATGTGACATTTTGCATTCAGTCCGCATTTAGAACAAATGTAAATTTAGCAAAGCAAACTTAGGACAATTTTAAGATAGTAGTCAAGATCTGAAGCCATCAGGTTGCGTCACATTTTTTAAAGAGTTTTCTCAGCAATTCCTAGTTTTTAATACAAGTCAGCTTAATTTATATAGCTCTTTTTACATTATGGATTGTTTCAAAGCAGCTTCACAGTGATAACAGGAAACTAATGGAAGAGTTTTGGCTGTACTAGCCTGACAGGCCAGACCCACATCAAGATGTTTGGTCTGGAAACTCACCATTGACAGCTCAATCTGAGGGGCGGATTAACGGTTGTCTTTCGAACTCCCTCTGCACAGCGTATACGCAATTTGATAGCGCTACAACCAACCAGAGCTAGTTGAAAGATTAAACTTTTGCCGTATCCGGTCGGCAAAACTCAGAACACATCTTCCCTTCTTAAGAATGACTTCAGTGCCGTTCTTTGTTCTTTTCTCAGAGAAAAGCTTAACTCCAAGTCTTCCAGAGTCGCGGTCTAAGCTGATTCGAAAGGCCGCCGCCGTTCACCAGTTTCTATGTTTACTAGAAGCACGCAAAGGCAACTCGGCCGTCATTATGTTAAGCCCCACCCACCGACTCGGGATTGGCCCGACCAGAGTTTGGCGTTTACAGTATAACTGTATTGAGAGTTGCTAGACGACACTCACGGCAGATTAGGTTTGCTGCCGCTAGGGTGCGTCTAGATTTCTAGGCTTTGGCTGAACAGCAGCTCTAAAAAAAAGTTATTGTCTAGCTAAAGTAAGTTTTTGATTTGATTCATTTCTGTTGTAAATAATCATGAGTTATTTACTTTGGGGCAACTCCTTTACACAACACCATTTTCAACTAAATAAAAAAACTTAAAGGGTTAGTTCACCCAAAAATGAAATAGATGTCATTAACTCCTCTCCCTAATGTCGTTCCTCACCCGTAAGACCTCCGTTCATCTTCAGACACAGTTTAAGATATTTTATATTTAGTCCAAGAGCATGATTCGGGTCGCCAATGTCACGTGATTTCAGCAGTTTGGCAGTTTGACGCGAACAGAACTGCTGAAATCAAGTGACATTGGTGACCCGAATCATTGATCGATTCCCTGATTCATTAACCGTTTGATTCTTTTTGGAGGCACATGAAGGAGGAAGACAATGCTGAATAAAATCGTAGTTTTTGTTATTTTTGGACCAAAATGTATTTTTGATGCTTCAAGAGACTCTAATTAACCCACTGATGTCCCATATGGACTACTGCGATGATGTTTTTATTCCCTTTCTGGACATGGACAGTATAGTGTGCATACACTTAGATACGCTCTCAGACTAAATATAAAATATCTTAAACTGTGTCTGAAGATGAACGGAGGTCTTACGGGTGTGGAACGACATTAGGGGGAGGAGTTAATGACATAAATTTCATTTTTGGGTGAACTAACCCTTTAAGTTCTGGCTGTTCATTTGCATCATGGCAACAGTGTTTGGTGGCTTGAGAACCCAAACTTTGAAATAGGTTTTGAAATAGTTTAGAAACGAGACCGTAATCATCTTTGTGTTAACTTCCAAAAACGTGAATCTGTGAGAACGGTGATGGCATGCACGTAAGCATTACGTGTTTAGTCTGTAGGCAAGCACATTGAATACATGTGTGCGCACGTGCATCGTTTCTCTTTTCAAAATGACCGCCAAGTTACTTGTCTGGCATGCATAATACAGCGTTTTTAGTTCAGGCAGGACCTCTTTGCGAAATAAAATGTATTGACAATGTTTGGATATGGCAAAAGGCTCCAAGTGCTCGAGCTGAGATACATCCTTGAAACATAAATCCCAAGCCTTCAAATAACCAAAAGTGTCTAAGCATATTTTACTGAAGGAGATACAATGATGATAAAGATTTTCTACACAGAACCCAATTATCAATTATGAAGATGCTAGGAGGTGAAGGGGTGCAAATGTCTGTGTGACAGACCGAGGAACATGAGTTTGAATGAGCTTAAATACTATAGTTGCTTATAGTAGGTGAAGTAATAAATCAGCCGAGGACCAGTCTTAAAGAAAAAAAAATTAGATGACTTACTTTTAAGACTAGTCTTAAGTGGTATATGCAACCGGCCTCTGATCTGGACACGGCCTGGATCTGGCCGACTGCAGTAAACTTCTGGATAAACAGAGAGACTATCAGCGTGGATGCCACTCTTCTTATGATGCAACGAGTACATCAGGTGTTATTTGAAGTGTTCCCGGTTCCGGCTGACCTAGTTAATGCAGCCTAATAATCATTTAGCAATTGATAATGTTTTATGTGTATGCCATAGTAAAGAGACGTGTTTTTAGTCTAGATTTAAACTGACAGAGTGTGTCTGCTTCCCAAACAATGCTAGGAAGACTATTCCACAGTTTAGGTGCTAAATAGGAAAAGGATCGACCGCCTGCAGTTGATTTAGATATTCTAGGTATTATCAACTGGCCAGAGTTTTGAGACCGCAATAGACGTGAAGGAGTATAATGTGTTAAGAGCTCGCTTAAGTACCGGGGAGCTAAACTATTTAGTGCTTTGCAAGTAATAAGCAAGATTTTAAAATGTATGGGATGTTTAATAGGGAGCCAGTGCAGTGTTGACAAAACTGGGCTAATATGATCATACTTCCTGGTTCTAGTAAGAACTCGAGCTGCTGCGTTTTGGATCAGTTGGAGTTTGTTTATTAAGCGAGCAGGGCAGCCACCCAGTAGAGCATTACAATAATCTAGCCTTGAGCTCATGAACGCATGCACTAACTGTTCAGCATTTTGCATTGAGAGCATGTGCCATAAATTTGATATTTTTTAAGATGGAAGAATGCGCTTTTACTGATACGGTTTTTCAGTGTATCAAATACACTAGCACTGAAAACACCTGAGCAACCGCATAGCAACGCCCTGGCAACCTCCTATAACACCCTAGCAGCGCCTTAACGTCTCGTCACATTTAACATCGTTCTGCATATTTTCGCTGGTGAAATCCAATAAGGAGTTCATAGGAGTTCACATGATTTGTAACTGTAAGTACAGGGCGAAAGATTTCCCCATGAAGATTTCCCATCGACTTCACTTGGTAATGCTATTTTATGTGACTTCTTTGTGAGCTGTGCTTCATGTATCGCTAGGCTTTTGACTATACAAAAAGAGTGACATTTTGCCAATGTGACTGCACCTTTAGTAGTAAGTAATGCACTTACTACCAATGACAACATATAAGTAGCTTCCTAACAACACCATAGCATTAGTAACCATCCAGAACTCACATGTTCAGATCATCTAAAGACCTAGTTGCCATAGTTTCCTCATGTGAACCTCCCCGTCTGTCTGTTTGGGTTTTAAATGCTCATTGGAAACATTAGCCAGAGTCTCCAACCGTTGCCAAATGCGACAGCGGCAGCGACAGCCATAAGAGACATCAGATGTGTTCCCGAGTCCAAGGTTTGAGTCAAGTACGCATGAATGCTTTGGCCTTGTGTTTTTAAGTGGTGTGGATGAGGACGTGTCCCTGAGACTGGGGCCGTTCTGAGCAGCTGCAGGTCAGGGCATGGGCTTTAATCAGGACGCGGGGCAGCAGCACCTCCACGATCTGCCCCCACAGCTCTTTGATCCCTCACTCTCATCTGATTCAATTATCCCCATCCACCTGTTAACGGCCAGGCGCCAATCACAATGGCTGGCCTCATCTGACATCTCAAAGGGAAGGTGTGTGTGTGTGTGTGTGTGTGTGTGTGTGTGTGTGTGTGTAGAATGCATGCAGTCCAGCAGATTTAGCTGCTGTGCCCTTTTAGATCTGTTCTTTGATGTAGTGTGCAAACAGAGCCACACACACATACACTCACCTAAAGGATTATTAGGAACACCATACTAATACTGTGTTTGACCCCCTTTCGCCTTCAGAACTGCCTTAATTCTGCGTGGCATTGATTCAACAAGGTGCTGAACGCATTCTTTAGAAATGTTGGCCCATATTGATAGGATAGCATCTTGCAGTTGATGGAGATTTGTGGGATGCACATCCAGGGCATGAAGCTCCCGTTCCACCACATCCCAAAGATGCTCTATTGGGTTGAGATCTGATGACTGTGGGGGCCATTTTAGTACAGTGAACTCATTGTGATGTTTAAGAAACCAATTTGAAATGGTTAGAGCTTTGTGGCATTGGTGCATTATCCTGCTGGAAGCAGCCATCAGAGGATGGGTACATGGTGGTCATAAAGAGATGGACATGGTCAGAAACAATGCTCGGGTAGGCCGTGGCATTTAAACGATGCCCAATTGGCACTAAGGGGCCTAAAGTGTGTCAAGAAAACATCCCCCACACCATTACACCACCACCACCAGCCTGCACAGTGGTAACAAGGCATGATGGATCCATGCTCTCATTCTGTTTATGCCAAATTCTGACTCTACCATCTGAATGTCTCAACAGAAATCGAGACTCATCAGACCAGGCAACATTTGTCCAGTCTTCAACTGTCCAATTTTGGTGAGCTCAAGCAAATTGTAGCCTGGAGGCCTGCAAATTTGTTGTGGAGATGAGTGGTACTCGGTGGGGTCTTCTGCTGTTGTAGCCCATCCACCTCAAGGTTGTGCGTGTTGTGGCTTCACAAATACTTTGCTGCATACCTCGGTTGTAACGAGTGGTTATTTCAGTTAAAGTTGCTCTTCTATCAGTCTGAATCAGTCGGCCCATTCTCCTCTGACCTCTAGCGTCAACAAGCAACAAGGCAGCATACTGGATGTTTTTTTCCCTTTTCACACCATTCTTTGTAAACCCTAGAAATGGTTGTGCGTGAAAATCCCAGTAACTGAGCAGATTTTGAAATACTCAGACCGGCCCGTCTGGCACCAACAACCATGTCACGCTCAAAATTACTTAAATCACCTTTCACCTTTCACACCCCTAAATGCATTGAAGCAACTGCCATGTGATTGGCTGATTAGAGAATTGCATTAATGAGAAACAGGTGTTGCTAATAATCCTTTTGATGAGTGTGTGTGTGTATATATATATATATATATATATATATATATATATATATATATATAACAAATTCATCACACCTAACATTACAGATTTTCCATAATCTCCATATTAATGTAGATTAATAATGTTTTTCTCAATTTTAGCCAGTAATTATAGCCATTCAGCATTAAAGATAAAGCTATCAAAAGCTAGCAATTTTAACATAATGCTTTAAAAGCAATCTTCACATAAACCCATAAATGTCACATTGACCTGCCCTTCAATATATAAGGGCTATTTTTTTTCTTGGCCCCGTCAGACCTGTTCAGATTTGTGTTTGCCCTATCAAAATGCACAAAAAGTTATTGTTTTCATTGTTGTTGACCCATGTAACCTTGTAAAGTAGGTCTAACAGGTTGGATATAAACAGAAGTTGAATAACGTTATCAAACACTTTACAGTCTTCCCTGCATGAATTATAAATTAAATATAGATTGATCCTTATTAAAGCCCCAAAAGTTATTCAGAACCCGCCTCAAATCATCCTAGGTGGATATGAATTTTATATTGGGAGCTTTATACTGGGAGTGAATGGCGGTCCTGGATATGAAGTCCAAAAAAGTGCATCCATGGTGCAGCAAAGTGATGAGTTTTTGTAAAAAATGTATCCATATTTAAAAGTTTATACAATAAAATATCTGGCAGACAGCCTATGCAAGTCGACTTACGCCAAGTCAAACGAATCAAACAAATACGGCTGGGCAACAAACTCAAGCTCCTTTGACATTTATCTTTAAAAAGCTTGTCTTAGTCTTTGTGACCGGTATTTTGCTTTGCTCTACTCTCTGAGCTTCCGTGATCATCAGTGTGTCAGGTCAGGGTCGGGTCACTCTTTCGCCGTAAATTGATGCGTACGGCCATCTGTTCGAAAGCTAGTTATTTTAGTTTATAAAGTTGAAAATATGCATATTTTTCTTACACAAACACCTTTACACCTTACACAAAGGCCTTTATTAACCCCCCGGAGTCACATGGATTACTGTTACAATGGATGGATGCACTTTTTTTTACTTAAAAAAAGCCTGGAAGCTCAATGAAATTTTTAATATAACTGATTGTGTTCGTCTGAAAGAAGATAGTTATATATACCTAGGATGGCTTGAGTAAATCATAGGATAATTTCGTTTTTTGAGTGAACATTAATGAAAGATCACAGCAACAGGTTTATTAGGCTACTGTCACTTTAAGACCTGTCGCATCCCAAGACTTTACATTTAACTTAGTTTTCATCTAACGGTAAAATGCAAAAGATGAAGAGTGCTGAAAAAGTAATATTGCATTTTAAGGTACTAATTTGATATTTACATGCAAATGGCAACATTCATGACACTAATGACACATTCGATTAGTGAATCATGGTACTGTTGTTTTATTGCACGCTTTAAAGTATGTGCAGCGATGTATGTTTCTGTGCATGTTTGGATCCAGTCATCATTGCGATAAGCACATAAATAATCGTGCATTCAGCTATGTGATTGACAGCAAAAAACTGCAGTGCTTTTAAAACTGCCTTTTGATGTGTATTTTAGGCTAGAGCTTAATAGTAAGTCCAAAAGAAACCATAGAAAAAAAGAGGGTGTATGTGTTCCCAAATTCTTGTCGAGACTTTCATATAGTCATCACATCCTCCCTCTCTTCATCATTTGACTAACGGGGGATTAGTTTAATTAGTTGAGATTTGCGTTAAGCATTCATAATTAGCTCGAGAACACGTTCTTAATTTGCCCATGAAACAAATGTGTCATGGCTGTTGAGATCAGCGACATCTAGTCAGACGCTTCTCAGCCTTTGAAGTTGTCGTTGGTGGCCTCGGCGTAGCTGATCAACGGGAATTATCTGGGCAAAGAAAGAGATCATAAATATCAGTCAACTGGAAATGATATATAATAAATGCCCCCGACAGGCATGAGTGTGTGCCAAGTCTGCAGTTGCTTTATACTAGGAACATGGACCATGTGTTAAAGATGATGCAATGTTTCCATCACATGTATAAGAGAAGCTTTTTTATGAAGAAAAGGCTAAAGTATTTGTGCATGTGGATTTCAGAATAAGGGAGCTAGCATCGATACAGGTTAACATTTGGCTCTTGTTTAAAAATGAGGTGAGAATGATCTGAAATCTCGTTTCTCCTCCACAGGAAGTATTTCAGCGATAAGTCACCAGCTAGACCCTTGTCCTCAAGTCCCGTCAGACACAATATCAAGGATGATGCCAAAATGGTGAGTGTTATGATTTCAACTCATCTCAGCTTGAACTGCCTTCAATAAAACTCTGAAACCAGCCTGACCGCAATAATACAAAGCTATAGACCTCACAGGGTTTTTTTTCTCCACCAATTGACCACACAGAATCACCATGACCTTTCAACCTAACGCACATTCTATATCTTTGGGTTATTACCAGAATTGTTCCCATGTGTCCCAGTTTTTATCAGGTATTTGTGTTCAGACACCTTCCTGTAACGTGAGTTGTTTGCTCAACGTGAACTATCCCCTTCCCACAGTCCTATTAAGCTTCGGGAGTATCCATGTACTTCATTAGGATTGAGCTTTATTGGACATTTCCTTGCTTCTCTTTCCTGAAGAGCCAAAGCTGAACTCAGGAAAGTGAACTTGGAACAACAGTTCCCTGGAAACTTTTTAAATTATATAGAGCTCATAAAGAGCTGGATTGTCCTGACTAAAGAGAAGCGCCTGAAAACAACGAGGGGCGGGATGTCATGTGACCCTCCGCAGGAATTTACTGCATGTGAAGGGAAAAGGAGAAATGATGTGGAACAGTCAAACATCTGGTGTGCCATGATGTCCGTGTCTAAAGCCGTCTCTCTCTCGCTTTCTTCCCTATCAAACATCTACAAGCATTTTTCATTGTAATATTGATTTAATAGTTTAACAATATTAAACATTTAAATTTGTTATCATATACATAACTAGGGTTCTGGAATCGGTTACTTAAAGGGATAGTTCTTACCCTCAATCTTTCCTATAGGTGTGTATGACATTCTTCTTTCAGCCGAACACAACCGGAGTTATATTAATAAATGCCCTGGCTCTTCCAAGCTTTATAATGGCAGTGAATGGCAGCCCAAAATGTGAAAAAAAGCATCCATCCATTATAAAAGTGCTCCACACGGCCCTGGGGGTTAATAAAGGCACTCTGAAGGTCTTGTATAAGATAAATATCCATATTTAACACTTTATAAAGTTAAATATATAACTTCTACCGGACCGCCTAAGAAGGCCTTCATTAACCCGTGGATTACCTTTATAATGGATGGATGCCCTTTTTTGGGCTTCACATTTTGGGCTGCCATTCACTGCCATTGTAAAGCTTGGAAGAGCCAGGGTATTTATTAAGATAACTCCGACTGTATTCGTCTGAAAGAAGAATGTCATATACACCTAGGATGGCTTGAGGGGGAGTAAATCATGGGATAATTTTCCTTTTCATTTCAATTTTCATTCATCTTGTAGTACAATTAAAAACTTGATTCCCCTTGACGATTCCTTTGTGTGCATTTTAATATGACTTTAACCATTCATGCTCTGTTGTCTGTGTTGCACACACAGCCAAAATATCGCTCACAGAAAGCCGCCGCTCACAATGAAAACTGAATTGGGTTCTCTTCCGCGTCTTTTTGCTGCTAAACAGACAAATACACACAAAAAAATTAATATATTCTCAAAACACGTTGTTATGTCTTAAGTGAATGTAAACAGTTGATAAATAAAGCACGTGTGTATCAGTATATTGGATCTGTGCAGCTCTTAAAGTGACGGCAGCCTAATATCCCTGCTGCCGACTCTATAATAAAGTTAATCGAACAACACAATACAAAGCTGTTCTTGACTGAATAACTTTTTGAACTATATTTGTAAAGCATATTTTTATTTATAACGTTTTGCACTGAATACGTGCAAATCTTGAAACACTGTTTATTTAAATCGTATCTTTGTTCAGTTCTATTTATTAGTGTGATTGCTAAAGTGTTTCCTTGTCTTTAATAATGCTTGACATTTATTTTAGTTAGGCTAGTTATTTTTTTCTATGGTATTTTTAAACCATAGGCCGTTTCTTGTGTAAATGTTCTTTAGTCTGTTGATTTTTGTTCATGGTAATTGTGCTACATTTAAATCTTCTCAATAAGATTGATATCTACATTTTATTTTATTTTATTTTATTTTTACCTTATTGGTATCGGAATGAGGAATCGATACGAATCAGAATGGTTAAAATTCAAATGATACCCAACCCTAGTATATATAACACAGTTTTTAAACTAATGTTTAGCTTTTATAACATTTTTCCCCCCATTCATTTCTCTTTTGATTCATATACTATCTTTCAGAGCTCACAATGAATAGTCAATATCTTAAAAACTGTTCTTCCAAATGATAAAAAGAGTGGATTAAAGAGGGTTTCAAAGGGCATGTTATACTATTTATGTTACTGGTTGATGAATGTGACATTACAATGTTATTATCATGATTTGGGGCTTTGTAAGGTTTCTTAATCTCTGCCCTTGTCTAGCAGGTTTAGTTCAAACCCAGTTGAATCTCAGTCAGCGCTCTCCATCCCTGGACATCATTTGCCGTCTCTCTTTGTTCCTCACTGTGTTTTTTCCTCCAGGCGGAGGCACACAGGAGGCCGCCCATCTCCTCTGATGATAGTGACTTTGAGGCTCGCTTCAACAGCTGGAACCTGGGGGTAAAGTTGGATGTTTTTCTTTTCTTTTTTTTCCAATCTACCCATTCTTTTAAAATTCAGTTTTCCTTTACCATGTATTTCCATATATGACTTTGTTGCTATGATGACAGTAACCATTTCATGTGAGCTGAGCCAAAAAATAATTGATTTGGAGACCTTCAATGATACTTTTAGCATTGATGACAGTGGAAACACAATTTGCCTAATGGTGTGAAACAATGCTAATTCACCAATCAGGCAAATTCAGCTGTCGTGCCACTTCAGCGTGCAGTATTTCATCAAATAAGCCTTATTCACCTGCACAGCGGTGTGCCACATGCATTTAAATGAGGTCATTGGCATTCAATTCAGTGCACACACATGCTTTGCTATGTAAATTAGGCTTATTATAGAATTTGCACCAAAATCAGCGCTATATTTGTCCCGCACCATTAGCCTTGCACTATTAAAAAAGGCCATTTGGTGAATTTTGTCCACAAGACAATAACAACAGCAGTAATTCATCAACTGATCATGAAATTATGGAGAACAGTTTCAGGTTTCAGATTCAGGTATCTGGATCACAGTGCACTGATGCTGTACAGTCTCAGTAAAGTGCACCCTTCACAACTTGCCACACACAAGCACCCTAAGAAATCATGCATGCTCATTTTGGGGGTGCATTTGCATTATTACCTGATTTGCTTAATTCATTTGCTAAATCAACGCAGGCGGTGAGTGCAGATATCGTATTTCCTGGAAAATAAGATACACACCGGTATAAATTGCATTGTTAGGAGAAAATCACAAGTCAAAACACAGATAAGTCGCATTGGTGTACGTCACATTTTATTATTACAGTCGAATATAATGTAAAATATTGATACGTTTACAAGCAATTATAAATCACCTCACTCCAAAAATCCTTTAAATTCAACCGGATTTAGAACCAAACAGGAATGAACAATATACTGTAAGTATAACACTAACTTAAATGATTGTATTTTATTATGTGACCCTGGACCCATGGTTTGTTTGGATACAACTATTTAAAAAATCTTTTACATTTATGCATTTATATAGATGCTTTTATCCAACAACTTACAGCTAAGGATATTGAGAAAATCCCCTTTAAAGTTGTCCAACGGAAGTCCTTAGCAATGCATATTACTATTAATAATAATACAGTTTTGATATATTTACGATAGGAAATGTACAAAATATCTTCATGGAACATGATCTCAATATCCTAATGATTTTTGGCATAAAAGAAAAATGAATCATTTAAACCCATACAATGTATTGTTGGCTATTGCCACAGATGTATGACGCATGACTGGTTTTGAGCTCCAGAGTCACATATGGCAATTTTTCCTTGATGTATCAAAATTGGTATCAAATATCAGTATTTTTTAAAGGTATCATATCAAAATTAGAAATTGAATTTTCGTGACAACACTACTTTGGAATGTAAATCGCAGCATGTTTCAGATTATGGAAAAAAGCCCCACAATTTTTATATATTCCAGAAAATGACAATATCAGTGTCCATGGTTCACTTTTAGCACATCCTGGGTTTGAGTTCTTGGTTGACCCTTCAAATTAAAAAAAGCAAAAGAATCGCATTGTTTGCCGCGGATGACTACACCATGTGGGAGGAAAAATGTGCTGCAGTGATTGCTCAACACGTTGGCATGCTGAGTTCTTGGGTTCAAAGCGTTTGAAGCTTTATAGGACTGTTTTGGGCTCCAGATTTTCTCAATAGCCACTTCTGACTTCCCAGCAAATTGCGAAACCTTCCGAGTGCTTGTTTCATCACAAAGTTTATGCAGAAAAACAAGAGTCTGAACTTTGCTCTTATCAGAGAGTGGAGTGTCGAGATAAGTATGAGCGCTTGCGGGCGGGTTTTCAGCGGCTCCGGGCCCCTGTTCTGTGGGCACTGATGCTGGACTAATCAACAGCTGCATCATGTGTGGACGTGAAGCGCAGCACCGCCTCGCTCTGCCTGGAAACCTCTGCGATAACACGCTGCTGTCGTCCAGCGCTGTTCAGAGCAGCGTCACACTCATGCTTGAGCCCTTTTAATTGGGTCAAAGTTATTCCATTGATTCTTCATCATTCCTTCCTTGCTTTTTTCCCCCTTTTTTATGCACATTTTGCATCAAAAAATGAGTGATGGAAACTAGGGATGGGCATTTTTCCAAAAAAATATTGTTTTCGAACAAACATATGATTAGGCAATATGCACAACAAGCTTTCATGATAGCTTAAGGTTTTCTTTCAGTTCAAAGCATTAAAGGGATAGTTCACCTAAAAATGAAAATTAGCCCATGATTTACTCCCCCTCAAGCCATCCTAGATGTGACTTTCTTCTTTCAGACGGACACAATCAGAGTTTGATTGTGGCTCTTCCAAGCTTTATAATGCATTGACTTGATGGTTCGTTTTTGAAGTCCACAAAAGTGCATCTATCCATCATATAACTGCTCCACACAGCTCCGGGGGTTAATAACGGCCTTCTGAAGCGAAGTGGCGCGTTTGTATAAGAAAATTATCTACATTTAACACTTTATAGACTTTATAGAAAAAAGATCTTCTTACTTAGTATTTTTGTCTTGTTTCTAGTCTAAATATCTAAACATTCTTAAGTCAAGATGCATTTACTATATCGAACAACAAAATCTAAATGAAGTGAGTTTTTGCTTAAAACAAGCTAAATTATCTGCCAATGAGGTAAGAAACAAAATCTTGTTTCTGATTGAAATCTTGTTTCTTGTTTCTGTCCCAAACATAAATAAGATTATTTTTATTACCGCATTGGCAGATAATTTAAAGGGATCCCCTGGTGTTGAGACTTGTATGGCTTAATGTAACATAAATGATGTCTCTTACTGAATTATGTAGTAGAAAACCCATGAAAGATCTACGTTATTTTAAAAATCGATTTTATATTTGGACCATGGGCGGCGCCATTTTGTTTGCGTTCTAGGTTGATGACGTAGAATGGTTGAACTCCTCAATCAGCTGGCATTACCCGTAGCTATTTTTACCACAACGCAACTCGAAAATTGTTTCAGAGTTAAACAAAACCAATGAATTCCTTTGTAATTATACTTAAAACACACTCAAACATACATGTGCACACAAACTCACCTACACAAGTCACAAACAGATCGGCGGGCACACACACCTGACAGACTGCGCTGTTTCAATCGAGATGTTGGGCTGCTCAGTCTCCACGACAGGGGCTGAATCTGAAATCGACCCTATACCCTTAAATAGGGCATTATTTGAAGGGACGGACATTTGTAGTGTTGTCCGACACCATAGTGGACATGTTCGAGTGCAGTCATTCAGTCTCACGTTCCACCGCAATAACGAGTGTACAGCCGATTTACAAACAGCTGTCCGACTTCACGGACTCAAACATACATGTGCACACAAACTCTCTCTCTCACACAGACTCACACACACCCCAACAGATCGGCGCGAACACACACACACACACACACACACACACACACACACACCCCAACAGATCGGCGCGAACACACACACACCCCAACAGATCGGCGCGAACACACACACACACGCACGCACTGCGTGCGCGCATACATAACCCTCAATCTATTCCCTGTGTTGATATCCTAGATAGACTGTTGATAGTAGATTAACTGTAATGCCTAATGTGACCAGCAGAGGGAAATATCTAGGTAGGACGAGGGGATAAAGTAACGTGAGGAAGAGAGGCAGGATGTTTTGGTGATGATGCATGCGATTGAGACAGAGCAGTCTGTCGCTGACCTAGGTGTGTGCGCGCCCGCCGATCTGTTTGTGACTTGTGTAGGTGAGTTTGTGTGCACATGTATGTTTGAGTGTGTTTTAAGTACAATTACAAAGCAATTCATTTGTTTTGTTTAACTCTGAAACAATTTTCGAGTTGCGTTGTGGTAAAAATAGCTACGGGTAATGCCAGCTGATTGAGGAGTTCAACCATTCTACGTCATCAACCTAGAACGCAAACAAAATGGCGCCGCCCATGGTCCAAATATAAAATCGATTTTTTAAATAACGTAGATCTTTCATGGGTTTTCTACCACATAATTCAGTAAGAGACATCATTTATGTTATATTAAGCCATACAAGTCTCAACACCATGGGATCCCTTTAACTTGTTTTAAGCAAAAAATTCACTTCATTTAGATTTTGTTCTCCAGAAAACAAGCATAAATATCTTATGTCATTTTACTTATCTAGTAAATGCATCTTGATTTAAGAATGTTTTGATATTTGGACTGGAAACAAGAAAAATAATTCTAATTAAGAAAAAAGAAGCATTTTTTTAGTCTACAAAGTTATAAATATGGATATTTTTCTTACAAAAAAAAGTATTTTCCCAACAGGCATTTTACTAGCCCAAGCTCTGAAACCACTGGAATCTCGAAGTTTATGAATCAAAGTCAAATCTATACTTACTTTTGTGCTCCCTAAAAAAATAGATTCGAGACTCAAACCCTTCCCATTATAAAATTAAACAATGAAAGTGGGACTTTGAAGGAGCTTGGTTATTACATTTGACATTAAATTCTAAGCCAAAAGAAGACGACCATTCTTTGCCGCAAAGTAGCATAAAAATAACGATTGCAAATAAAATAGATGTTGGGCTGGCAGTACCAACACTTCAACTTCAGATGTTCTGACCCCTCAGAGAGCTGAGAAGAACTGAGGGAGATAAGTGCTTAATTGTCTTGGAAAAAAGGACATTTTATCTAAGTGTTATTATGAGCCCACTATTTCGATGAAATTGTTTTCCTGTACAGTAAACGTCAAACTTTTGGCATCATTATGAATAATGTTTCCGTCATGGTCCATCTTATGATGTGTTGAGACTTCTACAGTCTCATCAGAGGACAGACTCCTATTCCTTAAAGATTATGGGTTATGTTGACAAAAGACAAACTCACTATTTTTAAAAAGAGGCGGAAATGGCCTCGCTGCACACAATGCCTCTGTGGGCTTTAGGTCTGATTTCTGTAAACACAGCCAAGTGTAGAGAAGAGACTGTTTAAGTGACACTCTTTGAAGTCATTCCACATTGTTTATGACAAATAAAAGGAGGTCAGAGGTGGAGGGGACTTACCAAAAGAGGAGGAGAGTAAAGTTGTGTTGTATTGTTTTATTTTTACAGATAGAAAACCCCCGATATCTGCGTGAGAACCCCGTCCCTCTGTCTCCGGTAAGTGCTGACGGCATTGACAATCTCCACAAGTGCATTTACAAATGAATCATTTGAATTCGAGCAGATAAAGAACAAACACCAATAACACGAACAAATAGAAATAAAAGATCAAATCAAATCATCAGTGCATAAAGGTTTTAAGGTATTTAACAGCAGCTGATAGTTAATCGAAAGTGGTCTTTTTTGGTTCACCCAAAAAATGAAAATTAGTCCATGATTTACTCCCCCTCAAATCATCCTTGGTGTATATTACATTCTTCTTTTAGATGAACACAATCAGAGTTATATTAAAATCCAAGCTTTATAATGGCCGTGAATGTCAGCCCAAGTTTTGAAACCCCAAAAATGCATCCTTCCATTATAAAAGTAACCTAGGGGTTAATAAAGGCCTTCTAAAGCAAAATATATTATAAAGTAAAATATCTAGCTTCCATATTCAACTTACAAAAAAGTAGTGTAGCGTAAGCGTTTTGAACTGCGAGAGTTGTTACACTTTCTGCGTAAGTTAAATATGAAAGGTGATCCGCCAGAAGCTAGATATTTTAGTTTATAGCATGTTAAATATTGACATTTTCTCACACAAGCCCATCAATTCACTTTTGAAGCCGTGTGGAGCACTTTTATAATGGATGGATGCATTTTTTGGGCTTCAAGTTTTGTACTGCCATAATAAAGCTTGGAAGAGTCAGGACATTTTTTTATATCCTACACCTCGGATGGCTTGAGGTTGAGTAAATTATGGGATAATTAAAATGTTTGTGTTAACTATCCCTTTAATTATTGCGTACTACAAAAACTGCCACTACATTGGCCAACTACAGCAAGGGATTGAAATAAAATAAAGAAAAATAGAAAAATGCTAAAATTCATGCATGTAGTCACTTAAAATGAAGACACATTTTATCAAAACGCAAACCTAATGAAAAAGTGATCAGAAAGGTTCATCTTTCTTGAGGTCTTCATTCTAATATTTCTAATATTTCAATTCTGTAAACTATAAAACTGATCTGCCAACATTGTCGCTGTATGATAAATTAAAATAAGCTGCTAACATCACTGTTTTCTCCAGAACGACTGTACAGCCAAATCTAATTTAGTTGCAATATTGTCTTGTTTAACACTGTGAAGCTGCTTTGACACAATCGTAATTGTAAAAGCGCTATATAAATAAAGTTGATTGATTGATTGATTGATAATATTTGGTGCTTGCATAACTGTAGAATTGTTATTGTAACTTTTTTTTAAATCATTTTAGGCCCCGTCCACACGGAGATGCGTTTAGCTGTATACGTATAAATTTTGTACCGTATCAGCGTTTCGTCCACACGGATCCGGCGTTTTAAAAGCATCAATCCGATATTTTCTGAAACCGGGTCCCAAAGTGGGTAAATCTGAAAATGATCATCTTCCGTTTTCGTGTGTACAGCGAATCCGTATATTTTCTGAAACTTACTATGTCCGGCACGGTGAAGAATTAAGGGATACAACTACGGGCACTGGGCATGCGCACATCAATATCGCCTCATTTTATTAATGTATCTGCATTATTGTAAGGGTATGTTTTGGGTTGGGGTAGGTGTAGGCATTAATAAAACACATCTGTTAAGTAGCAAATGTATTTATTGTTATTTTATTGTGAGATTTTGCCTCACCTCCGACCACTGCTATACCCCTGCTAGCCACAACTCTTCTTCTCCATTTTTAGTGTATTTCTGTGGCAGAATTACAGCGCCACACACTGGCCTGGCATGCAAACTACATAGTCAGTTTTGGTAATCTCGTGTGGACACAGATATTTCTTGAAACGAGGGGAAAAAAAGATCGGATTGGGAAAGCGCTGGCTTCGTGTGGACGGGGCCTTAGTATCGACGTGTTACTAAAGTGCCAGTACTTTTGACATCTCAGTTTTTTTTCTTTTTTTTGTCTTTGTTTTTTTATATTAATAGATTTACAACAAATCAAGTCTTGGGAAAAACAGCACTGTTTTTGATGAAGCCGCCCCAGTGAAAGCCGATAAAGAGGTAGGAACTGGTCCAGCCCCCTATAGTTCAACAAAAAATTTAAATAAATAAAAATTCAATGAATTAGACGGTCTCATTGCACGGAAAAGCTAAACGTCTTCATTTCTTCACAAAAGAAAGACATCCCTGCGGGGTTTGGGACGACATGATTAAATGATGACACAATTTTCACTTAACCAGTGACAGTTTGCTTCGGTGCTGCTGTCTTGTTGAGGTTTGTTATCCGGCACACTTTTCCACTTCTTAAGTAAATGCTGTATGATGGCTGGTTGCTTTTAATAAACTCAAAAAAGCGATGCTGGATGACAGCTGCACACACCTTACCAAAGCCAGCCTCTCTGAGTTTCCCTTGTTTAGGGACACCGACTTCTCCTAAGAGCTTTGCAAACCCTGTTTGTGATGACAGTTTCCCCCTGTATGTGGGTTTAAGCTGAAAATCCCATAGAACAAGCTTCTCTTTGATGTCAGTTGACTGGTATTGTTGAATATACTGAGCGTGACCTGCTGTAATCACACTTCCTCTGGGAAGAGCAGTGCTCAATTAGGTCAACTTCAGTCATCCAGCATCATCAGCCCTCGTCTTCACTAGAATACAGCCATTTCGCAAATAACCAAACACTCTTTTGAAACGGCCCTCAAGTCTCCAAGGCTGCCGTTTCAAAGATAAAGCCGGCACAGTTACTCCACACACTTTTAAGCGAAGAGATTCCTAGATTAGCAAAAACATTGTTTTACTGTAAGCAGAGTAAATGGCGCCTGCGTTGGGCTGTGGAGCGTGGTAATTAATAACAGGTGGCAGCAATGGCTGGCCAAGAGGACCGCTTGAGTTAATGTCAAGGCTGAAGAAACGTTCCCAGGTAATGGGGTGAAGGGTGAGTCAAACGTACCTCAGGAACTGCTAGGCTTTGATGAAGGGAAATGGTGCATGAGTTGCCCTCCGCTGCCCCTGATTGAAATGACTGCAGGGAAAAACAAAGCTCATTACCGACACTGCTCTCGCTGTGCGTTCTTGTGCCTCAGCACTCTTTCTTTGTGATCTGAAATTAGGGGTTCTATTTTTTTTTTTTCTGAAAACTGTCAGTAAACTCGTTTTGCTTCATTGTTGTGGTAGGGGACATATTATGAAAAACTGTAAAAACAGCATTAGAGCAGACTGGAGTAGACTTGACTGAATTCATAGTCATGTTTCTATTGATACTCAAGTCTGTCCTACTCAGGTAAGAGTGTACCCCACAACAGTAATGTGGGGCCCTCGGCGATCTTTGCCCATAAAGGGGTTAAAGCAAAAATAACTAGGCTGTATTGTGATATCATTATCATGAAATTAAATTACTTATATAAGATTTTGATCATATCGCCCACCTTTACGTGTCCGCTTGTAAAGCATGGAAAACAAAGTTTTATTCAAATTCTAAAAAATCATATTATTATTCACTGATCAGGGATAACATTATGACTATTGTTTTGGGTCCCCTTTTGCTGTCAAAACAGCCCTGACCCGTCGAGCCATGGACTCCACTAGACTCCTGAAAGTGTGGTGTGCTATCTGGCACCAATATGCTAGCAGCGGATCCTTTAAGTCCTGTAAGTTGTGAGGTGGGGCCTCCATGGATCGGACTTGTTTGTTCAGAACATCCCACAGATGTTCGATTGGATTGAGGTCTGGGGAATTTGGAGGCCAAGTCAACACCTCATACTCGTTGTTGTGCTCCTCAAACCATTCCTGAAGCATTTGTGCTTTGTGGCAGGAGCATTATCTGCTGAAAGAGCCACAGCCACCAGGGAATACAATTTCCATGAAAGGGTGTACATGGTCTGCAACAATGCTTAGGCAAGGGGTGTGTGTCAAAGTAACATCCACATGGATGGCAGGACACAAGGTTTCCCAGCAGAGCATCTCCAAAACTGCAGCTCTTGTGGGCTGTTCCCGGTCTGCAGTGGTCAGTCTCTATCAAAAGTGCTCCAAGGAAGGAACAGTGGAGAACCAAAGACCTGGTCATGAGAGCCAAGGCTCATTGATGCACGTGAGGCACAAGAGCGCTCCCTTTATCATCAATAAAAGCTGTCACTCATTCATAACGATCCAACAAAGTTCTGTTATATTTATCAGTGAAGCTGACTACAAAATGAATCTCTTATTTATACATCATTTCTACACTTTGTTAGAGAGGAATTGTGAGCATGCAGAACTAAATTTAAACATTGATCAATAATAAAAAAGCACAAAATGTCAACTTGTACAAGGTATAAAGAACACTCACATTCACTCGTCTGAACAGTAATTATAGTATATTAATGGGCTATACCAAAAATGCCTTTACTGTTACTGCTCTCATAAATATGATTGCTTGTGTTGTAGATTTTAAAATGCGCATGCTCCCACCTGAAGTTAATGAAGTTTAACAAGACATTTCTCAAAATGTGCTAAATGGAAGCGGGACATTCTTACACTTACAGATAGGGATATGCGCTAAACGCTTTCCATGTGTGTTTTGTACATATAGATTGTTTGTTTTGTATTTACTACCGCAAAGCGACGTGACTGACTGATTGTTTCCTGAGCACAGAATGCAAACTTGACTAAACCATAATCAAAGTTTATCTTCCTTGTTGATAATAATTGATTTTATCGATTAGTTGTTGCACCTCTAATGAATACACTGGGCCAAGTATGAGCAATGTGAAACGTGAAGCAAAAAACCCAGCGCGTAGCCAGATCTTCAGACTGACGGCAGAAGGCCTGGACTCCATCGCAGCTTTCATTGGCCAAGGATTGCCAGAGAGAACGGAGGGGTATCCTAATCAGGCCAATGTGCCTACAATACCAGACCATGCATCTAATAAATAATTCAAGAATGTTTTACTGCAACAGTGGCTACAAAAACTTCCCATTCTTTTGAAAATCCAGCGCTTTGTTTCCAGGCGGACCGTTAAAGAACGTGACACACGCCTCCCGAACATCCTGTAGAACTCAACCAATGAGATGAGGACTGTGACTCTTCCATAGTGTTTCCCATTATGTGCGCCTTATGAGACGTCCAGCCAGCGGTCTGTGAGCCTGGGGTTTTATGTGTGACAATCACATTTTGCTTACACATTTAGTTTTTTTGCATTATCACATTTCAGTTCTCTTATTTTCCTTCATAGAGCAAAGACAGTGATTTGATTGAGATGTCATCAGTGTGACTGGGGAAGCTGAGGAAGTGTTTATCCAAACACTGAACAGTCACCCAGATTTTGACTCTCAAAATAGCTGGAATCACAGACTCAACCCTCAGTGTGGCGCTAAAACGTAGCAGACGTTTTGTGAAAATACTCCCTAAGGAAATGTGTGAAACCAATGCTGGGCAAAGAAAAGACAGAACAGCTGCTCTCGTCTTCTTCTTCACACCATCTTTATCTCTCCTCCTCCCACCCTTCCATCTCTTCTACTCTTCAAAAAGCACAGCGTCTCTGTGAGTTTAGCGCGAGTAAAAGCACCAATGTCATTCGCTTGACTGATTCCAGGGAATCTGAAAACCCGGAGGTGTGCGCCTGCCCGCCGCACCCTTTCAGACGAGAGTTTCAGAACGCCACTGATGTAGTTTGACAAACTTTTCTAAAAGCACCAATTGAAGCTTCAAAAAAAAAAAAGACAAGAAAAGAAAAAAGTGCCGCCCACGTTTGCATCTGTGCTGCCGAGATGTGTTTGACTGCGTGGCTTCAATCAGTGCAATCTCCTCCTCTGACAGGTCTCCTGTGGTCTCTGAGATTGCACAAGAAGAATCGTACGCAAAGCGGGAGGCGGGGGCCTGTTTCTCAGGGTTGAGTGGAAGTAGGGCAGGTGACGGTAGCAAAATGTGTGTTTTGCTCTTGTGAGATCCGTTCCAGCCGCCAGATAATGCTGTCGTGAGACCAACTTCTGAGTTTGGTTTCTATAAATTGTGCCTGGACATTGATTTTAGTGATTGTTCATGAAGCCTGTCTGACTGCTTTATTGTAAAATATGTTGTCTTCTGGAGTTTCTAAACTACAGCTCGAACAGGGGCATTTCCCCAACAATGGGTTGAGTAATATAAAATAATTCAGTACAAAATATGACATTTAATAGGTGTGTAAATCATTCTTTTTTGTAAAGTGACACTGTCCTACAGCGACACCAGCAGTTTCAGTTACAGTCAGCGGTTAAAGTATTACCGCCCATTGAGTTTTACCGCACCCTAGAGCGTTCTGTGGGTTTGGTGCGGGGTAATTGAGAATAAATGGGGAAAAGTCACATGATTGGCTTATTATAAACTTCACAAGATAAATCCCGCCTCTTTTATTTGTGCGCATTCCTGAAATTACTTGAAAACTGTTAGGGATATTTAGTGAGCAAATTAACTCTTTCCATGCCACCAGAGTTTTTGGTCATTTTAACAAAGATTTCATGGCCCCCAGAATATTTTGAACATGTAATATATCAAAAGAAAGAACAGAGCATCTGCTTTTAAACTGAATTGTTTTATTCTAGCTTCATGTATTCTTTTTATCAACACTTGGAAGTTTAATAAAAAAAGCTACATTTTTATTAGAAAATCATGTTTTTGTCAAAGACTACATCCAGAATGGATCCAGAATGGTCCATTAACTCCCCCAAAGCTTCATAGTCCTATAGCTCGTCCTGGGGCGACATTTCATTCAGTCACATTAGGCAGTTTTGATTGATTTGCTGTTTAATGTTGACGATTGCATTATTTATCATATGCATTTATTCACATATGCTCGTTTCTGCTTCTTTAGCTCTATTCTGATGGTAATTGTTTTCTCGTGGGGTCGTAAGGTATTTTCATCATTGACAGGGGCTAGTCTGTGATTTTATTGCCGTCTGAATCCAGAATGTCAGTGTTTTTCTCAAACCAGCCACATACAAATCCCCGGAAGATTTACCTACTGTTTTTTGACAAATCATCACAAAAGTCGTGTGACGATTTAACCAAGCCCACATCTCTGAGTTTTCAAGAAGAGATCACTTCAAAATTCACTGTTTATATCCTTTTTGACCCCTGCGGAACACCGTACGGCTGTGCTTCGCTGTTATTTGGATGCATTTTAAAGATCTAGCCTTTTATTACTGATATGCTGGCAAGTATTTACAAGAGCAATATATTTCATCACCACTCAAAAAAATGAAAAGAAGAAAAGCACGTAAACATTAGAAATGGGCCGTTATTATGGCAGCAATTATATATGTTAAAATAACCGCAGCATTAAGTTTACCTCATGTAAGAAGTGTATTTCCTCATGTATTTCCACTCATTTCCATGTGGAATAAAATGACATCCTTTATTTTGAGAAAAAATACAAGACAGACAACCATTTTAACTATAATGTGTGTCTATATATCTTCCTATTTTTAAGCAGATTTAAATAAATAATAATTAGGATATTATTGTCCTATTATTACATTAAATATGATTCTTATTATTCCAGGCATATGACATTTTAATTACAGCATACAATCATGCGAGCGACTGACCACGTGAGCAGTGTGTTCCCAGGTGCGCAGGATCACAAAACTCACTCCTCCACCATGAATGCACAAGTTTTATCCCTGAGGTGGCTAATTTATTTATCGGACATCCACGTGAGAAACAATTACCATCCGAACAGGGCTTTTGTCTTTTTTTTTTGTTCAGGAGATTCTGTAATCGTTTAGGAGATGCACAATAGCGTCCCCTACCGTATAATAGTGATGACATGGATAACCGTGAAAACTCATCAACGGCAGGGAAAGAGTTAAAGGTTCATCTTCGTGTCTGTGACCATCATGATACCTGTAGTGTTTACCAAGCTTTGATGAATGATGATCCAAAAGAGCGCAAATAAAATATACACTCAAACAATGACTTGTTGAATTTACTTAAATAAGCAGTGTCAAGTGGTTCCACGCAACTATATTGAGTCATTTTTTTACAAATAACAATTTAGATGTTACAGTTAGATGAACAAAAGAAATTCAAGTAAAGCTGACAAAATTTCTCTGAGTAAATACAAACCACTTGAATTTGTCACTGTTACATAATATTTATACGTGCAGTTTTCTTAATAATGTTATGTTATGTTATATTTATAAAAGTTTATTATGTTAGGTAAACACATTTATCGATTTAATTTACCTTACTCAATTTAATATTTACTCTTCAAGTGTAACATATTTTGAATGATTGAATGATAATGCCATATTGCACCCACGGGTGGGGCGCAGAGTTTAATTGGTTAAATAACAAGCATATTTTTAGAAACAAAATCCAAAATAACTTTTTGGATAAACTCAATTGAATTGAGGACAGGAATTTCATCCAATAAATATGAGCGCCCACAGCCTAAACACAGGCACCACTCTTCTGCATAATGGTAACCACAAAATTACAGAAACTCCTCTAAATGTCCTGCATAACTGAACAATAAACACTATTCAAAACTAACAACATCTTTCCCTTTATTGTAAAACACATAAAATAACACTTAAATCCCCAAATTTACTCTCCTAATGCAGCCCCTTGCAAAGCATGCTGGGAACTACAGATCCACTGCCCAGTTTGTTCGTTTTACTCAGCAATGTTAAGTTGACAGAACAAACTTATTCAGTAAAGCTGACAATACACATTTTTAGTAGAAACAACTCAGTAAATTTAAGTTAATGTAGTTACATGAGTTTTTTAAGTAATGTGAACAAGGATGGTTTGAGTGCAACTAGCAACAGTGAAAGTCCATTTTTTTGAGTGTAGATAATGTATAGATGTTATTAAAATAAATATAACTTACTTGATGAGAAATATACAAATATACTGATAAATAGGATAGAAGAGAATGCAAAATAGAATCAATGTATTGCTTTTTGTTTGTATTTTGACAGTGTAATTCATGTTTATAACCTGGAAAATGTGTCAACATTAATTGTACCCAGAACATGAATTTATATTGGATTAAAAAAACTAAAACTTTGCCTCCTCACTGCATTCTCAGCATTGTTGCAAGGCGTGCTAGAGCAGGCATTTGAAATCGTTTTTTAAAAGTATGTGCTCAGTTTTCTCGTTTTCCATTCTCATGCCATTTAATGTCCTGATGAAGCAACCGTAGTTGAAGAGAATCTTTAAGTCGCAGGCCACACAGCAACAGATCACAGTTGGCAATCCTGTATTTCCGTGCTTATAGGGATAGTTCACCTGAAAATGAAAATGACTCCATGATTTACTCACCCTCAGCTGAGCTGCCTCTGTCGCTATCTGACAGTGTCTGTGATGTGTTTTTTTTTTTTTTATGCAATATTTACCAGTAATTATTTAGGCTATTAGCTACTTAATTAATTACATTCATAAAAACAAAAAACATTTTTTTGAATTTTTTATTAGTATTTCATTTTTTATGAATGTTGTTTTCCCCCCACAAATTCTGGATTGTGTATTTTCTAGTATTTAAAAGAAGACATAAAATATTATTTTAATGTATCTTTTAATAATATAAAATCTAAGTTTTTTTGTCAAACAGCATGCTGCACAACTGAGCTTTATACTGCTAAAATTAAAACATGGAAGAAAACAAAAATGTATTACTTTAAAAAGTTGGTGTGAGTATTATTATTACATTGAGGCGTATCTTAACTCAGTACAACAACAGTAATATATTGGTCAAGTTAAACCAGACTTTTATTTTGACGGTTTGACGTGAAGAGCTTTGAGTTTCTGTGTGTTCATGATATGACGGTAGTTTTTCTCAAATGAAACGGTAAAATGCTGATGAAGAGACTCTCAGAGCGGCTCTGGAGATGAAGTTCATGCATTCACGGCCTTATATGAGTCCGTCACAAGCGCTTCAGTGTGTGCTTTAGTGTGAAGGACATGCAGGATTCATAATAGTCTTTTTGTGGTTTAATATTCACAGACACCAGTCTATATCACCAGGTGTGTTCTCAGTTACCGGAATTTGGCAGCGATTGATTTAATGTGAATCTGTACTCAGTAGTACTGTTGTAATTCAGTCGGTGCCCTTAAAAGGTACCCAACCCTATTACAAACGCATTTTGATATTCAGTGCAGCTTGCAAAAAGCATAAGAATAAGCAGAAAGTGGCGCTTAATGTTTGGCTATAAGGGACCTGCTGGAGAGCCAGGTAAGGAGGGGATCTGAAGGGACATGGTTGCTTATACATAGGAAAACTTTGGCCAAAGCATTAGACCATTTAAGAAGATTAATCATAATTGTATAAATTTAGGTGCTACAAGATTGATGCTGCTTGTGTAAATGTTGACATCAGCCAAACACCTGCAGCTGATGTGCTGTATATTATGCACTATAGCTTTTGAGATTCACTGTAGAAGAAGAAAATCAAGCTCCTCTCTCTCGAGTTGACGAAAGCCTCCTGGGCTGTTTTCATGTTTTTGATGTGTAAATAAATACATTGTTTACGTAGAGCACACGAGATGTCTTCATGGTTTGGGCTTGAATATGAAATGACACTACGGTATATACTAGGGCAGGGAGATATGTTAAAAATAGTTTCACAGTACTTTCTTCAATTCATATTTTATACAATTACATTGCGTTGTCTCTGTACTCAACCCGAGTACAGTTTCTTCTGCCTGTGTAATTTTGAGAACATCTAGCTGTTCATCAGTGTGTTCATTTCGTTTTTTTCTTTATCATGCTATATCTACATCAGGAATAGTCCATGTTATCGAATATAGCCAGTATCACCGTATACTGCAAGCCAAAGAATATTCAGGGATGGTCAAAATTGTAATAAATAAAAATTCATCACATTTATATAGTGCTTTTCTCAGCACTCAAAGTGCTTTACATAGAAGAGGGGAATCCTCAACCACCACCATTGTGCTGCATCCATCGGGATGATGAGACGGCAGCCATATTGTGCCAGAACGCTCACCGCACACCAGCTGATTGGTGGAGAGGAGACCGAGTGATGAAGCCAATCAGTGTATGGGGATTATTAGCTCTACTTTTTTCCGAAAGACATTTTTAATAACCACAGAGAGTCAGGACCTCAGTTGAACGTCTCCTCCTATGGACGGCGATTGTTACAGTATAGTGTCCCCATCAATATACTGGGGCATTATGGGCTCAGTGGTTCATATAGGTTGTCTACAAACCGAAAGGTTGGTGGTTCGATCCCCGGTTCCACCTGACCAAGTGTCGAAGTGTCCATGAGCAAGACACCTCACCCCAGCTGCTCCCGACGAGCTGGATGGCGCCTTGGAAAGCGAGCTGGAAACGCTTGATTGTTCGATGATCCTGCTTCAGAAGCTTGGCTATTTTAAGACTGCTGCATCCCTCTGCAATATATCTCACTATTTTTGACTTTTCTGAGCCTGTCAAGTCCTTCTTTTGACCCATTTTGCCAAAGGAAAGGAAGTTGCCTAATAATTATGCACACCTGATATAGGGTGTTGATGTCATTAGACCACACCCCTTCTAATTACAGAGATGCACATCAACTAATATGCTTAATTGGTAGTAGGCTTTCCAGCCTATACATCTTGGAGTAAGACAACATGCATAACGAGGAGATGTGGTCAAAATACTCATTTGCCTAATAATTCTGCACTCCCTGTATATATATATATATATATATATGGTTGTTTTTATGAATTCATTTGCCTAATAATTCTGCACTCCCTGTATATATATATATATATATATATGGTTGTTTTTATGAATTCATTTGCCTAATAATTCTGCACTCCCTGTATATATATATATATATATATATATATATATATATATATATATATATATATATATATATATATATATATATATATATATATATGGTTGTTTTTATGAATTCATTTGCCTATATATGTATATGTATATGTATATATATATATATATATATATATATATATATATATATATATATATATATATATATATTTGAATATTTCTTTCTTGAACTGCACTGTTTTTTTCATATTGTTGGTAATTTACATGTTAGCTTATTTTTAAAAACAAAGTAGATATTTAATTTTAAATTTACAATTAAAATTAAATATCTATATTGTAATTATAAAATTAAATGTAAAAAACAAACAAAAACACTTGTATCATGAAATAAGATTTTGGTCATCCCAAAAAGCAGGACAGGAACATCATGGCCAAGTTTTTTTTTTTGTGTGTTTTGTTTTACTAACAATACTTTTTTCGGTGGTATCAATTCAGTGTCTGTATCGAGGTGTTTTAGTCTGGTATCGAATTGAAGTCATAATTTTGGTATTGTGAGTTTGTATTCAAAGAGGAAGCTCAAGCCCAATGGAAAGACTTCCTAAACGTTTAATCAGCGATGATCAAGCATCAGTGTCCACTCCAGTTGAGTTGGGCTTTCCTGTCAGTCTGAGTCTGTTCAAACAGGCGAGTGTGTGTTCCTGTGGCCTAGAGACGTCTGCATCTCACTCTCACACTCCGGCCGTATAGTGCCCTGCAGCGGATCTGATAAGCCGGTAGATCGTGTCCCACGCTGATGGCAGCAGTTGAAAGCCCTGATCCGCAGTCAGCCAGAGGGCTGGGAGGCTCACACAAAAAAATCCTGCCCATGCCACATCAAAACATGTTTCCCAAAATACATGAGAAGAAAGACACCGCTCCAGGAATGACCAGCGGCCATAGTGACGAAAGTTTCACTTTGTGTTTGTGCGAGCGGAAGTGTGCACCTACACCTCTCCTCTGTCTGAATACGCTTGCGTTATTCGTGCGAGTTGGGCAACTTGAAGAGCCTGGGACGCGTGTCCTAACAGGTCGGTAAAGAAAAATGTTGAACTTTTGATCCCAAAAATCTTGAGGCACATTAAAAGCCTGCGGTTGCTCTAGGTGAGAGAAGTTAATTGGACTCCCTTGTTCAAAAACCTGTTCATTATTTTAAATTGGTCCTCAATGCACAGACAAAAATGTAATCATAAATTGTAATATGAACATGAACACTGAGCAAACTGCTGTCTCGAATGTACAAGGCAACTGTCATTATGTGTGTAGTTACATTTTTATCTTCCTCTATCTGCTGTTTCCTGTCCAGTTTTAATCATCTGTATCCTTCTGAACAGATGTGCTCTCTCCTAAATGTCTCACAGCGCACTACATGTGGTTTTGTGTTTGCTTTGAACTGTCTCTTTCAGTGAGTGATCTTAAAAACAAAAAGACTGGAGGTGTAGAGGAAACCGAACACTGTAATTTAGACATTTCTATAGTTTTGCTTTTTGTAAATTGGGCATATCATGAAAAGCATTTCCTTTGAAATGTTTACTTTTTTATCATTTTGATGTGCTGTGTAGACATTAGGGTTATACCTTTTTTGACTATTTTTCAAATAAAATATTTCCTGTATCATATATATCATTGAGATTGTTAACACATGAACATATCAGCATTTGTGTCGAGCTTGACCTGTCCTCATGAATGTCATTGTGCCAATCATTTACTTAAATAGCCCCATTTTCATTTTAATGGTCAGAGTGAAACACTTGATTATGTTTTTGGTGCAATTAACCATTTCATATGGATTACCATTTCTTGAACAGACTTCAAGAAAAACAAGGGAAAATAATATTGTTGCATCATTTGATCTGTTTTTCATTTGTAGGTTGAGTTGAGGACTAAAGTGTTAGAGGCCAAACATCAGGAGGATACACTGAGAATGCAGCAGAAGCATGATGCAGAGATTCAGAAGGTAAAGGACAGTTTGTGTCTCAAAACAACTGTTGTGTTAATCGATTGTTGAATATTTCTGAAAATACCCTGCCCAAAAATGAAAACTCTCTTAGTTACTCGCTAGTCCATATAATGTAATAACAATATGTACCAACGCAAGAAAAATAGAACCACAGTCCAAGTTTAAAATTCCAGCTCAGTTTGCTTAATGCATATTAAATGTCAAAATGTATTAAACGAAAAGAAAAACTGTCAAGGGTTTAATTATAGATATCAAAGTATTTTTTTTCAAGATATTTTAACATGTTTGCTGCATGGTTAACAAAAAAAAAACTTCTATATGCTACTCGAAAAAAAGATAAGTCACATATAGGCTACGTCGCATTTTTATGATTACATAAATAAATAAAGCAAATTGATTCCAAACATTATAAACACTATAGGTTATTTTAGTTCCCCCTCACTCCACAACGAATCCAAAGCCACAAACGAAACCGAAGCCCACCTCTCTCATTCGACACAAATCCAAATGTGTCCATATTTGCGTCATTGAACTATTTTTTGTTTATTATGTAAACTAGGCTGTGTACTTCACTTGCATTATCGACGCAAAACATCAACTCATCCGCTCTGTGAGGCGGTGGTCACGTTTGCATAGGCCGAATTATTTGAATTTGTGATTGGCCAAATTAAAATATTAAGTGTTTCTGTTCAGAGCGATAAAAAAAACTATTTTTGTGTCCGGTTTTTGGTAATGTTACTGTCAAAATTGTGTTTGTTTCGTTCCTTGAACCAGTTCATAGCCCTGATTCTAACATATTTCTCCTGAAACTTAACAACTGACATCTAGTATCTGCTCTGCGTCTTCCAAATCTACTTCATTCAGTCTCAGTGACATCACACCTTGAAATTCTGCTTCAATAAAGCCTATTAAAGGAACTAGGTTTACAGATGTTTGTGTGTCCCCACCCTTTATAAGCAGTAACATGATTCTTGGCAGACTGTTGTCTTTCATGGCGTCCCTAAAAGCCCAACGGCCTCTGGACCTCGTCCTCGACACTCTGTTACGACTGCAGGTGTCTGAAAGAGCTCTTTAAGGAGACGATGGGAAAAATTGTGCGTGTCCCTAAATGTTCCACGAACTTCCCTTTAACCTCCCTAACGCCCCCTCTTTCCCTCGCTCTCGGCTGCGAGCTTTCATCTTTCACAGGCGACCAGCTCACAGGATGATGAGCTTAGCAACAGAGTGCTCTTCTGATGGACAAAAAGCAGGATAAATAATCCACTGATGGGCTCACTGACTTTTCAGAGGGAGAAAATAATAACTTTTGGGAGGCATTTTTGGTTTGAATGAAGTTGCATCTGTGTTTGAAGGAAAGGCCATCTCTGAAATGGTCCTTTCGTCTCCGATGTCCAACCTCTCTTCACTGAGAACTGTTGTATTAGGCCTCACATCACCCCCAAACTCAGAGTACTCCTCTAAATAGGAGCTCTTGTTGCTGCTAATGCCTTATGAAGACTATTCTGGTGCTAGTGCTGTTGTTTGGCTCTGAAAGGCTCAGATGTGTGCCGTTCTGAGAATGTCAATATTTTCTCAGGTGCATCTTTCTTTGAAGACCCAATAAACAGCACACACACGCTGCGCAGAGCTGTCCAGTTGGTGGGCTCGCTTGAGTCCAGGGGCGACTGTGCCCTGTCATGTCCTCCGAGCCGTTGATCTCCATAGGGTCCTTTGAGATTTACAGACCCCTGGTCGCAACGCCGCTGTCCACCCTCACTGAGACAATGGCCGACAGTCTTTGAACTCCCACTCGGACACAGGCGGCTTGTAGAAGGTCAGGCCATCAAAGGAGTTACAGCGGTCTGAACAAACGGCTCTCTGCTGAGCAGTGGCTGCATCAGATAAAACACATTTCTGAAATGCCCGCCTCCTGCCCCACCTTGAGCCCAGGCATCTTATCACCCACAGCTCAAGGCACAAGACTGGGAACAAGCCCAGCAGATCTGCTGTTTATTTGGAGCTCGCTAAATACGGGTTGCACTTGGCTCCATCCCGCCCCGCCACAAAGGATTTCTAAATTCCTTGGGTTCATCAAATGCCCGCACTGTGTCGCACAATGGGCGGATTGTTGCGGACTCGCAGAACCGGTCCATTGGAGTCTGGGAGCCCACCGCAGAGGTCTTTGAGAGATGAGGGACAAGGTCATGAGTGAGTTCCTCATGGCTGTGGCTCAAGTCCTCTCAGATACCGGCAGCACTCATTCATGCTTCAGAGAGTCTGGAATGTTAACACTCAACGTGCTCCTGAGACACATCAAAAAGAATACGTAACTCTGTTTTCAGTGAAGAGATCGCTCCATTTCCTTTTATCCATATTCTTTTTTTACTCCAGAGATCAGAGAGCTTCAATGAGTGACTTTTGCATATTCATTTGGTCTCTTTTGCTATTAAACATGCTTTTGGTGGAGATGTTGATTCATCAAAGTGACTCTTTTGAACCAAAATGATTCATTTAGATTCTTCCACTGGTTCGTTTAAGTGACCCCTTTTGTTGGTTACATCATTACACCAGTAGATGATGACAACTGAGTGTGTTTTTGTGTGTTATTAGTGAGTCATTGAATCATTTACTCAATAGACCAGCATTAAACCTGCTGGTGGACATTTTGATTCATTTAAGTGACTCTTTTGAACCAAAATGATTCATTCAGATTCTTTTACTGGTTTCGTTGAGTGACCCCTTTTGTAGGTTACAACAATTACACCAGTAGACAGCATCAAATGAGTGTTTTTGTGTATGGAGTCATTAAATAATTTACTCAATAGATTCCTTTTATCCACATTTTTTTTTTTTTTTTTTTACTCCAGAGAGCAGAGAACTTCAATGAGTGACTTTTGCGTGTCTAATTTGCATCTTAATTTGGTCTCTTTTGCTATTGAACATGCTTATGAGTAGTGGTGGAGATTTTGATTTATTCAAGTGACTCTTTTGAACCAAAATGATTCATTCAGATTCTTCCATTGGTTAGTTTAGTGACCCCTTTGATAGGTTACTTCATTACATCGTTAGACGGTGAAAAATGATTGTGGTTTTTTGTGTGTTATTAGTGAGTCATTGAATCATTTACTCAATAGACCAGCATTAAACCTGCTGGTGGACATTTTGATTCATTTAAGTGACTCTTTTGAACCAAAATGATTCATTCAGATTCTTCCATTGGTTAGTTTAGTGACCCCTTTTGTGGGTTACTTCATTACATTGGTAGACGGTGACAAATGATTGTGTTTTTTTTTGTGTAATTAGTGAGTCATTTAATAATTTACTCAATAGACAAGCATTAAACATGCTGGTGGAGATTTTTATTCAACCAAGTGACTCTTTTGAACCAAAATGATTTACTCAGATTCTTCCACTGGTTCGTTTAGTGACCCTTTTGTAGGTTACATCATTACACCAGTAGATGATGACAACTACGTGTGTATTTGTGTGTTATTAGTGAGTCATTGAATCATTTACTCGATAGACCAGCATTAAACCTGCTGGTAGATATTTTTACTCATCCAAGTGACTCTTTTGAACCAAAATGATTCACTCAGATTCTTCAACTGGTTTATTTAGTGACCCCTTTTGTAGGTTACATCATTACACCAGTAGATGATGACAGCTGAGTGTGGTTTTGTGTGTTGTGAGTGAGTAATTGAATACTTTAATCAAATAATGAAGAAGTGTAATTCATTGAATAATGAATCATTTTATTCAATACATTCATTCCGAATCATTAATGACAGAAACAGTCTCTACCAGTGAACTGATGGCCCTTTCTCTCGTTGTTGACCAGAGTGAGTCACATACTGAACTGAATGATCAAATGCCCGCTTTCATTCAGTCACTGTTGGTCAGCAGATCCCTGTTCACAAATGAAATAGCTTGTTCATTCAGTACATTCGCAAACACCATGTCCCAGTTTGTTTAGTTTCGTCGTGAACAAGCGCCAGTCCATTCAGCACTGCTCCAAGTCATTCAGACTCCAAAACCATGGGCTTGTTTAGTGAAGGGCGTATACATTCAGCAGGTCCAACAATTGATATGCCATTTATATGCTAATGTATGCTAATGACATGCTCTATAGTCTTATAGTCTTTGAAAGCAAGGAACTCAGCCTCTCGCGCTTCACAAGTGAGCGAGAAATATGGCAGTGCACGGAAGTGAAAGATTTGTTTTGTTCACAACCAAAACACTACTACTTGTCAGCGGGGTCATGGGTGCGTCTCTTGGAGTGGTCTTCCTTCCCAGAGCATAATGTGAGATTCATACGGGTTTGTCATCCACTGCTTTAAGCTTACGCTACTGTTACAGATAATATACTTAAGCAAAAAGCCTTTTGCTGAAGAAAGGGCCAAAAATGGGGATCTTGCCCCCCACCACCCCCCATCCGCTAAATGTCGGCTTCAAAGCAGCAAATTCCAGCATTCAGTGACGCAGGAGAGGGCGAGTTCCTTCATGGTCATGCTTGTGAATAAGAACATTATCCTCTGTAATCTGCAGCCAGCATTAGCTTGTCATATGGAAGCACCACAAACCTCTATTTAAACTCTGTTCCCACTGAAATGTATTTATGGCTCTAGATTAGCTGGAAAGTCTGGAACATAAACGTGCTGTCATCTGTCGTCTCAGTGTCATGAATGCTTCTTGTTTGTAGTGTTGTTTGCTAACGCAAGTATCACTATTGCTCATGCGTAGAGTTAGTGATCTGAACAGACCTCTAAAGGCTGGGACACCAAACCAACAGCAAAAAATGATTGCACATGAAAGCTGACTAGTGTGTTGTCGCGTCACGTCAAGGCCAAAAAGTGTCACTTCGCCGCATAATTCTGATTCAGATATCAGATCAAACAGCACTGATGTGGAAACCAGGAGAAACACTGTGCCATAAACGTTCAGGGGTTTTTAGTCCAAATCACTAACATTCACCATGATTTACTGTAGTAACACCACATGGAGAAGTGGAAGAATTTTATTTTTTCTTCTTCTTTTTATTACATTATTAATCTCAGGGTTTGTACAACCTTTTGAGAAAGAACTTTAAAGACTTTTCAAGGGCTAAATATCCAAGCTCTAAATATTATACAATTTGAATGTTATTTTTAATGTGATGATTTGTAAAACTAAAAGTTTATAGGTGTAGGCCACTTTGTGACAAACAAGCACTTTTATTTTAAAAATAGATGAAATGACCACTATAAACAGTAGAAGGACTTACTGACTTATTAGCCATTTCCACCATTTCCAAGCAGTTTGAAGACTCATGAAAAAGAAACTTTTCTTCAAATTGTGACTGAATTTCACAGAAAGCAAGTAAAAGAGCTTCTTTTATAATCTCTGAAGCGGTCGGTCAGTTCAGTGTGAGACTATAGAAGAACAATGAGTAGAATAAGAGCAGAATATTACATTTTCCCTATAAACATGAGGTTTTTGCACATTACTGTTGTTAATACAAGTTAATTTAGTCTGAATATCAATTCAAGCTCAGTGCTTTACTGTTACATTTCCAATAAACACACATGTAATATTATTAGTAAGTGCACTTATTAACAAAACTAAACTTAAATTAAATGAACTCAATGATACATTTTCTTCCAGCGCTGCTCTGAAATGTTAGTCTGGAGCCCTGGTATAGCCTATATTCGTCATTCAAAAATGGAAACCGTACGATTTTAAAATTGAATCGTTTTGATGAGTTTCTCTTTGCTTGCTTCATTCCAGACGGCCAAAAATATGAGTGTATTTGAATGCTCAGGTAAGATGAAGATGTATTATTAGAACAACCTTCTGTGCGTTCCATTTTAATTGTTTTTCTTCTCGTGCACCGTGTCTTTAATATGAACAGCCAATCAGAGTGACCTGTCTCGCCGAGTGCCTGATCAATTCACCATGATCAATCGACCAAAATGTGCTGAACACACCACAAAACTGAGTGGGACAGATGCTTTAATGGCGACTTGATGTTGGTCGAGGCCCTAACAAACCCTAAGCTTTAAATTTAGGAACTTGTCATGCACTATATGTGACATGAATAGCATTTGGAGGTCTAGTGATTGCACTTTTCACCTCATAGACGATTGAACCCCACAGAATTACACTGAAGAAGGGACCTCGGCCATATCAAGAGACCAGATAGTCACCATACACACACATCTTAGCAACTACACAGCACAAACATGCATATTCTTCAGAAAAATCTACAAATCTGCTGTGTTTTCTCAGATTTTGGACCGGAAGAACGGCGAGATTGATGAGCTGAAGAGCATGTATCGCGGGAAGCAGAAGGAGGCGGAGGAGACGGTTCGTAGGCTGGAGAAGAGAGGTGAGGTCATGTTCTGTGCGCTCTGTCAGTGGGACGGTGTTGCCCAATAAACCCCAGCTGAACACCAATCCCACTGCTCCAAAACGGCCCTTAAAACATGGCTCAGAGGACCCGACAAAAGCGGCACCTTGTTAAACTGGCGTGTTGTACAGCGTGAACCACAAACAAAAATGCTTTTTCTTTCCACTAAGGAAAAGCAGGATCTGTGATTTTTGATGGCTTGTATTTGGCTTCAGGTTCCGACGCAATTTGGAAAAGTATAGGGGAAAAGAAAGCAGAGTATGGAAAAAAGATTTGCATTTCCAGACTATTGCCCTTATTGAATGAAATTGAATGAATAAAAGATCATACAAGAAGTGTGCTTTCATGGCAGCGGTTTAGTGATTCTTTAATAAGTGTCAAGGTCATTCAATGTGTACTTTATCATTACGCAAAATGGAGGTTTGTAGCATTTCGGGTTTCTTCTCACCATATTGTTAGCACCGTATTACAGAGCCTCTAAAAGGACCTTTTCAAAACAAAAAAAATATATACAAACCATTAAACTTAGCATACAGGAAAATGTAGAGCTTTGCACACTGAGCCACCTATTGCACCATCAGTCCATTTCTTGTCATTTCATTGTCCGCCGCCACAGAAGTGTGTTAAATTGGACATTAGGCCTTGTACTACCCTTATAGGAAAGCCAGATTTTGAGAAAATCCATTTCTGTTAATTCATGTGCATCCATGCTCTCGTTTTCTTCATAGTAAAATGGCAGTAACGCAAAGGAAATAAGTTATAGTATATAAATACCAGCAGCCATATCACCCTGTAGCCCAAGACTGGTTTCCCACTGAAGCTAAGCAGGGCTGAGCCTGGTCAGTACCTGGATGGGAGAACAACTGGGAAAACCAAGTTGCTGCTGGTAGAGGTGTTAGACACAGCCAACCTTTTTTGCCTTGCCTCTGTAATACACTTCACTTTAACTCATAGAACACTGAGATATTGGTTTGTCTGTTGTTGTTTTCATGCCTATTGTTTGTATTTTTTATTTCTATTATTATTATTATTTTGAGTCAAGAAGAAGGGTGCTGTTGGGGGCGGCCTGGGGTGCGAGCAGACAGAGAGATGCCCTACGGCCAGGCCTGAATGTTTGTGTCTGCCTCCCTCTCTCCCCTGCAGTTCAAAGCCTGCTGCGAGAGTCCCAGGTCATCCGACAGACCAAAGAGAAACAGATCAGCGAGCTGAAGAAAATGTCTGATCAAAGTGCTGAATCTCTGAAAAACGAATGGGAGAAGAAGGTAAGGAAGGGTTGAAAAGGCTCAGGTTTCCACCGGCCTGTCCCTCCCTCCAGCAGCCAGAGCTTTGAACACCAAACTCTTAGTGAGTTTAGAGCTCAGCCAATCCCGTCTGAGTCTGAGAAAGAATCTCAAAAATCCATCTTCTCTGAGTGCTCAGTAGATGTGTATGTTTATTGCAGAAAAACTTTCAATTTTTTTTTTCTTCTTCTGGAGAATCCAGCCCTGCCTTTGTACAGGCTTTTGGTTGAAGGGTATCTTGCTTCAGGCCTTATAAAACATTCTCTTTGTTCTCTGTTTCTAAACATAATATTCTGTAGGCCTCATGTTCTGGGCTCAACAATAAGGATGGCCAGATGGCAGCGTGAGATCGTCTTATGTTCGCTAATTATCTGTTATTTCACAAACTTAAACATTTTGTTTTCTTTGATACGTTGGACATCATTGTGAACTGATTTAACCTCTACGGGTCACTTTTGGGACCCTTTATAAGTGTTGACATGCTCTGACGTTTGTGCTTTTTTCAGTTGCTTATAAACATATTAATGGCAAAAGTGTCATTACATTGTATTCAGCACAAACTAAATATATTTATTAGGGGTGTAACATGGCACTTATCTCACAAGACGAGACACAAGATCGGGTTCACGAGAACGAGACAAGATTTTTACATAGTATTTTTAAGAAATCCACAATGATGAAATGCATGACTAGAAATAAAAAATAGTTTGCAGGTGCATTTGAAATGTTTTAACTAATCATCTTTTAATGAATGTCATTTAATTTCTACTTTCTTAATATGAATAATCATACAGTAAATGACAACAGTACTGTATTCTTTCCTGTATGATTGTCTCTTCAGACCTAAGAACTACACATGAGCTTTTGACCTCCTAACTGAACTCCTTCCTACAAATTGATCATAGATATTAAGTGCAAACAGAGACCAATTTCTTCTTCAAGCATGATACAGAGCTTAGAGCTGGTTACAACTAGATAGCTTTTATATTGGGAGAAATTCTTATGCCTCAGGGAGCCGATTTCAAGTAACTTACTGAAATCGCGTTTAAATGTGTGCTCCCTTTAACTTTCGATTTTGCGATCGTGCGTAAGCGCTGTGATTAGGGAGCGGTGGTGCTGAGCGCGCAGTCTGGCGCTTCTGTTGCGCAACGAATCCTCTGCCACGGTCTTGTCCACTAACATGTAACACAAGCTCAATGCGAGCGCTTCAATAACACACTACACACGTCATAACACACGCTCGTCTTCTCGCCGCGTGACTCGAACCACTCGTTCTAGATGAGCTGATGGAAGTGAAGCGACTGTTATGATTACCCCCCTGAATTAAATAGTTTTTATTTCTATAAAAAGCAAAACTAGAGTGGAGGTGTAATATAAACTTTACCCTCACGCCATCATGACCAGGTCATGAGAATATGACGAGACAGCGTTTCACCTCGACGAGAAATCTCGTCACAGTTTAGTCTCGCGAGATCTCGTGGCACGAGATCTCGTCACACCCCTAATATTGATTACAATTTTGTAAGATACTTTATTTACAAAGCCCATATGCGAAGAAGGGCGAACAATCATGAATAATGCTGTGATTCACAGCTGAGGACAAAAGAACCACATAATGAGCCCCATAATGAATGAAGCTTTGAGTCAGCCTGAGAGGGAACTATAAGAATATGAGGATAAAACAGGACAAAATAAATATAATTTTGTAGTTTATTTAGAATAACGATATTAAATTAACATTATCTGTTTTGTTTTTTCTGGTTTTGTATCCAGTGGACAGTGGAGGTTATAGATTGCAACAATGACAACTCACGGTTTTAGTGACTATTTTTTTGGGCTTGCCTATTTATGAGTTCACCCTAAAAAATTAAAATAAAATCATCTTTACTCAGCCTGCTGTTGTTCCAATGCCCTATGTCCTTCTATCTTTCACGAATCCTAAAAGAAGACATTTTGAAAAATGTCCTGTACGCGCTCCTCTATATAATGGTAGTGAATGACAACCAGGCTAAAACTTTTCAAAAATTATACAAAAATATCACGCAATGATACAGTGAGAGCACGCCATATATGGAAAGTGTTCAGGAGGCATACTTTAAGGTTTTGCGAGAAAGAAACCGTATTATTCAGTCAAACTACTCCTAAATAGTTCCTGTGAGTGCGTGCGAGCCATCCTCAGTCGCTCATGCTTACTTTAACTCGCATTGTTGTCATGGTACCCAGGATAAGCACACACACGCATCATTTTGAGAAATCAGGCTCAATAGAAACAAAAGTGACTCATCTCTTTAATAAGGTGAATAATAAGAAATATTACAATGCCAATAATAAGGTAAACCTCCTGAAGTGAATGCTGTGTACCGGTTGTCATGACAACATTGTGTGAGCGGCTGCTGATGGCTTGCACACTTTTAAGGTTTCTCTTTTGCAAAACCTTATAGTATGTCTCCTGAACACTTTCCATATATGGCGTGCATCTCACTATATCATTGTGGAAAGTTTTATAAAGTTTTAGCCTGGTTGCCATTCACTGCCATTATATGGAGAAGCGCATGCAGGACGTTTTTAAAATGGATGCTTTTGAGGTCTGAAAAAGATAGAAGGACACAGGGCATTGGAACAACAACAGGGTGAGTAAAATATGGCTTTATTTTCATTTCAGGGTGAACTATCCCTTTAACAATTTCAGAGTCTTGAAAAGTAAATGTTTTGAATGGAGATTTGTTCCTCTCCTGGATCCCTAATGTTGAGCTCTGCTGTATGATTGGGTCATCCTCTCTGGTAGTTCCATGCTGCGGTGGCAGAGATGGAACAGGAGAAGTTTGAGCTGCAGAAGAAGCACACAGAAAACATCCAGGAGCTGCTGGAGGACACCAACCAACGACTCGCCAAGATGGAGGCCGAGTACAGCGGCCAGACGCAGGCCACTGTGAGTGTTAAATGGAAACATACCGTACCCTGATGTAGCTTTGAGATACATAAGCTCAATTTTACACATTGTTGCTTTCTGAAATGTGTTAAAACACCATTGGAAATGTTATGCAAATACCATAACAACCACCATTACAGGGCTCCAGACTAACATTTAAGAGCAGTGGCACCAGCTAAAGCACCTGATTTTGTGGCGCTGGACGAAAATGTATCATAAAGTAAATGTAATCATAAAACTACTATTGTTTTGCATTGCATAAGTGCAGTTACTAATAATATTACATGTTTGTTTATTGGAAATGTAACAGTGAAGCACTGAGCTTGAATTGATATGCAGATAAAAATAACTAATAACAGTAATGTGCAAAAACCTAATTTTATAGGGAAAATATTCTGCTCTTATTAAATGTACCATTGTTCTTCTATAGTCTCACACTGGACTGACCGAGAGCTTCAGAGATTATAAAAGGAGCTCTTTACTTGCTCTCTGTGTAATTCGTGAGACTTTGTGACTTCCTACTTTTTTCCGTAAATTAAAGGTCCCGTTCTTCGCGTGTTTTCGAAGCTTTGATTATGTTTACAGTGTGCAATATAACATGAGTTCATGTTTCGCGTGTAAAGAAACAGTATTTTTCACACAATTGACTTTGTGTAACGAGTTCTGATTGGGCCAGCGGGTCCCGTGTTGTGATTGGACAGCAGCTTAGCGCACTTTGCCCGGAAAGGTCCCGCCTCTTACCATAACGGGGAGATGCAAGCGCTGAATGCGCGCTCTTCTCCACGTGGGAGAGCAACGAGACCACGCCTCTATTTTGCGTGTTCTTGTGGGCGGAGGGTTCGTCAACAAACGGTTCTAGTGACGTCATTCCTGAAGGAAGTGCAGGGGTGTAGTCCAAACCAGCCGTTCGCTGAAGGCTTTGAAAGGGAACTTCTGTTAAATAAAATATCTCGCTTGGCATTGAACCTTGAGCTTTATAATTTTACTGGTATTATTTATGCTCTAACAGCAACATTACACACTAACTAAAGTTTGAAAGATGGGATTGCGAAGAACGGGACCTTTAAGGAGTGAATTCTCAATAAACATCCAGAGTGCAAACACAACAATTTTGGAGCATATGCCAAATCTGTTTTGCCAATATGCTACTATTACAGTTTCAACTTAGGGTGCTCTTGCTTTAGTTTGAGTGTGCTTAGCATCACTGTAAAAACGGGCCTGCGGAGCAACAATCTGGCCCTAACATTTGAAGGAAACTCTATCGCCACCGTGCGTACTGAGCAACAAATACTCGTAAAGCATTAGACAAGATTCACGTCTGCATTCGTGTTTCGTGGGGAGTATGTTTCTTGGTCTTTTCTCCTCTTCTCTCACCTTGTAAACGTCTTCTTGTGTGTGCATTCGGGGTGTGCCTGAAACAAAGCATGCCTTATAGGCTTCGATTGAAGCCGTCCCACTAGAGGGGCCGAAGCACTGCAGCGCTCTGCCCGAGATGAGCCGGGACACGCGTCCGTCCGTGGTAGAGGCCTAATGAGTTTTGCTCATTACAAATTAGCATTCAGCGGCTGTCATACAGGTAAAGGCACAAACTGAGACGGCCGTCCGCGGCCTGTCAGCAGGGCTGAATTTATGAGACTTCAAATGCATACCGACCCCACAGAGTATGACCCTTCTTTAATAATTAAACACAGCACATTTCCAGGCAGGGCCCCAGATGAAAGACCCTTCTGTCATTGGAAATTAGGTTCTCCCATTCTGTTGGTTTAAGCTGACCTCACCAACCTCTCCACCCAGCCCCCCTCCTCTTGTCTTACCTCTTCTCTCCTCATAGGCTGCTGTTGTCAATATGTCAGCTGAAGTGAGATGCTGTGTGTTGTTTCTACTTTGCGTTTGATGTCTCAATACTCTATCCTTTGAAAGCCTTTGTTTATCTTTCGTTCTTTCATCATTCTTCTGTGCGGCCCACTCTGGTGCTATCCTGATTTCTCAAAAAAAGCTCTTCAAAGCTACGTGGAGTCACATCGGCCGCATTTCATATCTTCTGGACGGGCGAGATTGGAGCGCCCAACGGGTGCTTGTCTGTTTACCTGTGGCTTCTTGTTTGGGAGCGTGTCAAAAGTTGGCACAACTGTTCTTTTCCTTTGCTCTGCTTAATATTCCTAGCGTTCATTGGTGGCGTGATCGCCAAGTTTTGATGTGTCAATCTTCAATAGAGGAAGCAACACATTGAATATTGATGACAAGATACATATTCATCACATTTGGGACTCAATGGAGATTGATGACTTGCATTGATGTCATAGCACAAACTGTACCTGAGAGATGTGTACACCAGTGATAATGAGTGCATTAGCTCCATTTGTCAAACTATGGACTATTATCATAACTGTATAGCCATGTGATGCACAAAGATTAAAGGATTTATACAATTCTTAATATAACTAAAATAACAAATGTGTTGTCTAGAGAGAGAGAGAGAGAGAGAGAGAGAGAGAGAGAGAGAGAGAGAGAGAGAGAGAGAGAGAGAGAGAGAGAGACCATATATAGTGTTGGTCCCCTTTTGCTGCCAAAACAGCCCTGACCCTTCAAGGTATGGACTCCACTAGACCCCTAAAGGTGTGCTGTGGTATCTGGCACCAAGATGTTAGCAGCAGATTCTTTAAGTCATGTAAGTTGTGAGGTGGGGCCTCCATGGATCTGACTTGTTTGTTCAGCTCATCCCACAGATGCTCGATTGGATTGAGATCTGGGGAATTTGGAGGCCAAGTCAGCACCTAATACTCATTGTTGTGCTCCTCAAATCATTCCTGAACCATTTTTGCTTTGTGGCAGGAGCATTATCTGCTAGAAGAGCCACAGTCACCAGGGAATACCGTTTCCTGAAAGCGTGCACATGGTCTGCAACAATGCTTAGGTAGGGGTGTGTGTCAAAGTAACAAAGTAACATTGGCAGGACTCAAGGTTTCCCAACAGAACATTGCCCGAAACATCACACTGCCTCCACCGGCTCGCCTTCTTCCCATAGTGCATCCTGGGGCCATGTGTTCCCCAGGGAAGACCCGGCAATCTACGAGATGTAAAAGAAAACGTGATTCCTCAGACCAGGCCACCTTCTTCCATTGCTCCGTGGTCCAGTTCTGATGCTCACATTCCCACTGTTGGCAGTTTCGGCAGTGGACAGGGGTCAGCATGGGCACCCTGACTGGTCTGCGGCTATGCCGCCCCATACACAACAAACTGCGATGCTCTGTGTATTCTGACATCTTTTTTATCAGAACCAGCATTAACTTCTTGAGCAATTGGAGCTGTAGCTCGTCTGTTTGATCGGACCACACGGGCCAGCCTTCGCTCCCCACGTGCATCAATGACCCTGTGGCCGGTTCCACTGTTCCTTCCTTGGAGCACTATTTGTGGGTGTGTGGCACAGATTCTCAGAGATTATGGTCCATATTCACATGACGGCATCACACAGTTGCTGCAGATTTATCAACTGCACATCCACGATGCGACTGTCCTGTTCCATCTCATACCAAATCTTCTCTATTGGATTGAGATCTGGTGACTGTGGAGTAGGGGTGGGCGATATCTCGATATTTAAAATATATCAAGATATTTTTTTTAACTCGATATGGATTTTGACATATCGTATATATCGATATATTGTTTATATTTAATTCTGATTCCGCCACTTTGCTTGTTTGCCTTCTCTGTGCTGTGCTCGACCCGGCTCATGCGCCTCCCGCCTCCTTGCTTTTGTTCCCCCTCCCCTCGCATGTTGTCTCATTGAACACGGCGGCGTCCGCAACCAGGTTTGGATTATCATGTTGACAAGCGTGTGCGTTGTTTAAGACTTAGTTTAGTTCCTTCTAACACAACTGCTTGCTAAAATTCATAAAGCGATATTAATGTTCATCATAGATCAAACGCAAGTTTCACTATTGGTGCGAGACGCCCTCGCAATCATGTCAGTTTATGATTTGTGTCTAACTGATCGCATGGTTTTCGGTTAAAATATCAAAATGATCGCATATTCTTTTAAAACATTTAAAAAAATGATTGCAATATCATCATTATTATTATTTTGTCAGCTTTATCACGGGACTATGATGGATAGGTCTATTCATGTTTTAACCAAGAGGGGAAAACTCGACATCCCGGGTGTCCTGAGACACAGTGCTCTTCTGTAAGGTGTACTGTATCATATACAGCCTACCTTCTGACGTTCATATTTCGATCTGTAACAGGAAAAGAAGGGAAGCTCGCCTCATGTGTAGCCTACATGATCCGCACGATGAGGCGCTCAGTCACGCTATAGTAAAGAGTGTGACATCTAGCCTACTGTTTAAATTTTGTTATAAATTTAACAGGAAGTGGTGTTATGAAAAAATCTTTTTATTTATATCTCAGTCATGCCCCCATCTTTCTGCAAAATGCTTACTGTTTACTTTAACTGTAAAAAAGGGAGTCTTTTGAAAGCATGAAATGAATGAAAAGAAGGCTATATGTATTATTTATTTTATTTTACAGTTAAATTATTATTATTTATTTAATCAGGGAGTTTTTTTTTTAAATGTCAAAAGCACTTTGTTCCTACATGAACTGACTACCTCTTTGCACTTCAATAAAATAAAAATAAAAGCTTATGATATTTTGCATATTTGTTTTTGCTGTTTTTAGGGGGTTATTTTTCCTGTAAAGATATCGAGATATTTATCGTATATCGAGATATAGCTAAATATATCGAGATATTTTTTTTTGCTCCATATCTCCCAGCCCTACTGTGGAGGCCATTTGAGTTTTAGCGAACTCAGTCATGTTCAAGAAACCAGCTTGAGATGATTTGAGCTTTGTGACATGGCATGTTATCCTGCTGGAAGTATCCATCAGAAGATCCACTGTGGTCATAAAGGATGTTCAGCAACAATACACAGGTAGACGGTGGCATTTAAATTATTTCCAATCTTTAATTGTCCAGTTTTGGTGTCCCGTTTGACTTGTAGCCTGTTTCATGTTCTTGGATGACACTGGTGCGGTCTCTCTTGATGGGAATGCCTAAATGGAGTATATATGCGGAATTATCCTTTATTCCCAAACCAACGCACAAGCAGTACGGCCTTCTGATACAACACTAAGCAAACATAATGCCATTCACATTCTCTTAATTCACATTCTTACGCATAATGGAAATTTGATTTTTCTATTCAGTATTCACTTACTTGGCATGAACATCACATTTCACAAGCAACGAGGTTAGTTTAGTTAGTATAAAAATTAAAAGGCAACATTTTTGGTAAAAATAACCTTGATTATTAGACTTGTGTAGACTATGTCCCTATAAAATCTAGCAGATAAACATGGTTTAAGTCAACAAACTGCCTTAAAGTAGGATGAGATATGGTTTTATTTTCTCTTTGTTTGGGTTGAGTATTCAAAAAAAACTATTGTTGATCGGTATCCTCAGAAGAGGGGGGGGGTGTGTGTGTACAGTATGTGTGTAGGAAAGCACATACACTCTTTGGTGGAGCGTGTGCTTTTACACATCCTCCTGGCCACCGAGACGTGCTCTCAGATGAGGGCTGTGTGATGAGGGCAGACGTGTCCCATGTCACCTGCATGTTATCACAATCACTTTTACATCAACAGCTGTTTCTGACTCTCAGAGCAGTTTGAGACGTGTGATTGATCACTCAAATTGGTTTAAAAAGTTTACTCAAACTATCTTACGCCATGCACGTTGCACTCTCCCCTACTCAGTGTTCGAAGTATGGATAAAAAACTGGAAATGAGACTGTAGCACGTGCTGTTTTTTAACAGTAGGATGGGTAACTGCAGATTGTTGAATGGCTCAGACTGTCCAGATGATTTTATGTGGCGTGCGTGTGCTATCAGGGTCAGTGTATTAATTACAAGTGTGCGTCATAGCACAAGCCCTACTCTTTCAGATCATGCCGCATTTCACACTGGGCGTTAACAAAGGCCTATTTTCCAGCGTTTCCACACTGACGTTGCCATCAGAAAGCTGTGCTTTTCAACACTGGCCACTTTCATCATCTGAGCTATGTATCTTCAATCAATAATCTGTCATCATTCATATCAGCCTGCATTCCATCCGCCACGCACGGGACAGTGGCCTCCATTAACGATGAGACACGTGTGTGTGTGTGTGTGTGTCTGAGCTCTTCTAAGGCAGGCTGTCTGGTTTTGGTTTAACAGCTCTAGCCGTCCCATGGAAAGTTTCCCCCTTCCTGTATTTCATCAGATATGGTTGTCTCATTTTCAAATGAAGACCATCCTAGATCCTAGATGTTCTTTGAGGGCTGAGCCATGCTTTGCTCCACATGCCTTTTTCATATTCAATCCCAGCATGCTCTGGGTTGTGCTAAAGAACAGAGGCCCACAGGTGCATCAGATTTGAGGCTGTTTGAAAGATGATCTCAGATGATCTTTGATGGTGTGGTGGCCATGAATGCTGTTAGAAAGCTGTTTAAGCTCACTGTTACTTTCACTATCACATCTACAGAAGAATTCCCCATTCAGGAGATCCTCACTGCCTTTTTCTGTTGTCTCTTTGTAGTGGAAATCAGTGTTGGGAAGCTACGGTGAAGCTGTAGTTTGTCGAGATTCAAGCTACTCATCATTTTAAAGTAGTTCAGCTACACTTTTGAAAAAGTTGTGAGCCACGTTGGGTATGAGAACAACTGCATTGAAGATATGTAAGGGGGGCATAACTTTTAATTTAGTAAAGGTTTGCAATAAAACATTATTTATTTATTTAGTGACAAAATTAAACTTGAAAAGATGCATTTACAGTACACAAAACAAAAACAGTTGCGAATAGTAGCACGAACCAAAATATTTTTCAACATAAGTGCACTTTTTTTTGTTACTATACTGAACTACACCGAAAAAAAGTGTGTTGGATTTACATGATTTAATTGTGTACATCAGTCCCATACGATTCAATTAAGTTTAACAAACATAATTTGTTCATGTAATTTGCTCATTTGCTCAATTTGGCTTGTTAATTTGTGGACACTTACATTTCTACTGATCTGCCCACATTAACGCTATATGATAATTGAAATTAGCTGGATAACATCACTGTTTTCAAGTTCCTGACTCTCTGTGGTCATTAAAAATCCCAGGATGTCGTTCAGAAAAAAAAGAGTATGGGTGTAACCCAAGCATACTGGCTTAAATTTGCCCATTGGCCCCTGTCCATCATAGCCTCCTAATAATCCCCATACGCTGACTGGCTTCATCACTCGGTCATCGGCTGGTGTGTGTGCTGAGCGTTCTGGCATTATATGGATGCCGTCTCATCATCCCGGTGGATGCTGCACATTGGTTGTGGATGAGGAGATTCACCGCTTTCTATGTAAAGCTCTTTGAGTGCTGAGAAAAGCCCTTATTATTATAATGAACTATTATTATTATTATTATTATTATTAAGCAGTAAAAGCACTTTTAGCAAAGCGGTTAAGACGTTAGCTGTATATAAGTCCACAGCTTCCACTCTTCTTCGCAATGGTAACCCACTGTAATTTAAATTGTTCTAATATTTTCAACATAATTGAATATTAAACACCATAAAACACAATCAGGTCAATCAGGTTTCTCATCAAAAATACATAAAATAACATAATTTTTCATATAAATTTTTCATATAAAATAACAACATTTACTTTCTCTTGATTTAGCCTTATGCAAATCATGCTGGGAACTAACAAGCCCCGCCCAGTTTGAGTTAATGCCAAATTCTGTCATCATTTAGTCACCCTTAAGTAGTTCCAAACCTGTATGAACTTCTTTCTTTTGCTGAACACAAAAATATATATATTTTGAAGGACTTCCATTTTTTTTTCTCCTTCCATTTTTTTTTTTTGGGCCAACTATCACTTTAAGCTGAATAATAACACTATTGTCTTCTGTAGAGCTGCTTTACAGCTGAAAATGTGTATAACTGATGAACATTAACGCTGTCTTTTTCACATTTATAATGTGAAGCTGTGTATGTATTAAAAAATGTTTTGCAGTGATATGAATCTGTGAATCTTTTTTTTATTTTTAGCTGGTTCATTTGTATGAACTGTATGAACTCTTTCCCTTATCTTTGTTTTTCTGTTGGGCTCCTCCAGGAGCAGATGGTGCATGAGCTGGAGACACGGGTGAAGCAGCTCTCGGTGGAGGTGGAGAACGGGAACCTGCTCCGGCAGAAGGTCACACAGGAGAAAGCAGAGTTAGAGATTCATATCGCCTCCATCAGCGCTGAGCTACAAGAGGCCAACCACAGGTACGAGAAACCCTGACATGCTCAGATACGACTGATCGCAGCTGCAGAGATCTGATGGAGCAGATGTGAAGGCTTCGTAAACACACCTGACTTGAAGAGTGATCCAAACCCTGTAGGCAGCGTCACATCTATCCTTGAACTATAATGCAGTTCCACAATGCACTGCAGTTAGTGAAAATGTTAAAGGGATAGTCACCCAAATATGAAAATTACCCCATTATTTACTCACCCTCAAGCCATCCTAGGTGTATATGACTTCATTCTTTCAGACGAACACAGTCAGAGTTATCTTAATACATGTCCTGGCTCTTCCAAGCTTTATAATGGCAACCCAAAACATGCATCTCTTTAATGCAAAGTGGTGGAGAGAGTCAAGAGTTTGAAGAGATTGTGTTTGTGTTCTCCAGGGCTGGGTCCCTGCAGAGGGAGATGGAGCAGATGAAAGACCAGCATGAAGACACGCTGCAGAAACTTCAGGCCAGACACAATGCAGACATGAGCCACTTCCAGCAGGAGCACAGCCTCTCTGCAGCCAAGGCATCTTTACTCTCCTCCCACACCTACACATGCTTTACTCACTTTTATTTCCTGTAGTAGTCGACAGCGTAACTTTTACTGCACCCAGAACAGTCTGTTAAGTGAGTTAACTTTCTGATATACAAGCTTAGGAAATATCCTTGATATATTAGCTCTGTCCCAAACCCTAGTGGGCTGCTTCACTGTCTACATCACAGCTAACTTCTACTGCAGCATCCTCACCCAAATGGAGTGACTGAACTGAAACATAGCTATCAATCACTAATAGACTGGTGCAGGTGTGACGGCACGTTACAGGTTAGCATCACACTGGTTGCCTTGACAAAAACCCCAATAGGATTTTTTCATAGGCTTTTGGATTATTGCTAAAAACAAGCTCTGTGATCAACAAAAGTTTATGATACTTACAAGTTTTGTCCATCAAGATAATTATCACAGATGGTCACAACTTTTATTAATTTTGAAGCTAAATGCAGTCGCCTGAAGTAAAAAGCTAAAGGTAGGCTATAAACGGACCACACCACGGTCACATGACTTCAACGTCACCATCATTAAACTTCACACAACTCTTTCAGTTTTTATCTCAAAACATTTTGACAGAATGTTTGAGTTATAATAGTTAATAAGAGCACAAGAAAAGCGGACTGAGCGTACCTCTTCGGCTGATGGCGTTTAATCTCCTCGACAGCCTCTGTAGTCACATTTAGCCACTTGTTAGCAATCGCCTTTTTAAGACACGCAACAGCTACAAAAAGTGGGGTAATACTAATGTATTTTATGTCATAGAATAAAACATGAAAGTGTCTTGAGCTTGTGTTCACCACAGACATTAGTGTTAAAATGCTAACTTGCTCCACGTTTGGCCTTCAAAGGGATGTCATAGCACTCTTCTATTGCCACCCAAATATTAGTACTCACATGATGTGATTAAGAGAGTAAACAAAACCTCACAGTTGATTGTAATAGTATAAATGTAACATTAGGACCTATTAGGACTTCTCAGATATTCTAACAAACACAAAAAATTTACTGTGCACACAAATATTGGGTATTTTTCTGCCATAAAAAAGTATATGTTTGTTTTAGGGGTGACCCCTAATAGTCGAAGATCCGATGCATCGATATGCAGGACCGGATTCGACCACTGATCTCACAGTCGAATCTTCGCGGGTGTTATGAAACGTGGATCATACCATTTTGGCAATATGGGTGTACTCAATCTTAGTGTTATAAAGTCGGTCGCGGCGCTGAGCGATCGCCCCTTTAAGAGCACTGAGCTTCGCACCGGACGCGCCGCGCCTTTAAAATTCGAACACATACACCGACGGTGGCATTCGACGCCTGTCCGCGGCGATAAATGTATATTTCCCTCAAATTGTGAATGTATATACTGATTTCACCCTGTACTACAAGATACACTCATCGGGCAGTGATTCAAAATTGAGCTCGCGCGCGGCGCGTAATGTTCACGTCTGCCTGGTGTGAGATCCTGAGACACGACGCTGAGCTTCAGTCAGGTGTGCGACCCCCTTTAGGCACAATCGGCTTAAGAACGCACATATAAACGCACTCAAAGTGTTCTTTTCCTCTCTAGGCAGGTATTGTTTTAAGGTTTATTTATCAAAATGTTCTTTTATATATTTGTGTGATGTTCTGTGTTTCGATCGCGGCCTTTAAATGTTATGAGAGAACGGTTCATTTACGAATGTGTAGTGTATAGTTTTGATCACTTTATTAAAAGTGGTGGCTGTGTGCCGTGTGTAAAGTAAAATAAAAATAGTCTTAGCCTCCTGCTGACCAGTTTCCTGCCCTTCCCAAACCATTTATACCGTTTATTTTTCCCGGTCTATGGTTTACACACACATAGATAATTTGACTATCGGTCGACCATAGAGAGATTCGAAAATTCTGATTCGAATGTGTAAATCCTTTGTCGGGGACACCCCTAGTTTGTTTGTAATTTTGTATTACCGCGTTAATTTTGACAGCCCTAGTCTAAATCTGTGTTAGTGAGCACTTCTCCTTTGCCAAGATAATCCATATCAAGATGCTGATTAGACAGCATGATTATTGCGTGTGCCATAGTTAGGCTGGCCATAATAAAAGGCCACTCTAAATGTGCAGTTTTATCACACAGCACAATGCTAGCCTGACAAGCCAGACCCACATCAAGATGTTTGGTCTGGAAACTCACCATTGACAGCTCAATCCGAGGGGCGGATAAACGGTTGTCTTTCAAACTCCCTCTGCACGCGATAGGATAGCGCTACCACCAACCAGAGCAACATGAAGGTGAAGCAGAGCTCGCTGACTGATTAAACATTCGCCGTATCCGGTCGGCTAAACTCCGAACACATCTTCCCTTTTTAAGAATGACTTCAGTGCCGCTCTTTGTTCTTTTCTCAGAGAAAAGCTTAACTCCAAGTCTTCCAGAGTCGCTGTCAAAGCTGATTCGAAAGACCGCCGCCGTTCACCAGTTTCTGTGTTTACTAGAAGCACGCAAACGCAACTCGGCCGTCATCATTATGGCCCCGCCCACCGACTCTATACACAATGTGATTGGGCCGTCCAGATTCTGAGGAATACAGCTCAGATGGGTATTGAGAGTGCCTAGACGACACTTGGGGGCAGATTAAATTTGCTGCCGCTAGGGTGCGTCTAGATTTCTAGGCTAGCACAATGCCACATATGTCACAAATTTTGTGGGAGCATGCAATTGGCATGCTGACTGCTGGAATGTCCACCAGAGCTGTTGCCCATGAATTCTCCTCTCTGGAGAAGCGTTCAGTCTCTCCTCATGTAAACAGAGAATCCTCCATGGTGTGGCACAACTGGCTTTTAAAGGGAATCTGAGAGAGGAGGTTTATTACACGTTACGCCTAAAACATTTTGTCTTGACAAATTTAACAACTTCATTCTATCTTGTAGTTATTATTTTTACTTTTTTAAGTACACTTATTTCTTCACACACATTGGCATCTTCGAGGTAGTATGAATAATCTCATTAACATGCGTACATGTTCAAATTTAGAGTAACAAGTCAGTTTTGGGGTGGAATCACTTGAGCAAATAGTACATAGGTGGAACTGAATTGGATATTTTCTTGCACACAGTGCTGTTAACCCACACAGAAACAGATAAACATCTGACAATTATCCCACTGTACAAGTAAACTATAAGCATTATGTTAAACTCACTTAAGGAAAACTTTCAGTATAAAAACTATATAGTATAGCAACAGTATAGTAAAAACTATAAAACTATAGTGTCAAACCAAAAATGATTCAGACACCAGATGATATATTAGTGTGTGCAGGACACTATAGGTAATTTATGTAAGTGAGGAGAGCAAAATAAAGCAAACTGTGACATATTATACCCACAAATTCTTCATACAGTGAGTATCAGTAAAGATATGGGTCTAAAATGATTCGGACACACTGACCTGACCATGTCTTGCCGAAGTGTTTTCTCTTTAACCGCTAATGTGACCTTTGACACCACAAACTGAACAAAATGAAGCATTGCTTGCTCATTGGTTGAGCTAAAATGGTCTAATCTAATTGTCCTTTAATTGAACAGCTGATTGGTGGATTGTAATCCATTACACACCTTTCTATCAAAGTTATCTGACATTATCAAGATGAGTTTGTTCTGACAGTTTAACTCTGAGCTCTTGTCATATTTTATTAACATTTTCTAAAATATAGCGAATAAACTGTGATCATGTGAGAAAATGTTGAAGGTGTCTGAATACATTTCGGTTTGACTGTAATTCAGAGTGTACTTTCATTAACTAAATAGTGAGCTTGAAGTCCATAGCTAGTAAACTAACATTATACCTATAAGTTAATTTATAGTATAGTTCACAGTTTATAGTTCAAATAGAAAAGAGTAACTTGTAAACTAGTTGTGTGCTAAAAGTCTACTGCTGTTATTTTTAGTTTTGAAAGAGTACGCAATGATTTTAACATACTTACTGCATAAAGTATACCTGGAAAATATTCTTGCACATTTATGAAAATGACCCTGAAGTATAGTTTTCTTTTGTAAGGGGTTTTCTTAAAAGAATGAAAAAGCATTTTTTTATACGGCTGTATACGAGGATGTTTGTGATGAAAATGCGGTCTAAGAAGGCAGCTCACTAGGTTTTGGAAAAGGTTTTTAAGTTTATTGTTTGGTATAGTTTTGTGAATGCAGTGTGTGTTTCTGTCAGGCATCAGAGGTGATTGAGGATTTGGAACAGACTGTGATTCACCTCAAACAGCAGATACAGGAAGCGGAAAACAGGAGACAGAGACAGCTCAGGGTCAGTAGCTCACGCTTGCATCCCTGCACCTGTGTCTAATGTGGATGTTCATACTGTTGGTTGCTTTCGTTATTAGAGGGATTCACAATTAATTGAGTAACAAACACAGTAACGGACATCTGGTTGTTGTATTTCGCAGGGCCAATCCTTAAAAAAGTAAAATTTCAATTGACAGTCACAGTTTGCTGCCAACTCTCAATGAAAATGAACCATCAGTTGTTTTGTCATGCAAATCATTCAGTGTGATCGACCCTATGTGCCTCAGGAAATCTCATTCCTGGTCTTATTATGACCCGTTCTTCAGTGCATGCTGTCCCAGAGAAATCTAATTTGTCTTATAATATCTTATCTGTATGTAATAACTTGCTTTTATTTAATATCAGATTTCATTGGTGATTTCAAATAGGAAATTTAATTCAATCGTAAGCTTGACGAGCTTTGGAGACTCCGATGTTTCCCCATTCAAAGAGAGAGGTTGCACTTGCATGCCTAGGAGGCAATACAAAGATGGCCACCGAGGCAAATGACTTGTCTTAAAGGGACTTTGATTAAACCTCACGGTTGATTCTAATCGTATGAATGTAACATTAGGATGTATTAGGACTTTTCAGATATTCTATCAACCACAACAATGCACCGTGCACACAAATATTGGGTATTTTTCTGTCCTTAAAGACGTCACCATGTACCCTTTTGTTTGTCAATTCCTTTCCTCCAACCACTTATCACATTTATCACCATCCAAATCCTCATGTATAAAATCAAGCTCTACCTTTTTTTCTTCATATGCCACTTTAATGGTTTGCGATTGTCCTGCCATGTTGACTTTAGATGTGAATGACAAAATGTGACCCTGGACCACAAAACCAGTCATAAGGGTACATTTTTTTGAAATTGAGATTTATACATCATTAGAATAAATAATCGTTTTACATTGATGTGTGGTTTGTTAGGATAAGAGCCGAACTATTATAAAATCTGGAATCTGAGGGTGCAAAAAAAATCTAAATATTTAGAAAATCACCTTTAAAGTTGTCCAAATGAAGTCCTTAGCAATGCATATTACTACTACTGATACATTTCTGAAATATATACGCTAGGAAATTTACAAAATATATCCATGGAACATGATCTTAATATCCTAATGAATTTTGACATGAAAGAAAACAGTTTTAATTTTGACCTATACAATGTATTGTTGGCTTTTGCCACAAATATACCCATGAGACTTTTGTTTGTTTTGTTTTGTTCAGGACCAAGAAAATAAGATGCAGCAGGAGATAACAGACCTGCAAAACATCACTGACAAAAAGGTAATTCATTCATTCACAAGCACAGTATTATATTTAAAGGCACAATATGTAAGATTTGGGGATTAAAATATCCAAAAACCACTAAAACAATGTTAGATATTTTGTCAACTTGTGTACTTACATTATCCCAAATGTTTCCAAGAATGTTTAAATCTAGAGAAATCAGCGATTTTAACCATCAATGACATCATACCCGCGTTACCCTCAATGTTTTATTTTGTCGAAACCATGTAAACACCAAAGACACTTTAATATATGATGAGTTTTATTAGACAGGTGAGCAACTGTTTGGATCATTGATGGACAGAAACTAATGATTGTTCTCCAGCTCAACACAGTTAGTCTTATTGTTTAAATCTGATGTTCTTGATTTACCGCACCGAGTGCCATGTTTTACCATGCCTAATATCGCTCTAGCTCACTGCAGTCAAGTCACCTTTATTTATACAGCACTTTTTACATTGCAGATTGTTTCAAAGCAGCTTCACAGTGATAACAGGAAAATACTGCAACATAATATAATTAAATATTTATTGTCTCCAACTGAGCAAGCCAAAAGCTTAAGACAACAGGGAGACGGTGGGAACGAACCAAAACTCCTTCAGGTGACAGAATGGAGAAAAAACCTTGGGAGAAACCAAGCTCAGTCGGGGTGCCAGTTCTCCTCTGGCCAAACGAACAAACAGTGTATGATTATGATTCAGGCAACAAGATCTGAGGCATCATGCAGGAGACGGGCTTGTTGATGTGGCCATCATCTAGTTGACACGGTCTCTTGTCTCTTGTCGACACGGAGTGTGTCGGTTTGTCTAGGTGCAAGTGTGAACAAGTGTCTCATAGTAGCGCCGAGCGAATGCACAGAGTAGCATTATAACAACTTTAACAGATGTAGCTTGATGTAACTTTAATGTGTGTAAAATGATAAACACACTGTAAAAAAATTCTCTTCTTATTTAGTATTTTTTTAATGTGTTTGGACATTGGTCATTAATTAGGCTGTCCCTGACTTTAGTCAACTAAGAAGGTGTCGCACACCGGACGAGAAGCTCAGCGCCGCACCACGTCATGTCTTTAAGACACACACACCGGCGGCACCATTCGGTGTCTGTCCGTGGCGCCCAGCTACGACTCAGGGTGCTATTCAAAATCCACAGAGCGCCATTTACCTAGTTTTACATTAAATTGACATTATAATTGTCTCAAATCGTCGTTAATGACTTCACCCTGTCCTGCAAAATATCTTTACTTTTACAATTATAGTTTAACTGCTTGAATTAAGCCTAAACATAGACCTATAGTAAAATATAATAAATAAACCGGCAGGTCACACACTTCAGCTGGGAAAACATTCCGAAATGTTCATTGCCGAAAACAGCTTAGGAGTATAGCGTAACGACGAAAAACTCCTTAAATACCTTGAATTATATGCAATAAACCACTGATTCTGAGGGACAGAGTACAGAAATCTGCTGTGTGGAAGAAGGTCGCTGATGTTTTCAGGTGAGATTCTCAGTGAAGTCGGTTAAAGTAAGTTACACCCTGAGGTAAAATGTTCAGGCTGCAGACTTAGCAACGATTGTATTTAATTGTAAAGTACAATCATCACATAGGATAGACAATATCTTAATTTCATAATGTCTTTAAACATAACAATATTGCTGGTCATAAACTGATAATCATAGAAAGTGTGCGTGTCTGGTGTGCGATACCTGTGAGTTGTCGGAGACCCAGCGCTGCTCTTCTTTGCTCTTCCCTTAAGCCTCTCCTGGTTGACTATTAGGGGCAGCGAAGTCATTATATAACGAAATATCAAAATGAGTGTCATTGATTACAAAGAAACAGACACACTGCTCTCAGTAAGTGTGCTTTAGTGAGGCCTGTAGTCGCAGCTGATTGTGGAATTGTTGAAAAAAAAAAATATATTATAGGTTATTTTTCACATTGATTTGCAAATATTACACTTTTTATGATTAATCACACTAAAGGTTATTTCAAGTTGAAAGCCCTGGTTATTGTATTGAAACAATTTAAGTAAACTTGAAAAGCACCAGTTATGAGACTGACCAGTCCCCATAATCACCACCAGTCCAGTCTCAGAAGCAGTTTAAACCAAAGCAGACGGTTTTAGTTCGACATAAAAGCATTTCCTCTGCTCTCAATTGCCCTAGTTCACTTTGATGATGTGAAGATTTGAGGCTGTAAAACCGAGAGCTTGTTACAAGGGCCCCGTTTCCACCTGGTATTAAAGGGATAGTTCACCCAAAAACACCATTTACTCACCCTCAATTTGTTCCAAACTGAGTGTGAGTTTCTTCTGTTGAACTAAAAAGAAGATATTTTAAAGAAGGTTTTGTAATCAAACAGTTGACGGTAACATTGACTTCCATAGTAGAAAAAAAAAGCAGTATAAGCATCATACTGATGATATTCTCATAGTTCATCGTGTTGAGCTACATAACATTGATTCGTTTTATGTATATTTGCTCACCTGTCTAATAAAGCACATGCAAGAACAGCATCTCTTCAGGTCAAAGTTTGTGAAGCTCGCACCACGTCGATACTGATCGTCTTTTGTTTTCTCATTTTGTTTCAATGTCTGCTTGCCATGGTCCGTAATGTTTAAACGAAACTACAACAGCACTAGACGTTACACAGTTGTCCACGTCTGTTGCCGGGGTTTCTACGGCAGTTAAAGCGGAAACCAAGGGTAACGCAGATATGAAGCCATTTGACAGGTGTATCCCTCACACATAGGGAAATCCTGCCCCCCTGTGAAATAGTGTCCACTTAGGACCCAACGTGGTAGCTGTTTTAAATGCCTGATCAAAAGCTGTTATCGTGATGTTTCGTTTAATGGCTAATTGAGCTGCTGTAGCTTATTCTAGCAAGCTAAATGCTTATAAATGCTATAACAATATGTAATTGATTACCAACGTGGTAGTTTTAAATGCCTGATCGAGCTGCTGTAGCTAAAGCTAAATGCTATAAAAGCTATAAAATATGTAATTGATTGCTATAATGGGAGCAATAACATGCCTAACATATTGTATATTATTTCAATTGATAAACTAAGTAATAATACAAATACAAATTACATCATAACATAGTAATGTACCTATAATGTAAATAATAAAGAATAAAAAAACAATAATATACAGAACAGGTGCACAAAATAAACAACACCGTTAATAAAAATTAAATAAACATTAAACACCGATAGTGTCTCGGCTAGGGCTTTAAATATGTAGGGTAAGTGCAACCGTGGTGTATAAACTAAGATAATCGGGTAGCTGTATGCTGTGCTAGAACATTCGCTAACTAAAAAAAACATTAAGAACGAAATATGCTTGATTTCACAACTTATAACTTCAGTTATATACAAGTATGTAAAACATATGATTTGGAAGACATTAAAGACTATTTTAAGACCATTTAAACGACAAAAATCAAAACATGATTTTGTAAGAATTGTAATCAGGCTCTGAACAGGTCACCCATTAAAAGTTCTTTCAGCCAATAGAATCGCTCCAGGGGCCTAAGCGGACACTATTGCACAGGGGGACAGGATTCCTCATGACATCGGTTCCTTGGTTAAAATCGCAATTTTCTCACGATTTACAAATAGTTAACATATTATAAGTACTCGAATGAACAAAATATATAACACTGGCCTAGTGATTTTTAGATATTTTACTCCAAAAATCGTACATATTGCACCTTTAAGTGAGTGGCCGGTGAGTAGCGGCTAGCGCTCTGCTAGTCACAAACATCTTTGTATGTGATTTCACTGATCCGATCACAAGATGTTTTAGACCTCATTTCTTGTGATCGTATAACCAAAAATGCCAGGTGGAAACAGGACCATGCTGTTTTTTTTGTCAAAGTGGCACCCAAGTGTTTCCCCAAATGAAAGGGGAGCGTAATGGGACAGTGATAGACCCGACCTGATTGCCCCACTAATTATGAGTTAATAGGAACTGCTGCCAAGCGGCTCCCTTTCAAAAGTCTTCAAAGCTTCAGAACTGTCATAAAAAGGCCGCTTTAATAATTGGGCCGACACAATCAGGTGAAGATAAGTTTTAAGATCAGCCTCAGACACCTGGCTTGCTGCCTGCCGCCCCACCTTCAAAGGGCCTGTCCGGTCATAAAGCAGGACGGTGAGGCGGACCTCTGTCAAGGGCACATCTGCAAAGCAGAGGCCGTATACACCTGCAGGCCAGCCGTCTCCCGGCCGACCTCTGACCTTTGGAAAATGAGCTCAGCTCTAGTTATGCTGAGGGGCGGGAGCAGAGAAAGCGTGTTGAGTGATTGACACTTCTGTCGCCCTGTCCCAGCTGCAGACGCTTCAGGCCCAACTGGAAAAGGAATGGATCGATAGCAAGAGGAAGATGAGCAAGATGGAGGACAAACTCAGGTACGTCCTGCTGATCTTCTCTTTATAAAGTCCACTGCCGTTCAAAAGTCTGGGGTCAGTGTGACTTTTAAATTTTTGCTATGTCAAATTTAAGATTAGTATTTCAAATAAATGCCATTCTATTCATCAAACAATCCTGAAAAAAAGTATTGTTTCCATAAAAATGTTAAAATAAAATAAAAAATGATTTCTGAAGGATCATGTGACACTAAGGAGTCTGCTTTGATCACAGGAATAAATTACGTTTAACATTATATTCACATAGAAAACAGTTATTTTAAATGGTAATATTATTTCACAATATTTTTGCTTTTATTCAGTTTTGATTAATTAAATGCAAACTGGCTTTGTCTTTTAAAAAATCGTACCGACAACACACTTTTTGAACCGTAGTGTAGACATCAGTATACTTTTTGGCACTTTTGACATTATTCACTTTCTTTGTACCTGGCCTTATTGAGAATTGTTATTGAATATTTCAAAAATAATTACATAAAAATATATCGTTTTATATTCAGCGATAAAGGCTATGTCAATAGGCATTGCATCATAAATATATATTATCCTTATGGAAATACTGAAGATGACTTTAAGAACACTCAAAACTAGCCCAAAACAAGCCCCGATACTTTTCGGGCGTGTCCCTGGTAAAAATTGCTTTTTTTCAGGTTTCTGGCGAGATTCTCCTGCTAAAATTTGTATTCCCTGCACTAAATATCACATTTTAAGTAACGCGTCAACCCGCGGACATGAAAAATAGCCCTTGGCAACAATGGTCAAAATCGTACTGGAGATCGCTGTCCATATTAGAAATTTCCTTGAACTCATGAGTCTCACTTTTGGACTTTCTGCATGAGGACGCCATCCGGAGTCGAGTACGAATGAAACATAAAATACATGTAGCGCTCCGTCATGCTCACATCGCCCATATTTTGGTTACAATTAACAGAAAAAAACACTGGTCTCTAAAAATCAAAAATGAGCACACTTTTGGATGTAAATATAACACTGAAAGGCATTGGCATTTAACAAGCTAATATAACATTAATATAACAAACTAAAAATATAATATTTCCCTTTTCAGGACTAGCAAAATAATGTCTACTTATTTTCTGTACATTAGCCAAATCTGCAGGATAACAGAGGTGGATGTGGGAGAACAGGGTGGTGGTTTTACTCCTTTTACGCTCCCTGTGGATCGGCAAGTCCTACAGACATTTTTGTACACGGCAATAGAAGCTGCGCTCTGTGACTGCTGGTGTTTTATGACGTTAAGGTTACTGTACGTTAAGACCAGATATTGCCACTGGATAATTTATGTGCCATATTATCATACATGTAGAGAGGGCGTGCATGTGACATCACTGTCAGCCGGAGTGACTGCAGTTACGCCCACCGAGTGGCAAAAGTACTGGGCAGCATTGGTTTTCAGTGTGAATGCTGCGAAAAACACACAAAACCAGGACATCCCTGTGCCCCCTCTGGACCGAGGGAGACCGACTTGATAATAGCGTGTAATTTTCTCACTCAAACCCCTGACGTTGCTGCTTCTGCTACTGATTGCTTTTAGAGGGAAAAGCTGCCCATAACCACTGGTCTAGGATCAGTTTTCTTCGTAATAATGTAGCCAATCACAGAAATGTTTCTTGATTTCTTGAACACAATGGCCAATCACAGACATGTCTGTTGATTTCTTGAACACAATGGCCAATCACAGAAATATTTGTTGATTTCTTGAACACAATGGCCAATCACAGACATGTCTGTTGATTTCTTGAACACAATGGCCAATCACAGACTTGTCTGTTGATTTCTTGAACACAATGGCCAATCACAGACATGTCTGTTGATTTCTTGAACACAATGGCCAATCACAGACATGTCTGTTGATTTCTTGAACACAATGGCCAATCACAGACACGTCTGTTGATTTCTTGAACACAATGGCCAATCACAGACATGTATGTTGATTTCTTGAACACAATGGCCAATCACAGACATGTCTGTTGATTTTTTGAACACAATGGCCAATCACAGACATGTCTGTTGATTTCTTGAACACAATGGCCAATCACAGACATGTCTGTTGATTTCTTGAACACAATGGCCAATCACAGACATGTCTGTTGATTTCTTGAACACAATGGCCAATGATAGACATGTCTGTTGATTTCTTGAACACAATGGCCAATCACAGATGTTTATGCTAGAATCCACTCTCCGCTCGAGTGTTTGTCCTGTGCTAAAGTGGAGACAATAAGTAAATAAGTGACAGCATTTAGTGATTATAAAGGGAGCGCTCTTAATGGGATGCGCTGTCTATGCGTTGTAAAACAATTATCAGGCCTATAATATATTCAGAATTTGAATAAAACTTGTGTTTTCCATTCTTGACAAGCGACCTCATACACAGGCAGAGGATACACAGGCCCATCAGCATAAGTGGGATGAAATTTGAAATTGCGATGACTGACAGTGATAAATGTTTATGTATCAAAATTAGGTTCATATAAATGTCAGGAAACACGATTCCTGGCTGCATGTCAATATCTACGGATCACTGGATATTTGGGAAGTTGTAAGGAACACTATATGGAGTCCAACCTTTAGTTTAATCTGATAACCATTTGTTTTACTCGTGTTTTCCCCTATTAAATGCAGTCACGCAGCAGCTCTTCTGTCACTCAGTCCGGCTGAGGGGGCGTTCCGGCGGGAAAGGGTTAAGTGTTATTATCGCCAATACCGTATGTCGCGACACCCCTAATTTACAAGTATTTGTTCTATTATTTAGATGCGGATTGTCATTTGAGTGTCAAGGGCAATATTTGCTCAGTCTTGCCTCCCTGACGGCTCTGCTCCTGTATTGTTGAGTGCTAGCAGAGACCAGTAAAATGTGAACAATGCTGTGGTCTGGGCTGGATTATGGGGCTGTGGAAGAGGCTCTGCTCTAAGTCCTGTTTTGGGAAGGCCATCTCCTGGCCCACAGCAGAGCCCTAAGATGTGGAGCTAGCGTGGGGTTACTGCCTGTGCTCCCGGAGCCCGTTCCCAACCGCAGGAATGCAGCGGGAGATGTGGAAGTGGTTAGGATGGCGTTCTGAGGAAACTCGCAGGGTTTGTGTGCCGGGTGGAATCACACACTTCAGGTTAGTTAGTCTGGCCTGGCTTTTTCACTGTCACTCACAGAAAAAATAAAAGAACAAAACTCCCCTGACAAGCTGCGTGCCACGTTTAACGTACCCACCAGGCCCAGATGTGAGATTATTTACAATGTCCAAACGTTGGTGGAAAACTTCCCATTTAGGTTGAAGAATGACATCAGGTTGGATTGGACCCACCAATGAGCTCATTATTTGCTGTTTGTTTGTTTGGCCCTTGTCCTGGTGCATCACACACTCTTGGCAGTAACTGCGTGTTTAATTAGATTTCAGTCATTAACTCTGCCAGTGGACATGTGACATCATCATCGCCTGGAGCACCAGACTTGGTCCTGAATTTATAGTTTTTCCTAGAATACCTTTCCTTGACACACTTTTTTTCTGTCGCTTAGTTCCAGTATCACTTACCGTGTATTTCCATCGACACGTTTTTTTGGGATTGAAAGCAAAAGAGGAAGCTCTGCTGTAGATTTTTGGGATAAATGATATACAGAAAGCAAACGGAGAACGTTGCCCATAATAGTCAGAGTGCACGCTTTAAGGGATCGTTTACCTGAAAAGGATAATGCTGTCATTAATTTCTCACCCTCGTGTCGTTCCAAACCCATTAGACCTTTGTTTGTCTTCGGAACACAAATTAAGATATTTTTGATGAAATCCGAGAGGTTTGTGAACCACACAGGCAGCAACGTCATTGCTACTCTCAAGGCCCAGAAAGGTAGGAAAGACATCCCTCGTTAAAATAGTCCATGTGACTCCAGTCGTTCAAAGCATTAACTCCCCCTCAAGCCATCCTAAGAGTATATGACATTCTTATTTCAGACAAATACAATCAGAGTTATATTAATAAATGTCCTGGCTCTTCAAAGCTTTATAATGGCAGTGAGTGGCAGCAGAAAATTTTAACCCAACATTATAAAAGTGCTCCACGCGGCTGCGGGGGGTTAATAAAGGCCCTCTGAAGTGACAGTGCAACGTTCTACGTCAGAACGCCGGCTCATTATTGGCCGATGCTGTTCACGTGAGCACCAAGACACAGGTGTGTAATGCTGATGCAGGAGCCGGCCAATAATGAGATATATAGAACTGTAAAGTAATATCTTTACTTGAAATAAATAAATGTTAACTGATGTACAATACAAAAAAACTTTTCTTATTTTCATTAAGTTGAAATTAGCCTGTTATTTAGTTTCATTAACCTGATGCACCGATCTAAAACTGAAATAGAAATAAAAAAATAAAACAAATTCTTTAACCAAACTTAAATGAGAGCAGAGTTAAATTAAATGAACAACACCTATAGTTTTATAAAATAACTATAAAATAACTAGTATGGCTAAATCTGATACAGTGTTTTAGTTGTTCCCCTAAAGTTATTAAATGCACTCCTAAATGATTCTCTTCAGGAGCACAGATACTGAAATGCTCTATTGTAATAGACTGAACTGGGATCTCTTTAGCACCACTTGCATTCTCTTCAAAAAGAGTTGCACTACCTTTATTTATTAGTATAATACAGGACAGTGGAAATGATATAATATATAATTATGAATCCACTGTGTTGTATCCTATTTAAACAACTGCATTGATCTCTTTGCGTCACAAATGATTCATTTTTAGTAACAAACCCTCTTTTGTAAATGAATCATTGAAATAGGACAACTAATAAACGAAAGAAATCAGGTCTGGCTGTCATTGGCACATATGTAATTTAAAACCATTCCAGGACGTTTTGCATGTCTTGTTCCGTACAGCACAGCGCTTCCTTTCATCTGCTGAATTGTGTTTTTTTTCTTCTGTGCCGTTGCTTTAAAGTGTCGAGATGAAACGAGTGCCGTTATCTGACGTATGCGTTAGTGCGCCAGACACACGCGGCTTAGGATGAATAAATTAGCCCCGCATGAGCAATGAACAACACAGATGCCCATTTGTGTCAATAGGCAGCCGCATTTACGCTGCAGTCCTCATCGAGCTAATTAAACAGTCATTGGGCTAACGAGCAGCCAGGATCCCCGGTCTGCTACCTACCTGCCGTTCAGGGTCTTTTGGCCGCTTTAAAGTCAGCGCTGAACTTCAAACAGCCAGCCAGCGCACACATCAAGAGAGCAACGCCTGATAGCAGAGATCAGAGGATGAGCAGAGAAATTTAAACGAGATGAAACCGCATAAAATGCTGGCTGCTCACCGCGTTATATCCCGGCATGTTGGACACACTTTCATGCGCATAAGTGGGACAGAGAGGCCGAAAATGTATGTAATGTTTAGCATGGCTTGCATCATTTTCTTTTCGTGATGTATTTAGGCTTTTGCGTGCCCTTTTGATATGCTCATGTGAATTTAAACATGTATATGCGTGCAGACACAAGCAGCTGGTGTGCTGTTTGTTTGTCCTGAGCCCCCTTCACATCAAAAGACGCACCCCCTTCCCGATGCAAATGAGAATCGGCGCATTGTTTAACTTTCCGTTGCTATGGCAATACCACAGTCAGCTACCACAGTCGGGGAAAAAACAACAAAGTTAGCTCTTTTTGATCAGTGTGTCTGTCTGATCATCAGAGGAAATGCATATACATGACGAGCAGTTGTGCTCTGAATGTTCATACGCGTCTTATTTTGACGAAAGTGATGCAGAACTTTTTGGAGCTGAACCAGAATTATTTCCTTTACTTCTATCCCTATTTAAGCACACATCCCGCAGTGTCAACTGAACAGCCCAACTCTGTTCCCATAACTGCAAATGACAGTACAATATGTTTGTCTTAAAATGCGGCGTAAACTCACAGGAGGGGAGTGCCACAGGGATATGTGTTTGGCCCGACCGTGTTGTCCCACGTCTGCAGCTGCGGATCTCTTTGAGTCTCGGCTTCGGCCCAGTCCGGCTCTGGTGGGGGTTGAAGGGAAGGGGGCACATCCCTGGGGATTCAGAGGCCAACATCAAACGGACTAATCACTGCAGTCCCGCTGGATCAGACGGAGGATAAGAATAGGCAAGAAAATAAACCAGCTGGCCCTAAACTCAGCTCCTCGTTTTGAAGACGATAGTGTTGCATTCCCTGGATGAACCACTCATCATTTGTATTCGTGCAAATCTCCTGTCCTTCCAAAACATGAGTTTGCTGAGCTCCTACAGACATAGAAGAGGCTAATTATTGTCTTTGTATTTGGATATGTATTTTTGTCGGTCTGAGTTGATGCTCCAAGCCAGGGAGAGTCAGTTCTTAGGGTGTGTTTGGAATGGCATACTACTATTTTTGCATTATGCATTGTATATGAACTTTCTATTTGCTTGTCTGGGTGACCTACCGCATTTGCCTAACTGCTTTGTATGCATACTGCAGGAAATATTGTATTTATCCCACAATGCAATGCATGCTACCTGATATTGCAAATGAATGTCAGTCAATAGAAGTTTTTGACAGATTTGTCAGTTTAATGCAATATTTGGGTAAAAATACACAAAGAAGGATTTGCCAACAGAGATTGTTGGCTTTATTGCGGATGCACAGGGATGTAGTGAAGCTCATGTGATCTGCTATCTGAAACACATGACTATAGCAGTGCAATTTGGTGACAACCATTGATTTAATTGCTATCAGTGTGAACACACATTTCATTTGAATGTGCTGCATTTCTGTTAAAGGGGACATATTATGCCCTTTTTTCACAAGATGTAGTCTCAGGTGTCCCTAGAATGTGTCTCTGAAGTTTAAGCTCAGAATAGAGTGGATCCTTTACACGAGCTTCGGATAGGGATGCACCGATACCAGTTTTTTAGAACCGATCCAATCCGATATAAAAAATTCGGTCGAGTATCGGTCGATACCGATAGTAAACCGATACCAATCCGATACCAATGCAGTTTTGTTTTAAAAATTTGATGTAGAATTTCTATACCTCAGTGCGTTGAACTGATAATCACTCTTTTTTGAGTTAAACACAATCTACTAAATACAGACAAACTTTGTAACAAATAAAAACAACAGATAAATAAATAAATAAATTGTATATATATATATATATATATATATATATATATATATATATATATATTTAACTTTTATTGTGATTAAATATATATATATAATCACAATAAAAGTTAACAAAATATTTTTTTTACACAAAATACATTTGTGAAAAACAAGTAAATATATTTATAGAAATAGGGCATATATACTAATTAAACTACATTTATTTTAAATGTATAGCACATCTTTTTAATGAGGCAGCAACATAATATAGATAGGGCAGAACAAGAAAGGCTATTAATAATATTTCATAACGCAAAAGTATTAGAATACGAACGGCTTCAAAACGAAGCAGCACAAAGCGATGAAGTATATTAATATTCATCTGTACCTCTCATTAAACTATGGAATGGCTTCAGAACACTTACAATATAGTGCACGAATCGTCAAGGATGCTTTATAATGTTTTTGTGCCTTTTGTGGGGCACTGGGGCTTAAGAATAACACAGAATATTATGCGCACATTATCGAATTTGGTTTGGTCCTGTCTGACCAATACCCGATCTGGCAAATAATGGCGGATCAGAGCTGATACCGATATGGTAAATGGACTGCATTTATATAGCGCTTTTAACAGACCCTATGGCCATCCAAAGCACTTTACTTTTTGCCTCACATTCACCCATTCACACACCGACGGCGATGTCTGCCATGTAAGGCGCCATCCAGCTCGTCGGGAGCAGCTGGGGTTAGGTGTCTTGCTCAAGACACTTCGACACTTGGTCAGGTGGAACCGGGGATCGAACCACCAACCTTTCGGTTTGTAGACAATGTACATGAACCACTGAGCCACTGCCGCCCCTGATACTGAGTATCGGATTGGTGCATCCCTAGCCGTCAACAACAAAACAGGCGTATCTCACTCAGCCAACATGTCAGAAATAACCAGTTATGGAGTGCAGACTTATGTTTGTGCGGGACACAAATGTAACCATAGTAGCCGTACAGCGTTCTAGAAAGCTCATTAAGACAGGACATTTGCAAACATTCACAAAATATGAAGTGCGATCCTCACTTGTTCTGGATATGAAGTTAGAGCACGAAGCGTTGGTATTGACCCATCCTTCAAAAACAACTTTTCCACAAATTCAGCGTTGCACTGACCCTTGTTGGTGAAGCAGTCATGCATAAAATGATTTGCGCAAATATATTTTATATTATATATTCCTTCATAAATATAATTCAACCACGGTGTCCTCAGTGGCTCGGATGCCGGGAGTCTTTGGAGTCTCGTATGTTCGTTGGTACATCAACAACAGAACATTAGTAAATGTAGCTGCGAGCAGCCATTAATGAGGCCAAGCGCATAGAAGGCATTAAGGCCGTGTGTCTTCCAAAGCGTTTTTTCACGCAGCTGGCTGGCATTTTCAATTGTTTTCAATGGGAGCGCCGCGTTTTTAGAATGCCCGTAGCGCAACGAGCCGCTGAGCCAGTATTTCACGCTCAAGCACTGAGCACTCTGCATTTTTTACTTGTCGCCGAGAGTTCACCTTTGAGTAAAATGCAGCGCTCATCACTGTCACTCTTCACCCAGCCGTCCAATCACAGTGGAGGAGGGGCGGGACAAACACAACACAGACCAACCACCACATTATGCGTGTCGTCATCAGATGATAACAAGCAATAATAAAGGAACAAAATGATTTAAAACAAGATCCAGAGCAAATACTTTACATTGAATCTGCTTTTTTATATAGAATTAATACAGAAACAAACTACCTGTGAAATTAGAAGCACTTCCGCAGATTTTCCATATCATAACAAGAGTCTCGCTGCGCTTTTAAAACGCTCTCAAGCGCTCACAACGAGGTGGGCGCCTCCCGATTTCAGCTGGCTAAAAACGCTTTGATGGACAGACGGCCTAAGACATGCCAGCATGGTTTGGAGTGTCAGACCAACTTCATCAGCAATCAAAGGCATTTTAAAATGATTTTAGGCAAAATAGCTGAAAAATCATAAACACATTCACTAATAATATGATTTATTGGTTTATCACTTTTGACTGATAGGTGCCACAGTTATGAAATTGATGTGGTGTTGTCAGAGTGAGGTGACAATGACACAAGCAAAGTTTGGTGTCATTATGTACAAGCATTGCAGAGATAGAGCCTCGAGTCATTTTGGCAACCTGCCTCAACTTCATTGCTGCAGCATATGGAAACGGTTTTGTCAGTTGACAAAAAATTAATAACTTCGAGTTCGAAAAAGTAGGTTTTTAAAGGAAATCAAAATGGCGAACAGAAAGTTTGGCCAAATATGGTAAAATTGGTATCTGTGTTATCAATTTTATTATACCAGTTTTATGACTATAGTCAATTTTAATGATAAGTTATTAGCGTTTTTGGAAAATTCATTATAATTACGTTTGTCCACAAGGTGGCGCAGCCCCAAAACGGTCTTTTTGAGTACCTTCAGGGCTTGGTGCCAAAGACACATACCGAGTTTTGTAATGATACTCCAATGCGTTCGTAAAATATAGCACTTTTTGACCAAATTCAAAATGGCTGACTCCCAAAATGGTTGATATGGGAAAATTGGCTATGCTATGGCTCGGCATGATGCCACGAATCTAAAGAGACATGTTTTGTGATTTTTGGCTAAAGCATTCTGAAGCTGTCATCAAAAATGTCACATTTTCGTATCTCTGGACCACTAGATGTCACTGCACCGAAACGCTGCAGGCAGCCGCAGGTCATGCTTGGCATAACACACACCAAGTTTGATTAGAATATGCTAAAGCTTCGTGGAGATATAGCCTGACTTTAATTTGTGTGTACACTTTGTTGAATTCATTCGCGTTTTATTTAAGAACGGTTTAACTAATCATCTCGGGTCTAATATCGTTCTGTCAGCATAGTCTGAAGATGATCTGAAAAAAGAATTTTGTTTCTAGCCCTTAGGGTTCAAAAGTTATTAGCATAAACATAAGTCAAACTTTGGACAGGTGGTGGTGCTAGAGGGATTGAGCTAGAGACTCAAAACTGTTATGTGACAAATCAGCCGGGCCTCTATGAGTGTGCCAAATTTCACAACTTTCCCGAAAGCGGTTCTATGGGCTGCCATAGACTCCAAGACAGAAGAGGAATAATAATAAGAACGCTAACGATTTCAATAGGTGCCTCCACAGCTTCGGTCTGGAACAGCGTTATGAGAGACTGATAATGATTGATAGGGATTATAAAAGTAGCATAGGGTGGATTTTTACCATTATAGGCTGGTTATTTACACACACCTGTGTTCAAACACCTTATAAATCTGAACTTTGCATAATAGGTCCCCTTTAAAAGCAGATCAAGCTCCCAAGATATTGGCTTAGCAAGACAAAGACATCCGTCAAACATTTTTATAGGAGAAAACGTTCATAATATTTCAGCAAAGAAAATGTTTGGACAAATTATGAGTGCAAGAGTCGCAAAGTGGGGCAAACATGCCCATGTACCGTAGAAACACGCATGACCCTTCATCTCAGCATAAGGATGAGTAACTCCTTGAGTTGCGTCTGATTGAAAATCTGCAGCATTGCTCTTGGCAGTAAACAATTCACATGTGTTGCTGTGCAGAAGCTTTCATTTTTGATCGTGGATAGGTGATTGAAATCTGATCTCCGCTTTGATCTGCTAAGCTGATTCAAATACATGCTTGTGCAACTCGCTCCAACACCACTAACACATGAGGCTCAGCTGCATATGTGACAGGAACACACTTTTATTCCCCTCATCTGTTTTACTTTCTTTTTTTTGTGCAATTATGTGCCAGATTTTTTTATTTTTAAGCTTTGCATTGTTTATGAGTTATGGTCTGCATGCATGTGCGTCTAACACATGCCTGATGTTCTGAAGCATTACTATAAATTAATGAATCCAAAGTGTCCAAAACCACATTGAGAGAAGGCTGTTCGTTCGCCATTGCTAGGAGAGAGGCGGGAGGCGTGCCCCGCTGCACAGGAATGGAGAAAACAGGCCGCCGGTTCATGCATCTGAAAGCATTTAAATCGAACACAGTCACACTTTCCACAGAGCATTACATGCATACCATCAGCCCCTGCTCGTCCTGTAGGTGGCGCCATACAGACACACTGATCCTAGGAGTGAGCTGAAAACTAAGAACAAATTCCTCATGTTTGGAATTTCCTCTGGAAGTTTTAAAGGGATACAGATGTTGTTTTCTTGTATCTACGCAAACCACAACGTTGGATAATCGGCCCACACTTAAAGCAGGAGGGTTATGGTGTGTGTCATTGCATGTGTCTTTAGCACTGGGAATGACATTCATTAAGAGGCGTCCCTGAATGTAATCCCACCCAAGAGTCACACACTTCACTGATTCAGCAGCGCACACATCCCTGGTGGTCCACACCGTCGCAACAATCACAAATCAACACTAGTCGAATGAACAACTCTGGGTTTCGTTTTAGGGTCAAATAGGCGAATGCATCTCTATTTGGGTTAATTACAAATTGAAAGGAATAAAACAAACCTTTTAGCAGTTTAACATTCAGATTTCACAAACGGTTGCCAGATATTTTCTCACCATCAAAGCCTGTCAAAGCGAATATTTTTGACAGCATGCAGGCAGTCTGAAAGAAGAAAAATGCATATTCTGGCACGCTGAGCTGCATATTGATTGGCTATTTTTTCAGTGTGTTTGTAGTTGGATACTGGCTCACTAAATTCAGTATTATGCTGCGTTCACATGACATCACGCATTTCATTTAGAAAGTGCCATCCTGTTAGCGTCTTGTACTTAAAAAAACGAAATTTGTCGAGAGGGTCTGGTTTTCATATTTAGATTTTTTGTCTTGTTTCCAATATAAATATCCAAATATTCTCGGTAACACTTTATTTTAGGGTTCAGTTATAAACTATTAACTAGTTGTTTATTAGCATGCATATTACTAGAATATTGTCTGTTTATTAGTAATTATAAAGCACATATTAATGCCTTATTCTGCATGACCTTATTCTACATCCCTTAATCCAACCCAATACCTAAACTTAAATGCTACAAAAACTACCTTACTAACTATTAATAAGCAGTAAATGAGGAGTTTATTGAGGCAAAAGTGGTCGTTAATAGTGAATATGTGTTCCCCATACTAAAGTGTTACCAAATTCTTATAAATCAAGATGAAATTACATGAGATATGTTTTATTGTTTAAGTTAAGTTTTTGTTTAAAAAAAAAGAAAGCAAAATGATCTGCCAATGGAATTGAAAAATTATCTCATTTCTGTTTGAAATCTGTTTCTTTTTGTCACCCCATTGGCAGATCATTTATTTTAGACATGTAATTTTGCTTTTCTATAAATGCATCTGAGAATTTTTGGGATATTTAGACTGGAAATGAAAAAATACTAAATAAGTAGAACCTTTTTGCAGTGTTGTCATTGGTTCCGGAAGTATTTTATGTAAAAAGGTCTTCATTAAAGCATTATAAGCCGTGAACAACGCCAGCCAGCTATGAGGAGGAGAATCACCACTTTACAAACTTACATTTAAAGCAAGAAAGTATTTGAACGTCAGACAAAACCGAGCAAGTGTACTTAACTTTGTGAGTGAAAGAACTATAAATCCAAGATGCATTGTGAATGGCAATCAAATTCAAAATTATATAAAACAATTCTTTGAACGTTTTCCATTATATCTATTTCAATCATGACAACTCTCGGGGTGAAATAGATTCAAACAGCATTTTATTAGCATAGAGCATAGACTGTACATATGCTCCTGCTGCTGCTGAGCAAATACATAAGTTCAGCTTAGTCAAGATAACAAGAAAAGGCCGCTGCAGAATGATATGAACCCCGTAGCAGATCTCTACAGGTGGCGCTGGGGAGGAGGTGGGATTATGGGAGTTCTCGTAATGTGCGGCGCGCTGATAGCTTTATAAATAAAGCCACGTAAATGAGGAAGTACCTCTGGTTGGTTGGTGTCATAGAACTGAAAGAACCAATCAGTGTTTATTAGAGTTTCCTGAAGTTGAAATGATGCAAACAGATGGATTTAACAAAAGCATATACCATTGATTAACAACCTCTGAACTTATTAAATGTGTATGGGCTCTATCGTACACATGGCGCAATGCAATGCCAGGCTGGATTTTTTTTTTTTGTGCTAGTTTCAGCCCAACACTTATCATTTTCACGTCCAGCTCCAGGTTGTTTAAATATCAAATGCACTGGCTCATCTGTTCCCCCATGGGCATCTGGTCTGAAAACCAGGAGTGTTCAGGAGCATTGTTGGAGCGTTGCTATTTTGAGGAACTGAAAACGACTGAGCCATTGACCAACACAAACCTGCTCTAAAGGCAATAGTGCAGTATTTTAGTGTTATTTAAAGAGTGTGTTAGTAATATGAGCCTATAGGCGGAGCACAACACACAGACACTCTGATTATTACACACACAGGGACGCACAGCAGCACACACACATTTTTAAATATAAAAAATAAAAGGATTTCCTTATGTAAACAGTGAATCTTCCATGGCGCAAACGCAACTGGCTTTTAAAGGGAATGGGAGATGAGGCTCTGATTGGTTTATTGCACATTTCGCCCAAAACACACCCATGACTCATTAAGAGAAGAGGCACAAACCCTTTTAGACCATGAGCCTGGAGCGCTGACCATTTTTTCAATTGTTAAACTAGTAAAAGTGTATTCGGACTCGCTGTAAGTGCACCTACGCCATGAGCTTCAGACCACACGGTTAGATCGTTAAAATGGGGCGCTATAAGTTCAAAATTTTTGCAATTTGGTGAAAATTATTCTTTTTACTTCCGGAACTGTTGCAAAAGGGAATATCAAGTCAAGCTCATTGCACTGTGGGATAATTGACTAGAGTGACTATATATAGCATAGTATACTACACATTTTGGCAAATGCGTATGTATTGCGTGCATACAGAACATTTGCACAGTATGCATCCTATATTCTATCTCAAGTGGAGTAGCTATTCTGAACATAAGGTGCTTTCAAGTCCTCTTCAGAATTTCATATTTATAAGGTGGAAAGTCGTAATTACACAATCCTTTTAAGTCACTTTGGTCGGAGCAAGATGGCAATCTCTTTGAACAAAATAATGAGTATAAGCCACGTTTTTTGTTCAATTTATGAAGGTGCTGGAAATGTACTTATCACAATTGTACAATTAATTGTATCCATTTCTACACATATTCTATCAATATAGATGCTTCATCCATTACATCCACCATGTTTTCTCACAGGCAAACCCCCCACTCGGAGTTGTTCACTTATAATTACCTGTGTGGTGCCGTTCATGTGCGTTGATGACTTTAACACACCAGTAGTCTCATGTCTCTCCTTTATTGCATTAGTGTGAATCTGCAGGCAAAGTGGCATCAAACTGCCCGCGCTAGAGTTTGCATTCGATTTTGGTTTTAAATGACAAGAAGAAAGTCATATCTCAATCAATAACCACCCAATCTCTTTGACCTCAGGCGGATATTTGACCTTGAGCGCAGGGTGTTAAAACGGCGTGTTCATGCAGCGGCTGCTGTTATTTTTGAACGGTGCGTATTTGCATGTCAGTCGTAAAGTGCAAAGCTGTTTCTGTGCGTTTCTGGCTCTCGGGGGACCGAGGAATGAGGCGCTCCTCTTTTGAGGGCGCTGAAAATTTCAGCTTTGCGTTTTCTCTCTGGCTTTAATGTGCTGCCTCTTTTTTGGGCCCCAGCTTTGATCTGGTGCTGGATGTGTTATCATTCCGTCAGGATGAGCTCATGGAGTGGACGGCCTTTGGCTTCACACTGGTGTGGAGAGGTGTAATCCACCTGGAATCCATATGTCTCTCCCGGTGTGTTTATAGCCCACGTCCAGAGAGACTGAGTGCTGGCCAAGTAGGAGTATAATATGAAGATGCTGCGCATATAAAGCATTTTGTAGCCTGACGAGAATAGTTTCAACATTATTCTTGTTATTTTACAGTGCCCTTGTTACACTTCACATGTAGTTAGTACAGTAATTACTATAAATTGTGCATGCTTTTATGCAACTAACCCTAAACTCCACCCTATAGTAAGTACATGTAGTTTATTAGTATTACTTGAATGTGTAATACTAAATACTGTTTGTGTTGTGTAATATTTGTTTATATTGTGTATCTGCTTTTTAAGTAATCTCAGAACAAATACATATAAATAAATATTTTCAAAAGGCTTGCTTTTTATCTTTTCTAGTTTTAGCAGATCTTCCCCAACTGTCGTGGATCATTATTACTCTTGTGTCATCGCTAATGAGTCTGCAGCCTGTTGGGTGAATTGTGTATTGTTTTTTGTACTGTCACGCAAAACCGTGTTTATTGTGTCGTCTTTCACGGGTCGGAGACGGCGTAGGGCACGAGAACAGGTTCCTCGAGGCCGTGGGTGCCAGAGACTCAGACGTCTGACGGGTTGAACGCAGCCTGAATGAAAATGAATGGGTGCGTTTGTGTGGCCATGGCGTTTGAATTAGCAGCATCTCCAGTCTTATTTACAGTACAAGCTCCCCATCGAAGCGTCCTGCTCTCCACATTGGAGGCGTCCTGTGGTTAAGGAGGTTTGGAAAATTGACCCTCCTGTCTGACTTGTGGCTAGGCGGAAGCACTGTCGCCCTTTCCTTAAGTCCCTTCCTTCTGCTTTTCCCCCAAAAAATCCCCTTAAAGAGTGCAGGATGAGAAGGATTTCCTCTGGTTTGACGGCACATCTTTAATTTGAGTCTGCTCGTCTTCCACTCTTCTCCGAGCTCAAACCCCAGCCAAAGCCGGCGGCCTCTGCGGAGCTGGCATTCCCCTTTCCCTGCCGCGTTGCTTTATTTGTCCTTCCCCGTTCTGCCCTCTCATCTCACCCCTCTCTGTGACGGATGGTGACGGACTGTCTGCTCTCCTCGGCTTCCACACCCTAGGTCAGCCTTTTGTTGCTCTACACACCTACATGCATCCAAGAAGAGGAACCTTTACCTTCTTGAAGAATATTCAGACAAAGTTTAAAGCTCGCTTATGGATCAGTTGTGTGTTCTTAACCAATGGGTTTTCTACCCACGGTCAGCCTTTGACCGCAGAACGCTGCTAATGGACATGTAGCACTTTTATCTCTTCTCAAAACAAGGCCGATTTCAGAAAACAGTGTTACGCATATTGTTTATTACAGAGTGTACTATTTTTGTTTTGGTTTGGCCAGTGGTTCCTCAGCTGGTTTTGCTTCAGGACAAAATTTTGACCAATGCAGGACCAAAAGTATGAATTATACAAAAGTAAACAGAAACCTTAGAATCAAACAATGAAATATAGTAATATTACCAATATTATCTTTGAACTGCAAAGGGCCATCACTAAGCAAAGTTTTTAACATAACATTGGCTAAACATGGGATGTGGTCTTGAGTTCAAGGCTGCTGGAGCAGCATGCTGGGGTTTGGAGATGCGTTTTTGACATGCCGTTTTAAAAGTGTGGCATATATGTCACAAGCACTGAAAAACCCAACCCAGGCTCATTGGAAAGACGTGACTCTGCCTACATTTTTGCAACACCCGAATTATGCACCTCCAGGTACGTTTACCTGCACTTTTTGGGTGAAATGTCCACCGGAGGCGCTAAGTGGTAATATTTTTTCTCTATTCCAGATGTGCAACATGACTTTGTGTAAACATACATGCGCCAACCTGCATGATCTCACAGAATGAATATTTATAGCCTAATTGTATATTTTGAAGCAACTAACTCCACTCCTACCCTAAACCTACACACTCTCAACAACGTAAAACACGTAACAGGTAAATAAATGTACAGTCACATGTATTTATTGCAAAAACTGACCAAAAAACAGTATAAAAGTATTAACTCGTGTTGCATTCCAGGTCTTCTGAAGTCATACGATATCTTCATGTGAAGAACAGAACAGTCATTGAAATGATGATCGCGCTCGTTTGCGAACAAAACACACACGCACTCGTTCATTCATATTTCTAATTCAAATGATACACACAAGTTGAATGACTCGATCAGTCACGAGACACACGAGAGCCAATGGCATTTTACAATCAAAGCTGACGTAATGACGCAATTGTGTGTGCAGTGTAGGGGGATAGAATGAAACGGCGTTGATAAACACGCTGAAAAAAAACCTTATGTGTCTTGATAGCACGCCAAAATGGCATACGAATTGGTGTGTCATACATACGCCATTTCTTGAGATCAGTCTGGGAATGGAGAAAAATATTACCACTTAGCGACTCCGGTGGACGTTTCACCCAAAAAGTGCATGTTAACGCACCTGGAGGTACATATTTCAGGTGTTGCAAAAATGTAGGCAGAGTCACGTATTTCCAATGAGCCTGGGTTGGAAAAACCAGGCAACACAACAGTCAAAGTCCCATTAGTTGAGGACCATCCATCTAACCATCCTTTCTCCAAACGCTGGCCATCTGTGGGTCTCAATTCCAGCAGGAAATGATTGGATGAGGAATCGTGGTCTCTCTGACAGGTGATTGGAGGGGAGGGCTTGAGAATGAGGGCTTGGTGACGGCAATCAAAAAGTAAAGTCGTTTCAGAGATGAAGTAAGGGACGAAGATAACGGTTAAGTGAACAACAAAAAACTTGAGGTCAGGAGGAACGTTTTTTAAAAGTTGAACTTCTTTTAACTTGAGTGCTGCGTTTTTAGAATGCCGTGTTGTGCAAAAGACACAGCGCGATGGTTAAAGACGTCCGTTGAGTGTGTGTTTACATTGAAAAAATCTGGCAGCAGAGTCACCAGCAATCTACTGTAATTTTACAATATGAATACTGCGATATTACTTTATGATGTAATTTTATGCTGTATGATGTAATTGATTTTATGATGTAATTGCTTTATGATGTAATTTTACAATATGAATACTGCGATATTGCTTTACAGCTTATTACCGCAAACATGAAATACAGTATTTTCCAGTATGTTGTTTTTTCCCCCCAGTAAAATACTGTCAGGAGAGTCACCAACAATATACTGTAATTCTATTATATGAATACTGTGAAATTACTTTACAGCCATTTACTGTAAAATAAAAACACACACACACACACACATTACACTGCAGTACATTTATGATTATTTCATTTACAATACACTAAGAAATTGTGAGGTAAAAACAACCCATTTTGACATTTTGGCAACACTGCTCTAGGTCAAAAAGGAACTCCAAAATAGGTTGTAAGTCACATGCCAAATGACTACAGTAAAAAGACAGGCAACAGTAATAGGCTAATAAAAAATATTTATAAGACAGAACACTAAAATCACACAAAAATACAGTAAAAGCAAAATGCAGAAAATAAATTGTGTTGTAAAAGTTTATTAATAAATGTTTAAGAACAAATCTGACCAGTTATTTTGTTTATTTTCTATTTTTTCTCCCGCCAAAAAGCACTACAGCCAAAACCATCAGGCTTGAGTGCCAACAAGAAACACACTGTCTGAAAGTCTTACTTAACACTTACATTTAGGAGTAAACGATGTGTTACAGTGAATTGACAGGATTTTCCCCTCTCCATTCAGTGTGCTTATACTCACTCTCTTCACTCTTCAGTTACAGCTTATCATCACTGTTCGACTGATATGCATGTGATATGGTATGTGAGAGAAAACAATACAACCGAAACCTCCAGTTTTAAAAGAGCATTTCCTCGAATTGTCATAAGCGCAGAAAACACAAACAGGTTTGTTTCAGGCGCCGCATTTCAGTTTCAGTTCTTCCTGCTCAGCAGAGTCACCGGTCCAGTTTTAAAAGAACGTGCTCCTCTCTGCAGTCAGTTTCAAAGTTCCCTGTCCTCTCTACTTCCATTAGTTTCCTTCTGTTTTCCACACATATTCCTCTCACGAGCGCCGCAAACACAGATAGGAAACTCGTACTCCTGTGAAACACCCGTTCAGCGCCATTATGCACCGACCCACAATGCATTGTGTACTACAGTATAAAGCCGTAATACAAAAATATAGATTACTGTTGAAAATAGGCTGTAAATTGACAGCAATTACTTACCGTGGAAAATATTCCTCAAAATGCATTGTTTTCTACAAAATGCTGTTTTAATGGAGTTAAAGGGTACATAACACCAGTCTCGTGTTAATCTTGAGTAAATATAGAGTAGTATTGCATCCTTCATATCTCAGAAGAGTCTTTAGTTTTATCAGATTTATAAAAAACAGATACGCTGTACCGATTCTTTCTGAAAACAGCCGAAAAGCTAGACAAGAGCTAAAGAGACTCACACACACACACACACACACACACACACACACACAATACATCATGGCATTATCCCTAGATAACTCTTGATTCACTCTACGTTGATGTTGTTATGCACTTATGCAGCCCAACAAAACACACATTTGATGCAGTTTCACTCACCGCCTGTGGTTTCCACTCATGCCCGGGAACAAACACACACACACTTGCAGAGCTCCGGAAACACAAACTGCATCCACTGTCCCCTTAACGCTGGGTTATTTGTGAAGCTGAACAAGGTTATCTTTCCCTCACACCATAAACACACTTCTTTAGAGACATTATTGATTTTGTGTCTAAAAACAAAATGAGAGTGGCGCCGACGGCTCCTGTAACCCGAACGAAGCTCGTTCATGGGCAGCTCTTGCTCTTGCTCTGGTTGATGTATGTATGTGTGTGTGTGTGTGTGTGTGTGTGTGTGTGTGTGTGTGTGTGTGTGTGTGTGTGTGTGTGTGTGTGTGTGTGTGTGTGTGTGTGTGTGTGTGTGCGTGTCCGGTAGAAGAACTTTCAGAAACTTGTTTGAATCCTGAAGGAGTGTATTTGGCACAGAAATACTCTGTCATATATCCAACAAATTTTTTTTTTTTACATTTTGGCCATGTTCAGCATGACAATCAACTCTTTGGGTGTACTCTCACTAGGCACTCTGAACCGTTCCTGAGCACGTTTGACCCCCAAAGGCCGGCTCGTTTTGACAAATGTGAGCACTCCAGTCCGTGCTCTGGCGCGGTTCGTTTGGCCGGTCCTGGACAGCAAACACCAAACTATTACTACTTGGATACACTTTTCTATTAAATCAAGTATATTTAGGTTCAAAACGGTTCTGGTTCTCACCTCATTGATGAACATTAATTGTAGTTTGCAAGTAAAGTCAAATTCAGCTGCCTCCGTAATAATCTTCTGATACGTGCTGTATTAATCGCTGCGTGGCATAAGTGGCATAAATCTTTTAGGCAGCCTATTAGCGAAAGCGCATTTCTTCCTGTCTTCTTTTTCAAAAAAAAAGTTGCATCGTGAATGACGTAAGCGTGCTCTTACTTAATGCCAGTGCACTCTAAAATGTTGGGTCAAATATGGACTAACCCAGCAGTTGGGTTGTTTTAACCCAGCGAGTGGGTTGTCTTTAGCAAATATTTAACCCAACCGTAGGATTAAAACAACCCAATCGCTGGGTTAAAACAACCCAATCGCTGGGTTAGTCCAACAACCCAACAACATTGGGTTGTTTTTTACTCAGAATTTTTTAGAGTGTGAGAATAGAGACTATTGCGTTCTAGACCCTTTAACAGTAGCCCGGATGCCAGCTGAACTCAGCCCCGCCCACAACATTTGAGCTTGGGCAGTTCGGTCTGGCCTCGATCCATAGAGGAGTAATTATGGCTGAACAGAAACTGTTCGGACCAATAAAATCATCAGGGCGGACTTTAGACGATGATGGACAGATGATCAACAGTAACGTAATCATCCTGAATTTGTTCGAATCCTGAACGGAGAGCTTGTTCGTATCTGCATTCACCTTCACTATTTATCTCATAAATTATGATCATGCTGGGTAAGTGCTCTGTGTTAGAGGTCTTCATGGGGCACCCGAGACCCGTAGACCGGGGATCCGACCCGGGACCCGTACGGGTTTGGGTCTATATTTTAAATAGTCAGCCGGGTCCGTTTAACGTTGTAGCCTATGTAATATGTCAATAGGACTCGGAGAACACCTGGCCGTGATAGTCAGCACGGCTTGTGTGTTTTATAAAACTTACAAATTGCTAAATTAGGATGAGAAAAGTTAAGCCGGGAATAAGGTTTAGAATTTTTTTTTTTTTTAAACACAAACTCTCTTTCGCTTTCGCTCGCGCTCTCTCAGCCGTTTAGAAAGTGGGATTTAATGCATGCGCACAGTAAATGTACTCAGGCAACAAGACCTCAGGTGAACAGTCACATGAACGTTTTCTGTGATGCTCAAATTGCGTAAAAAAGCTCAAATTTCAGGTTGCTCCAGCTAACGCGCGAGTGCAGTCTCAAGCGCGTGTCATGTTTTTATGGCAACCCGAGCTCCAGCAGGGACTGTAACAATAATGTGAATGAACCGTCTTGTTTGAGCTTTTTTCAAAAAGATTGAAATCGTTATTAGTTCAAAAGGGCAAACAGTCAAAGTTATTATATGCGGGTTAACTCGAGTCGAAATGCCCTGCTGTAAATCCGTCACCATGACATAAAGTGGACTTTTACAGCTGAAATGATGAGTGAATCAAGCATTCTTGGAACAACAAGAGAGGAATATTGTAATACATCACAAATCAGGTACAAGGAGGGAGACGACGGCTATAACGGTAGGTAGGCTGAGACAAAGTTATTTTTCGCAGCTTGTTTATTGACTTATTAAGAGCAGTTTATAGTGGAATATGAGATAGTCGAGTCTGTGTCTTCCCGCTGGGTTCGGTTCCAGCTATTAAATAATAGACGGGTCCATGTCGGTTCCGGGTACTATATTCTCAGGGGGGGAAAAAATGGTGTTTGGGGGGTAAAATGTGTGTTATTTGGGCAAAGTTGCCTGCTAAAATTCGCATTCCTGGGTCTTTAAAAACGTGGACTTGGCAACACAGTGCAGTTGAGTTCTGTTGACATTTGACAACTAACGTTATGCGTCGCTCCGTTGCTCTGATTGGTTGTAGGTCTGTCCAATTGAGGTCTTTCCTGGTTGGGTTGAAACGCCCCATAATCACAGCCTAATGGAGCAGCATCAGACTCATATTCTGACTAGAACTGAGTATGACCACGTCAGGCTACTTTAACAGTGTAAATAAGTCTGAATGCATGAAATAGCATTAGAATTTACCAATTATTTTACAGCAAGTTTTTACAGTGTAGCTCTTCTGTGGAACAGCCCCTAAAACCGTGTCTACACCAGGCGTAAGTGGGGCGACACGATGCGTCAAATGCAGATCGAACCCATTATAATCAGCGATGCTGTGGATACTAGATGTGGCGCAACGCAACAGGACAAATCCCAGACAGTGGATTTGCTGTGCCCCGTTCTATTTCCCGCTCTCACTTCTTCTGACACGAGGGACACATGGCTTTGCAGCGGCCGCTTGTCACTTGCAGTGTAGACAGAATCAAGCTGTTGCGGTGCGCATCCGGTCACATCCGGTGTAGACACGCTGCAAGACTTGTGGTGTAATAATGTGCTCTGATGGATTACCTGGAGCACAAATAAACAAAGAGAGGAGCAGTTTTGTTGAGCATGTTTCATTTCTACACCTTAAAGACAGACAAACAGAAATGAAGCGCTGACTAAACCTCTAACCCACCAACTAACCAATCCTCTCTTCCTCTCGATGAGCTGCTCTTTCTTCTCTCTGGAACCCAGAATGTTCTGAGAGAGCTATTTTTGTGGCTTCGTCTCCTTCTTATTTCTTTCTTGTTTAGACGCCTGTTTTTCTTTTTCTTTCTTTTAGTGTTTTTTTGTCTGCTGGTTGCTCCACATCAGAGATGAGCAGAAGGCTCTTTTGTGTTTGCTCTGCCCTGAAGGCATTCATGTTGCAAGACAGATTAATAATTACAGACTACACAACAGTCAGGGAGAAACAATTTCTAGATCTTTTGATGTCAAACATGAGAGAGACCAAAATTACACAGAAAAGAGGCCATAGAAAAGAAAAAAAGGTCCCCAACTTTTTTTTTTTTTTTTTTGCATTTGTTTTGTTTTTAATTTCCTCTTATTGTTATGTCTGCCTTGTATATGTGCACTAAATGAGACAATAACTAAAGAAGGATGTCCTTCTCATAAATCATGAACGGATTATATATATATATATATATATATATATATATATATATATATATATATATATGTATATATATATATATATATATATATATATATATATATATATATATATATATATATATATATATATATATATATACTGTCAGATCAATCACGTTTAATCGCATCCAAAATAAAAGTTCACATCCAAAAAATGCGTACTGTGTTTAATTATGATGTATATTTGAATACACACACATGCATGTATATATTTAAGAAAAATGTGTTATAAATAAAAAATTTATATTTATATATAATATAAATTATATATATATATATATATATATATATATATATATATATATATATACATGCAAATATTTCTTAAATATATACATGCATGTGTATTTTCACCAATCAGGCATAACATTATGACCACCTTCCTAATATATGCTATGCAGCCCCATACGCAACAAACTGTGATGAGCAATTTGAGCTCCAGTAGCTCGTCTGTTTGATCGGACCACACCGGCCAGCCTTCGCTCCCCACGTGCATCAATGAGCCTTGGCCGCCCATGACCCTGTGGCCGGTTCTCCGCTGTTCCTCTTGGAGCACTTTTGATAGAGACTGACCACTGCAGACCGGGAACAGCCCACAAGAGCTGCAGTTTTGGAGATGCTCAGACCCAGTCGTCTAGCCATCACAATTTGGCCCTTGTCAAACTCACTCAAATCCTTACGCTTGCCCATTTTTCCTGCTTCTAGCACATCAGCTTTGAGGACAAAATGTTCACTTGCTGCCTAATATATCCCACCCACTAACAGGAGCCGTGATGAAGAAATGATCAGTAATATTCACTTCAACTGGCATAATGTTATGCCTGTTCGGTGTATATATACTACTTAATAATGTTGAAGTTGAATATGTTAAATTTATTATATAAATGAAATGTATGTATGTATGTGTGTATAATTTATTTTTGTGTAAAATATTATCAGTTGTATTATTATAGTTATAGTTATTATTACAAATCATGATTAAATATGTGTTGAAACAAACAATTCATCACATTAAATTTCCTCTTTGTTATTGTTCAGTCAGTGGCTTTATGGATGCGCTGGTTAACTTGTTTGATGAGGAACTAATATGTAGTTTCACTGGCCCCGGTGAATTGTTCTCTCAATGAAAAGTAATTACCGCAGTAATTACACCCGTTTGAGGGAGGGCGAGATGTGCCTCACACACATCCTCACATGCACGGATATAGACAGTGAAAGCAGGTTGACAAGCTCTTTGTAGCAGTCTGGCTTGCAACTGACAGCTCTTTTGGCGGTTATGTCTCAGTGTTGTTGTCAGACATGAGTCTGAGACGCTGTTTGTTTTGCGTCGACACACATTTGCGCGCTGAAGTTTTCTGTGTGAACATAAAACACTTCCCCAATCAGCTGATAAAAAAAATTGTATAAAGCACAACATGATGCTTTTATGTGACCTGTCTTCCATTTTAGTTATGTTAGAGCACATACAACAAGACTGAGTTTCACCCGGTGCTCTTATTCCTTAGATTAATGCTAGCACATGGGTATTCATGTGTAGCAGTCACAGGGTGACCCAGTTTGTGTGTGTTTTATGTGGTAGGGGTAAAGAGGAGCAGCTGGTTCGTCTTCGGGACAGTCAGAGACATCAGGCCCAGCAGGCTGAGAGTGCACTGGAGAACTTTAAGAAGGAGGTGGAGCTCAGCTCGGAGAAGACCTACGCTGACATGAAGCAACAGGTGAGTCGAGGGTGACGCGACACTCTTGCGTGATAGCCAGAAATGTTGAATATTACGATCTGATATGATTTCTGACCTGTAAGGTTGCCAGAATAATAATAATACACTGTGTTAATAGGCCAGAGGAGAACTGGCACCCCGACTGAGTCTGGTTTCTCCCAAGGTTTATTTTTCTCCATCACGCCCTGATGGAGTTTGGGTTCCTTTGGTCGCCCTTGGCTTGGCTTGCTCAGTTGGGGACACTAAAATTCTTAAAATTCACTAGAAAGTTATTCAATTAAGTATACAAATAAAATGTATTTATTAGGTCTTAATTAATTCTATAAACTATAATAGTGTTGTCAAGAGTACCGACCACAATACCAAATCGGTACTGAAATTTAAAAACTTCAGTGACTCTTTGAGCGCTGTTGAGCCGAATCGTAAACACATCTGACTGGCCATTGCGCTCAGACGTTCATCAAACATGTCTGTGATTGGCTACTACGATCAGCGCTTCACAAACATGTTGTAAATATACATCAGTGACGCTTTTCACTGAGCGCTTACACAGATACACACAGAGCGTTTGAATGCAGGTGTCTATCAGCCTACCAGTCCGCTGTGACCTCTGCTTGTGCTTTCAAATGCTCCCGCTTTCAAAATACTTTCAAACACTTCCGTGTTCTTTCAAACCGTTGCCGTGCATTGATCATTGTAGCCAATCACAGGCACATCCGATGAGCGCGTGAGCACAATGACCAGTCAGAGGTGTTTACGATTACAGCTCAACAGCGCTCGAAGCGTCACATTTTTAACATTTCAGTACCGATTTGGTATCACGGTCGGTACTTTTGACAAAACTAAACTATAATACTGATCTGCCAACATTGACGCTCTATGATAAATTAAAATAATCTGATAACATCAATGTTTTCTCCAGAACGACTGTACAGCCGAATCAAATTTTGTTGCAATATTGTCCTGTTTGACACTGTGAAGCTGCTTTGAAACAATCGTCATTGTAAAAGCGCTATATAAATAAAGTTGACTTGACTTTACACTGTGTCACAAGGACGTGGAGGAGAAGTGCAAAGTCAAGCTCACGGGAATCAGACTCTCAACCTGTTTACTGATCCACTGACACACAATCAGACTGAAATCAATACGCTTAAATCAGATATTTACGCATCCTCCATAGGTATGTTTCTAGGCTGCTACAATAATCACTGGATTTGAGTTGATGGCATCATATATTTTGAGATTATAGCTGTGATCCACACTAAAAATTCGATTTTCGAACATTCAAACATTTTCTACTATTTTGCATTTTGAGTGCGGATCACAGATATATTATTAAAGTTATTAAATAGATTTATGCACCAAAACAGATTACAAGTATGAGGCGAGCATGGTGTAAATGAACCATATTGTCATATATTTTGAAAAATATCCATTGGAGTCCTGCTTTACTCCACTGCATCCCATACTTTGCATTGCTCTTGGTGATCTCAGGCTTGGATGAGCTGCTTGGCCATGGAAACCCAATCCATGAAGCTCTCTACACTGATCTTGAGCTCATCTGAAGGCCATATGAAGTTTGGAGGTCTGGAGCTATTGACTATAGGATTGCTATAGAAACTAATCTTTTTTTATCAATAGTCTGAGTAACAGCTCTGAGTAGGCTCTCCAAATGATCATCTCGTTCTGATGAAATAAGAAATTTTGTGGGCTTTCTTGACCAGAACAAACTGCATTGTGGCAGCAGACATTAGGCTGCAAACCATCTGACTATGTGAGACGTTCTTTCACTGATAACTCTGAGTAATTGAGTTCAGGATGTGTTTGGCCTGTGGATCGTTCCAGGGAGTCCAGACAGCAAGCGATCAGTAATGCAGACGAGATCATAAATCACATCCCCTCGTTCAGTCTCACAGGATATCACTGCATTCCCCCATATGGGCAGAGAGCATCTCTCAGACGACAATTCATATCAATGAAAAGCTTCCAGCGTGACCTAATACAGCACATGTGCAGGTTTCAGCAGGCTCACATTGTTCGCTGATCTCTCTCTTAAAGGGGACATCTTATGCAAATTTCACTTTTATAAGGTGTTTGAACACGAATGTGTGTCCACAGTGTGTGCAAACAACCAGCCCTATAATGGTATAAATCCACCCAATACTTGTTTTATAATCCATTATCAATCTCTCATACTGCGGTTTCATTTTTTTAATAAAAACATTACTAAGGTTCTGTTGTTGATGTACCAACGAATGTACGAGTCTCCATAGAGTCCCGGCATCCGAGCCATCGAGGACACTGGTTGAATTATATATGGCACTTCATATTTTGTGACTGTTTGCAAATTTCCTGTCTAAAATGAGCTTTCTAGAACGCTGTACGGCTACTATGGTTAAAGTTACCATCGCCTCTGACTGTATTCACAGAGACTAGAGCTGTGTCGTTAGTTTGATCCTGAAAACGCTCGCCGTCTGCGTAATTCATGAACACACATTAATATGCGTTGTATAGTCAGGTGACTTTTTTACATTCCCACACGAGCACCTATACAACAGTTTATAAAATTATAGATGATAGATTTATAGGTATAAAACAGTACATGCTAGTCGATAAGTGTATTCACTAACCGTTCTGAAATGTCCATGTGCGTCTAAGAGTCTCTCATTTGTGTCCGACTCCAGTTCAAACATAAGGCTGCACTCAGGGCCGGCGCTAGCCATTTAGGTGCCCTAAGCACAAATGCTTGGCGCAAATAGTATAAGTGTATGAATTTTATGAAGTATGAATTTTAAAGTGCACGTTTTAAACTGCAAATAACCATGCATAACTGCACAGTAGAAATTACTCAACAGAGGGACTACATCTCTATAAAGAGTCCATTCTGCTATTCTATAGAACTATATTAAATATTTTCACTACCATCAGTTGTCAGAGGCCCTACAGAGGCACACGTCTACATTTCCTAGCTGCAAAATCAGCTATCAGGTCATCATATAACAGCCACGTCCCCATTGATAACCACAAGACAAAATATTCAGGGATTCTACTGAAAACCAGAGGGAGACTGGCACAGAGATTCCCCTTTTTCTCTACTAATTTGGTCTAGGCCTATGTTTTGAAGTACTTAAATTGTCCGGTTGTAATTGGTTGCAATCACTATGGCACATCCAGTTAGAATGCAATAAGGACTCTGATGTTTCTTCTGTAACATTTATTCTCCACCATAAATCGGGGCAAGTTTGTGGTTCTGAAAATATACATACACATTGGTAAATAACAATATACAAAAGGATACCAATAGCAGTACACATAAATAATGTGTAATTATGATAACAATGGACAAATAACAGTACAAAGTACTAATCTGTTACACATGCAATGAAATCCGAATTTACTAGCCTATTTATTGTCATGTAGGCTAGGCTTATTTATCATCATGTAAGATTCCTGTTCTGAGCAGGGCTTGAACTCGCGGCGTAACGTCATTAGCGCCATTCCGGCTGCCTTTATGTAAACAACATAACGGTGCATTTACGGCATACACATTTAGCTCGCGAATGTACAACAAAGCATATAGCACTCATGGTAATTATATGTAAACATGTCTTGTAAATAATTATAGTACAGAGGAATACTCGTTCTCCATCCGAATTGTCTATGCACGATTGCGATAGATAAGGATCTATGCTACTAATACTTTCAGTTCCCGGTAAACTATGATTTTAAACAATCATAGTACATTATTATGTACACATGACAGTCCTTCACAACAGCCTATATTACTTTTGTATTGCTTTTGTATATTAACATGCTTTTAGAAATATTTTATTTGTTATTTATACTGTAGCCTATTGTGATGATTTTTTCACGACCCAGATTTTTTGGTGCCCCCCCCAAGCACTTGGTTCCCTATGCACAGTGCGTGATGTGCGTGTGCGGAGCGCCGGCCCTGGCTGCACTCCACACTAGTTATTTCTGACATGTTGGCTGAGTGAGATTCGCCTGCTTTGTCGTTGATGGAGTATCCGAAGCTTGGGTAAAGGATCCGCCCTCTTCAATTTTGAGCTAAAAACAGACACATTCTGGGGACACCAGAGAATTACATTACATCTTGCGAAAAGGGGCTTAATTTGTCCCCTTTAAAAGGCTAAATACAACAGTATTTTACTCCATTGTCTTCCTCAGCTGGCTTAAAGGGATTGTTCACCCTAGATGCATATGACATTATTCTTTCAGACGAATAAAAGTTGAGTTGTATGTCAAAAGTCCATAAAAGTGCATCTGTCAAATAATGTGCTCCACACGGCTCTGGGAGGTTAATAAAGGCCTTTAGAAGTGAATTGATGCATTTGTGTGAGAAAAAATATCCATACACTGCAAACAAATGCTTTTCTTACTTAGTATTTGTGTCCTGTTTCTAGTCCAAACATCTTAAAATTCTTAAAACAAGAAGTATTTACTAGACAAGCAAAAATAATTGACTTTTTTGGGGGGAAAATAACTCAAAGTTAAGAGAGTTTTTGCTTAAAATAAGCAAAATAATCTGCCAATGGGGTAAGAAAAATAATCTTAATTCAAACAGAAAACAAGATAATTTTTTTCACCCCATTGGTAGATTATTTTGCTTAACAAGACAATAATTTTTACTTGTCTAGTAAATTAGATATTTAGACTGGAAACAAGACAAAAATACTAAATAAGAAGAGCATTTTTTGCAGTGCATTTAAAACTTTATAAAGTAACGTTTTGGCCGATCGCCTTCCGTATTGAGCTGAAAGTGCAGTTCAAAGGCTTACGCCACAGATACGCACGTCAGTTGTTGCGTACGCATCTTTTCCACGGAAGACGATTGGCCAGAACTTTTATTAAAAAAGTTTTAAATATGGATAGTTTTTCTTACACAAATGCATTAATTCACTTCTAAAGGCCTTTATTAACCTCCCAGAGCCGTGTGGAGCACGTTATTTGACGGACAGATGCACTTTTATGGACTTCAATAACAGAGCAACAATCCCTGCCATAATAAAGCTTAGATTAGCCAGGACTTTTAAATATAACTCAACTTTTATTCGTCTGAAAGAATAATGTCATATACACCTAGGATGACTTGAAGGTAAGTAAATCATGTGCTAATTTTCATTTTTGGGTGAACTATTTCTTTAAGACAGCTGATGAAGACAATGGAGTGAAACTCTGATTGTATTTGCCTGAAAGAAGTGGTGTGAATATACACACCTAGGATGACTTAAGGGGGGATGAATCATGGGGTAATTTTCATTTTTGGCTGAACTAACCCTTTAAGAACACCGTCTGCGATCGCTGCCACTGATTGGTATTTCGATGAGCAAACAGGTCTCATTGTTAGTCATCAAGAATTGTTACTCATCCCGACATGCAGTATGACTATTTGTACATTCACCATTTCCATCATAACAACAGTTCAGTGTGTGCCCCACCAGTCGGCATCAGCACTGCAGACACACATCCCATCCTGCGCACAGATGCTGGAGCGGGCCGCTGCGGCGCCACACGGGTTCACTGCCACAGCTGCGGCCAATGTGTGCACAACCAAACATTCACACTATAGTTACCTAGCTGCTGAAAGCCTCTTATTTAGGTTTATATAGCCAGCACATCACAAACATCATCGTTCAAAACTAAATGATCCAATCAAAGTTAGCTCGGTTTACTTTCTTAATAAATATTACTGGTTTTGTTATGAGTAGTTCACGTTATTATAAAAAAAATTGTCAAAAACATACCGTACCACTCGGTGGAAACAATTTTTTTTTTATGAAAACACACGCTTTATATGACGTAAGATTGTGTTAATTTTGTTAAAAAGTCTTTACTATTACTTTGGTAAAAAAAAAAAGTTGCTAGCATAATGGGTTAAATTCTTTACCGAAGATATTTTGTTAAATAAAGCGATCGGGTTGATGTGCATGTTTATATGTCACAAGCTTTAAATGGGATTTTTTGACGTGCACACACTGCACAAAAATACAGAGTTTCCCGCTGTTGTCACATACTAACCACCCTCCTTTTCACTGTTTAAAAACAAGTTGAATTTTTATCTATTTTGAGTCCTAATTAGAATCTCTGTGCCTACTTATATTTATCAAGCATTAAAAACGGCCCATTCCCACTCCCAAGACAAGGCATTTGTAGACGAGAGTCCGTAGCAAGGACTGATGGGACAACGTTGTCCTGCAGCACTTCACAGACGATGAATAGAAGGAGTATTTTAGATTGACACGAGTATCATTTACGATACTATGGGCCCTATTTTAACACTCTGACCGCACGATCTGACCGCACGGCGCAGGTGCACTCTGATTCCACTTTTGCTAGTTTAACAAATGAAAAAACGGTCAGCGCTCCAGGCTCATGATCTAAAAGGATTGTGCCTCGTCTCTTAATGAGTCATGGGTGTGTTTTGGGCGTAATGTGAAATAAACCAATCAGAGTCTCATCTCCCATTCCCTTTAAAAGCCAGTTGTGCTCACACAATGACGGATTCACTGTTGACATGAGGAAAGACTAAACGCTATTCCAGAGAGAAATCCTTTATTTTTAATATTTAAAGTGTGTGTGTGTGTGTGTGTATGCGTGCGTGCGTGCGTGCGTGTGTGTGCTGCTGTGCATCCCTGTATGTGTAATAATCAGTGTGTTGTGCTCCGCCTATAGGCTCATATTACTAACACACTCTTTAAATAACACTAAAATACTGCACTATTGACTTTAGAGCAGGTTTGTGTTGGTCAATGGCTCAGTCGTTTTCAGTTCCTCAAAATAGCAACGCTCCAACAATGCTCCTGAACACTCCTGGTTTTCAGACCAGATGCCCATGGGGGAACAGATGAGCCAGTGCATTTGATATTTACACAACGTGGAGCTGGACGTGAAAATGATCACTGCGTCGGGCTGAAACTACTGGGATCGCATTGCACCGGGTGTATGATGGGGCCCCACATTTAACAACAACTCATTCCATGCGTCAAATGTCATTACGCCATTTCTGCCTCATTGTACATGCACTTTCCAGTTTCAGTGTTTTATCTGATCAAGTGTTTACATGTCTTATTGAATGGATTGGAAAAGGTTTAAACCACCCCTTATAACCCAAATTATTCCGATTGCTGTGGTTGACTTTGCTACTTACAAACAGATTACAGTGTCCATGTAAACGCAGCAGTTGTCAAGTCTTGCCTCTCTTTCCCTGTGGTTTTCTTGCACTACACATACAACAGAGAGAGATACTCTGATGCATGT